>NC_092065.1:9262400-9573300 GCF_039877785.1 Chaetodon trifascialis | reverse complement strand
GTTTGCAGTATGATGGTTACACTTCATGTCCGTTGGTCACAAGCTACAACACAGTGATTCTGGCAGAGTTTGACTTCAATGGACAACCACTGGAAACATTCCCCATCAACCAAGCCAAAGAAAGACGACTCATGTACCACATGAAAGCTGATCTGATGCCTCATCTCTATTGGCATGGTCTTCTTAAGTATGTATTTAGTTCATTAACAACATGTATATAGTTGGTAGTAAGGAATCGTAGCACACTTTTCATAAATGCTCTTTATTTTTCTTACATCAGGGGCCTGTGGGGAGGACCAGAACCACTCAGGAAACTCTTTCATCTTGGAATGAAATGAAACCTCATCATCAGTTTGCAAGTTAATGGTTACATTCCCTAAACTTCTTTTTTCATCATTCTGTTAAAGGAGTAGACACTTATATTGGATATTTATGGTCAGGACATCATGAGTAACAGGTTTTATCGAGTGTTCGTGAGTATTTAAATGTCTAGGTTTAGTTAAATCTGCAGTATGTGACATTGACATTATCATGGAATAAAACGACTCCCTGTAATGAGATAGAGTCGCTCATAAACACTGAGAATTAACACTCAACTCTGCAGGTATATGTAGCGTTTAGCTGCTCATAGGTCAATCTTTGGTTGTTTTGGTGACACACTGAATGGAAGATGTTGCTGTTTTCATCAACCCCAGTATCCAGTCAGCAATGAGATTTTTGTAAAAGCCTTGAACAGAAGTCTGCATAAGATTCTTTGATTTGCAACCCCCCACATGCACTTAATAAGCCCCAGATTTACCTGAGTCCACAGCCTAAATGAAGTTAGCCATGCTCTTTTAAAATTTATTCAGTTTGTTGCAGGATATTGGAGTGATGGCCGACTCTTCAGCTGTAATCATTGTCTACTATTCATTATGAATGTTGTGTTGGTAGCAGAGTACACAGACTCTGTTTCAGATTGTGTATTGGTGGAAGTCAGTTATTATATCTGTAGTTTCTCTTCATTTTAGGAATTTAATTGTCAGTCTCCAGCTTAAAAACTGAAGGATACAGTCTGTGAAAATGTTTTTTGTTTTTTTTTGTTTTTTTTCCCCCATGGTATTATTCATTTGTGCTACCAAACATGTTATATGAGTCTGTCTTTGGGACCATGATTAACCATTAACATGCAAACTACCATACGTGCATTCATTACATTTAAATGTCACAAGTATAGTTTTGTATGTAGTGATTATTTTTCTATCTGTGCTTAACTGTGTTCTAAACACCTCTGTGGTTATACAGTCAACATTAACTTCATTGTCATGTCAAGAAAAGATTCAGTATTTAATCATTAAAATGACTGTGTGAGCCCATAAACCTTGTGTAATAATGCCAGTAAAGTAAAAAGCTGAAATTGGTGAAAAATCATAAATATACAATCAGTATAATTTCAGCTTTGTTGCACTTTATGGTATTTTGCAGTCAATAGTTTTCGTGGAATAATGAATGTTATATATGACGTTTTGCTGTGATTTCTGTGTGGTATCATTTACTTTTCTGAGGTCCCTGATTAATATTTTTGGGGCTTTGGGGCTTTCTGCATGTCTGTCAGGAGTTCTCATGGTCCTTTGTCAAATGTGAAAAGTGAACACTACACTGAACTGGATGTAAATGTGGACTCTGTAGTCTACCATGAGGCCATAGTGGAAAGAGTTCTTGGCAAATGAGTGACGTTTTTGCATATTCTAGCCCATTAACTGTATGATTTCCTTTACATGACTTCAAATCCCCATAGCTTTACTATATTGTTTTCCGTTTGACGAGTGCCTTTGTCTGTCAAAAGTAATCAGCAGCACATTACTTGTTCACGCAAGCTGAAATGCATGTTGGTCATGCAGGAATGAATCATATATTTAGTGTGTTTGTCCTGCTGATGCTTTTGGTTTTTGTTTTGAGGATCCAATGCTCATGTACATAACAGAGTTGAGTGTGTTAATTGATAATTATTCATTTCACTGTGATATGAAAGTCAGCCTTAAAGAGCCTGAACCTTGTTTGACTAATTGTTTCAATGAATGATTGCTTGTCAGAGTTTCTTGGTAATGTAGATGACTGCATGGTGTAATACAAAGACTCTTCATGGTCCAGTTGATTCAAGGCTTTCTGCAGCCGAAAGCTCTCAAATGCAGTAGGTTTTTGCTTCTTTGTATTCCCTTTTTTGATCTTCATAGTTCATGATCACAGAGCTGACACCACCAGCATCACCAGCTGACTGAAATCACAAGTCTGAGACTTTCCACAAGGGCTTGACTCTCTTTGAGCCTTTTGACTGAAAACCCCCCAAAAATTGTAGTGATGTCATTTCAAACTTGTTTCGGATGCAACTTGCATTTTATTATCATATTATATTATATATACATATCATATTATGTTGAAAACTATGGCTGCAAAAAACGTAAATAAAATTATAAGACCTCTTCGCAGTCTTCAGGCAAAATGATGCCTCACATCAGTTTGATCTTTCACAATCTAACACGAAATAACAGATAATGCGCACGATTTAACAAATGTATGCTTACATCAGTACGTGCATTAGTTTGCTCTTTCTTTACAGTTTGGTGGACTCACACAGTACCAGCTAGGATAAAGTGTGGGAGTGAGCCTCAGTCCAGCTGCGCACACACACTCTCTAACCATTTTCCTGTAGACGCTGCGCTCCGCCACGTTGGTTCCTCTACGTGAGTGTGTCGCATTCTCCTGCGCACCACCAACGTTATGTTTGTGATGAGGCGGGAAATGGCGTCCGCAGACATGGTTGATCAGTGACTAGCTACCGAGCGACACACAGCTGGCAGCAACAACCACGGCCCGACCTTTACCGGCGGCCGTCACGGTCGCGGCCGAGAGCTGACAACGCTGCGGCGACTTTTGAAGAGCTCCTTAGATCATCGGTAAGTAACAAACAACGTCAACTTGCAAACAAAAAGGTTTGTCCCCCTGGTAGCCTGACTGCTGCTAGTTAGCGGCTAACGTTAGCGAGCGAAGGGGGCGTAGTCTAATGGCTGAAAATAGTCATGGAAGCGAACAAAATGACGCGCTAGCTAGCTGTTGTGTAGCTTTCTCTTACCAATGATTCGATGGACAGTTTTCATGTTAAAGACACATATGTTTACGGGGACACGTCTGAGACGTGCTGTGGTAACTTGAGTGAATAATGTCACGGCCCTGCTTTTGCTGCCATTGGCGTTTTGCTAGCCTGAAAGCTAACTGTAGCCACCGAACAGCATCTGGTTTAAGTTAGCAACGTTAGGGCACATTCCAAATGTTAGCGTTTGCATTAACCGGACAGGTGCCAGCTGTGGCCCCACACACTCATAGTTTTGTCCTACCACATGTGGGACAGGAGCGTCAAACCAGCGGTGCCTGTACGCGGGATTTTTTATGCTAAATACCAGCAGTTGGTTAACGTTAGCGGTAGCTGACGTCGTTAATACAGCCGCTCCGATGTTACATAACGATAGCCAGCGATGCCGTTAAGCTACCAAATGTGGTTTAGCAACAGTTAGCTAATAAACTGCAGCATAATTGACCAAACATACACACAGAAAGCATTTATGCTCAATTTGAACATATGCAGGGACCTGCATGTCCGATTATCAGTCGTGTATGTTGCGTACACCGCCCACTCCGGTCACCGGTCCGCCTGACATAGCTTTGCTTTTGAAAACAACCTGAGCTCCAAACTTTGTTTATAAGCTTGTCAAACGACTGACAACCAAATGTCAGATATGAGCCGGTCTTAGCCGATCTTGAGACAGTATAAATATCAATATGATCACATTGTGGGTGACTGTTGTCATCAACTGCATTGTTAAACCCTCTGATCGTGTTTCACCGTAACTTACACCGCGACATGATATTTAAAGGAGTATTACACCAGATTAAAAGGCCAATAAATGATGTGTTGCATGGAAATAAGGAATAATACACAGGGTAAACAGTTGTTCTTGGACTATAAACTGGCTGCTAACATTTATTGTTGTTGTTATTATTTGTTGTCAATAGAAATGGAAACAGGAATTAAAAGGTGGAAACATCAATAGATGATAAGATACGATGACATTTTAGAGCACAAATCCCCAAACCCCCACCAACATGTCTTTTAGTTGCTCCGTTTATTTTTTTTGTCTACCAGACAGCAAATTTATTTTTCATCTCAAAAATGGCCTGCCTAGTACATAATTTAGTCACAGATCTTAGTAACCAAATTGAAGGGATCCTCATGAAAAATATTTGTTAAGCGTTAAAAAATATTATTGACCAATATATTGTTATTCAGATTTTTAAGAACTGAAATTAGTGTAAATATTGTGCCTTTTAAAGAAGTGTAATATCTGTTCTGCTGTATACAAGAGTTGCCCACCAAATAGCAACTAATTTTGTGTCAAATATGTGGTCAGATACATACACACACAATCTTGTTAATTAATATGATCAACAGAATTACTGATTTTAATCAAAATTTGCTATTTTTCAGCTATTTGTGGAAAGTTCTTGTAAAGCTGCTTTTTGTTGGGCAACTTGCAACATTTAACAATGGTTGATTTGTGATTTGCAAGCAAACATTTTGTAGAAAATCATATTATTAATCTCAGACTTAGAAATTGTTTTCATTATTAAATCAATGTTTCTTAACTTTTCCCCCATATCAGATTTTTCTATGTGACGTTGGAGCATGATGAGGCTGAGAGTGCGTAAAGCTCCTCAGCAGCCAAACTTAGGCCGTCGAACCCACCCGTCCCAGGCCAAACGGAAACACTGTGAAGTGGAGCCGTCCGCAGTGAGAAGTCGAGGCAAAATGCAGAAGAATGAAACAGGCCTGTTCTCCACTATAAAGAAATTCATCCGTGGAAATGCTGTCAAGGTAGGAGTGTATCAGGACTCACAGTTTGGTTTTTGCTGCTGTAACATGCGCTGTAGGGAAACACACTCTTGCTCTATGCAGAATAAAAGTTGTATTTTGTGCTAATAATATGAAACGTTGCCTCACACATAATAGCTGGGAGTGCTTTTAAGATAGGGATGTGAAAAGTTGAGTTAATTGGTTTACTGCTGAGAATATTTTTGATTGGTTACGTGTGCTGGTCTAAAGGTTAATTTGCATACACACACGGTGTGATGCATGCTGGCCCGAGGCTCTCAACCAATTGGTTTGCCATCATTGTGGTAATGGGTGAGGGATTCAAACAGCTAGCTGGGTACCTCAAACTTGAGTATGTTGTATAACTAAGATCTACTGTGACTAAACGCAGTGAGGGGAAGAAGGATGAGCTAAAAGTCAAGTAAGCCAGCTCTGACCACAAACTGCTGCACTGTTCTCTCAAATGAAAGCGACATCGCAACTACCTGCCACTTCATCTGTGTGGACTGGTTTCAGGGTTTCCATTATTGGGTAATTCCTGCTTTTTTAACTGGGAAAATGTGTTAGTCAGACATATGTAAATCTCTCCAGTCATAATATCTGATGAAGATAATTGCAGAGGTAGATATGAAAATGCTCTGGCTCTACACGCTTTCACCCGCTGCTTCTCTGATGGCCGCCCTCTCTCCTCCTCCTCTCCCAGTTCTGTGAGTTAGGGTTTATTTTGACCAAACCAGAGATGGTGATGATTGTTGGAACAGCGAAAAGATGAACCAAGGCGGTTTGATTGAGTTTGGTTTTGTTTCCTTCAAGTTGAAAGAATTGTGTTTTACAATGATAACATGACTGTTTCTGTAAATGGAGTGTGGTGGCTTTGGTGAGCGCGATGGTGGCTGTTTCTGGTTAAACAAAAAGGATCTTAGTCTTTAACGAAAAGGTTTATCCCTGTAGTGATCCTTTCCATAATGTTGTCAGACGCTTAGAATAACAATGTGAGCCTGTCTGTCACAAGAACAAGCAACTTATGTGAATATAAACTGATGGTGTGCAAATGCCTGGAGGGATTACATGGCAGCCCATTTTGCCGCTGCCGGCCGCAGCACTGTCATTCAAAACTGAACCAGTTTCAAAATTGTTGTCACTTAGACACAAAAACATGGGAAAATGGGGTCCATAAACACAGATAATATTTGTCTGGGATCTTACCCAATTGTCTGGGACATTGAAACTTTCAGGACCGGACTGACTGGGAGATGAAGTCCAGTGTGCACCTCAGATCAAAAATATCCGGTTAGTTCCTGATAAAAGGGAGTCGGGCTATCGAGAACTAGATAAACTGAAACTGACATTCCCATTTTCAACACTGAACAGAAAGGCTCAACACAGCCAACATAGTTTCCTACTGGCTATTTATAAGTTTCCAAGAACTTCCTCTATTTTTAATCTGCCGGTGTTGTAAATGGTGATGACAAATGGTCTGCTAATTGGCAACTGAAGAAATCTCTGAACAGGGAAAAGTAGAGCAGGTCATGTGCTTTTCTCTAAAAAGCAAAACTGGCCAGTCATTGCCAGATTAACTTATCGATCTGATTTCTGAATAAGCACCCGAGTCATTTAAAAGACTTCATGCCAATCTTACTCAGTTGGACCCACTAACATTTCTCTAACTCTTTCAACAGCACAAGTCTCAATTGAATGCCGTCATATGAAAGTATGTAAAAGTCTTGAAGTTGAAATGATGTCAGCGGGGCGCCCCTATAGCTCAGCCAGTAGGATGTGCGCCCCATGTATTGAGGCTGTCGGCCCTCTGCAGTGGCCGCAGGCTCGACTCCCTGCATGTCTTCCCCTCTCTCTCTCTGCCCCATTTCGTGTGATACCTTCAGCTGTCATAAAGGCTAAAAAGCCCCAAAAAAATTAATAAAAAAAAGAAATGATGTCAGCAAGTTGTAAGCTTGACTGTTTCTGTGTCTGTTTTTATTCTTCCCAGGTGGAGCAGGATATCCCCGCCAAGAGAAGTCGAATTGATTGTAATTCTGATGGCGATCTAATTACTTCAACACCACAGACTAGAGGCCTTTCCAACAAATCAGTCTCCAGAGTTTGCAGGAAAAGTCCAAATCGAGGTACCTCACACCTAATCACAAGTGCTGTAAAAGAAATGTCTCATCATATCTGATAGATATTCAGATTTTGGGTTGTTATTAAAGACCTGTCTTCTTTTGTAGACACAATGACCTGCAACAGTAAACCCATGAAACCAAACGGTAAGCTGGAGGTCCCGGTCGAGGCAGCCAGCAGCCCACCACGAACCACCCTGCTTGGGACCATCTTCTCTCCTGTCTTCAACTTTTTCTCACCAGCAACTAAAACTGGTAAAGCAAAAGACTCATTAGATATTCATGTCTGAAGATATCTTATATCTAGGATTGATTAAAAATTTGATTTTAAACTGGAAATCACATAAGTTGTTTTTGAGAGAACGTTTTCAATGTGTGACCAAACTGCTCTTGTCACATGTACTCAGCCACTCCTGGTTCAGACTCTCCTGGCCAAGCGATGGAGGCAGAGGAGATCATGAAACAGCTGGACATTGAGCAGGCAGAAGAAATGCCGAGCAGCACTCTCACATCCACAGAGGGCATCACTCCGTGTCACACTGCCCCGATGTTACCACAGAGGCTTCAGATTACCCCTGATACAACCATTGAAGAAGGGGAAATCGTCACTGAAACTGACATGCCACCGCTAACAGGTACAACCACTCTCACTTCAGGCCTCAGCCTCCTTCTTTTAATTTGGGAAACTTCCTTGACACAGAGAAGGGGTCAAACGGGCACCAGCATAATATGCTTTCAGAAGTTGAGGTTGTTTTTTTTTTTTTTAAATCCAGCAGTTCAGACCTGTGACCAATGCTAACTGCAGACAAAATCCTGTTGCACTTTGATGCCTCATCCACGTTAGGGACAAGCAAGATAACGTCCGCAATCACGTCTAACACTGACAAGTAATGTTAGCTAGCTAGCAACACACCAGTCACCAATTAACAGACACACACAACAAGCAATTCAAGGTTTGAACTTCTAGTAAGAAGTGCTGTAGTGGATGCTGATTGTTCCTCAGGAACAGGCTGATTTTTTTTTTTTGATTTTTTTTTTTTTTTTTTTTTTTCCAGAAAGACCCGTGTTGAATGAGAGATTACACTGAGTAACTTAAGCTAGTGGACATTATCGTTTCATCTCTTCTCCTCAGGGATAAAGCATTTTAACTCCTCTTGTGTCTGTCTCCATCAGTTCCTGGTTGTATGCCCGACGGTGTGTACCCACACACTTTACCTCCAGCTCCTGCAGAAACGTCATATGATGAGGACTGGGAAGTTTTTGATCCGTAAGTACACTGAAAGTAGTTATTCAAGGAACGAACAGTCATGGCTACTTATTTCTGAAAAATGACTTAGAAGATGACAACATACACATTTTGTGATCAGAAGAGTTGGTGTGATTCCTCTTGAAATCACACCCAAGGTGACATTGAAGTTCTGTTCATGCAGCGACTTGCAATGTGCAACTTTCAACCACTAGATGGCAGTAAAAGCAGGACTGTTAGCCTTTGTCTCAGTCCACTGTGATGATATGTGACACCATGTTTACACCACTCCTGTTCATCACTGTCAAGTCAATTTTAGCTTGCACAATGATATTTTACTAGGACATTTTCCATTCATTAAGTGCTTAAAAGACATAGAAATTCACTGCATTTGAACTTTGTTCTTTTTTATGGCTTCCCTGCTTTAAGGTACTTCTTCATCAAGCACGTGCCTCCGCTGACAGAAGAACAGTTAACACGCAAACCAGCGTTACCTTTGAAAACACGCAGCACTCCGGAGTTTTCTCTCGTCTTGGATCTGGTAAGCTGTCAAAGTTTTCTTGTGCTGTATCTCATAGTTTATTGGGTTTTTCCAACTGATATTCTTTCTTTCTGTTGTCAGGACGAAACTCTGGTCCACTGTAGTTTGAACGAGCTGGAAGATGCAGCCCTGACATTCCCTGTTCTCTTTCAAGATGTAATATACCAGGTACTAACTGCCAAATGTCATTCTCTAATCAAAAGGTCTCCATCTTACTGCTGCCGTGATTGAATGTCTGTTTGCTCACTTTTCATCTGTAGGTTTATGTTCGGCTGAGACCCTTTTTCCGCGAGTTTCTTGAGCGCATGTCTCAGATGTATGAGGTGAGGTGCCCTTTAATTTCCAGACAGCATTTCTGTCATTTGACCCGCTTTAATTTTGCATATTACTCATTTACCTACCTTTAAAAATGGCAGATTATTCTCTTCACGGCTTCGAAGAAGGTCTACGCCGACAAGTTGCTCAACATCCTGGATCCGAAAAAACAGTTGGTCAGGTCAGTGACGACGCAGGACTCTGAAGCAGCTTTCATAAGAAATGATATTGAATTGTCATATAAGCACCTGGAGTCAGCTGAGGTGATGAGGATGAAATTTAAGCACACACCTCTAACTTCTTAACTGTGTCAAGATCGACTGTGTCTCATGAATGAGGATTGTCAACACACTTGAAACACACGTATCTCATGAACTTGATGTATTTTTGATGTTCTAGCTGAGGAAAGTTCTCCCGTTCTGTGTTTTTTAGGCACAGGCTATTTCGTGAGCACTGCGTGTGTGTTCAAGGAAATTACATCAAAGACCTAAACATTCTCGGACGGGATCTTTCAAAGACGATAATAATCGACAACTCACCCCAGGCCTTTGCTTATCAGGTAAAACAGTTTCACACTGTTGAGCAAACTGGATTTTAAAACTGTTAAACTCTTTAACAGTGTGTCTGTGTCACAGTGATACTCAAGCACAGGTTTTTTTTGTCTTTTTCAGCTGTCCAATGGGATCCCCATTGAGAGCTGGTTTGTGGATAGAAATGACAATGAGCTCCTGAAGCTTGTTCCTTTCCTCGAGAAGCTTGTGGAGCTGGTATGTATTGTGGTTGCTGGTAACAGTGAATGCCGCTGGTGGTGTGTTGTGAATATGCCACCTACTCTTGCCTGTGGATATTCTCAAGATTGGATGCAGGGACACACAGTTGATACAGAGGCTCTCGCTGGCTTAAGAGAAAAATATCATCAGCTACAACAGAAACTGTTACTGAGTGGATCATTAAAAGATTAATGTGGATAACGTGGAACCCTGTCGGATGTGTTCTAGGTGTCTGTAAGGATATAATAGAATATTAAAGGAAGGATCAAATTGTCTTTCTCATTAATATAAAACATTATCTGCCCCCTTCATGAAAGACATTTCCTTGTAATACAATCTCATATTTAGGCTTGTTGTGTCTGTGCACATGGAACTCTATTAAGTCTTTAAAGAGTAAGAACCTTTTTTAAAAAAAACAAAAAAAAAACAGAAACAGACGTTTTATTGCTCCACAGAAACAACAGAATTTCCAAGTAAAGATTACCAGAGGCATTATGAACACATTATCCTGTAATTTAAATATGTATTAATACAATAAGAATAATAGAGAAGCAGGGGCAGCAACATTTAATCAACTAATCACACACATCCTGAATTCTAACCTTCATGAAGGGAGCATTTAGTGCAGGGCTGCTGTGTTTGCATTAGTTTTGCATTAGCTGTAAATACTACACCGGCAGCTGAGTGTATTAATTTGTCCGGAGGCTGATGAATGTCAGTGAACTCCAGGTAAAGTTATATTAAACTGACGAGAGCAGCTCATTTTTCACCTGTTCAGTCTCGTCACTGTCAGCTCTGAACTGAAACGTTTTCTTGTCGTTTGTGAAACGAATTCGTCTTTTCTCCGTCACAGAATGAAGATGTCAGACCGCACATCCGTCAGCAGTTTCGCTTGCACGACCTCCTTCCTCCAGACTGAAGCCCTCGTGCTCGCCTTTCGGTTCGCGACGGCATCAACGTTGGACAACAAACTGACCCCCCCCCCCAGAAGGAAATATTCAATGGATTTCTCTTTGCAAACACATTGCCATTACGATTATTATTGATAGAGTTTTTTAAGTCATGCAAAAAATTGACAGCTGTGTTTGAGTCAAAAAGCCCTGGATGTTTTTCTACACACACTCAAACAGAGCTGCTCGCCGCGGCACACGTTCAAAGATGGTGTCCCAGAAGGTATTTGGTCTCTTTGGATTGACAAAACTGAATGTCCCGCAGTGTTGGATTATGGACCTTGGTGGCTTCAGCCTGACCTTGAACAGCCACTCAAACCTGTATAATATTCTATGATCTATTTGCTTGTAAATACATGTACATAGTTTTTTTTCTTCAAGGTTTTTAAGTCCTTTTATTTTCACTCAGATTTTAGTATGTATTCTTTGATTGGGTTGCTTTTATAAACCGACAAAATGTTAGTGTGTTTTTGTTTGAAGTCGTTGATAAGCAGCTGCTTTTCTGTTGTATGCCTGCATTATTCCTGTGATGCTTTACTCCATTACATGCAGTTGTCTGTAATACGGTGCAGTTTAAAAAAAAAAAAAAGAAGAAGAAGAAAGTATCTTTGGGAGGAAAATGTTTCTGAAACAATATTTTAAAGTGTAAAATGTAATGTAAACTAGAATAGAGTCAACTGAATACAAAGCCATAGTGGCTGAATTATAATTTTTGGAGATTTGTATTTGAGAGTCCATTTCTGAATTCAACGCCTCCAACGTCCTCTTTAACGAGCGGCGGGCGGGGTGAGTCGGGGTGGGGGGGTTACAGGCATCTTGCACTTTGACATCCAGCCCTTTGTAAGTTGATGTAAAATGTTGTCACTTTTCTACACAGGTGTGTATCACCTCAATTTGTTATGTGGGGGGAAAAGATGAAATTGTAGCACCAGCAAATTGCCAACACGTTTGCTTTGAAATCTTGTTTTCCAAGACGTCTTGTATGTGGGATCTTTATGATGTAGGAGTCACAAGTTTTATGGACTATTGAATGATCACTCCTGTTGTATTCAGTGTTACTTAATGGGTTCCTTGAAAATAAATACATTTTTATACGACTCAGAGCTTCCTGATATTTAAGCACATACCCATGGGACATGAATATGACACAGTAAATAAAATGTATGAGATAATTAAGGTCCCTTTAAAGGGCCCTAAACTCATCAGTTCTGGAGCTTTTCACTGAGTTTTCTTTGTTGCCATTGAACTGTAGACATAAGTGGATCTTGAGTTGAAATCATTTTCCTCAACATACTTGAAAAACTTTAGATTTATGCTGCAGTGTAATAAGTAGCTGAGTTATGAGATGATGAACAGTTACTAAAAGTTCGCCCACTTAGACACTGTGATACAGTTTCATACATTTCTTTTTGGCTGGTCAACAGCAGCATGTCCAGATTTCTTTGACTGGATGGTTCAAGTCAGGTCCTGATTTATGCACGGGTGGCATGAAGTATGAGCGTAGCATTAATATCTCATTCCTCCTATTTTAATTACTAACATTAGAGTATCTTACAGTTTCTTACATTGCTGTGCTTTTATCTATTTTTTCTACATTACATTCATTTTGGGGGGATGTTTTTATTTCAAAGCAACCTACAAGAAGTTTCATTTGAAAGATTTTAAAGAGACATAATTTCATGCAAATATGGTGTAAAGCTTCTGTACTTTCTTCTTTAAGTACTCACAAAGTAATTGTATTTCCAAAACGTGGCTACATGCCAAAAGAAAACTGCACATTCGTCCTGGACAGCTCAGGTGGAGCTGATAACATTAATGATGGAGGTGTTGCACCCAGGTGAGCCGGTTCAGGGGTTCTGCTGCTGTGCATGCTCACTCGCTCACCGGTCTGACTGTGAAACTTCATCATACTTAAAGTCACATGTTTTTCCTGCTCTGACAAGCCTGAATGTCTGCGATGAAAATTCTCGAGCTGAAGATCCCAGAGAGGTTTCCCTCTACACTCTCTCTACAGAGTGGAGGAAAACACTTTGATGTTCATGATTAGACCAAACATTTCTGTCACATTAAAGCACGCTGGTGGAAAAGGTTGGCTCATAGCTGCTGCTGCACACTCTCCTGTGTCGACAACAATGGCTGTAGAGTTCCTGTATTAAATGTTTGGTAGATCAATGTTAAATTGACGGTATATAGACGAAACATTAAGAGTTGATCAATCATGACTCCAGTCTGATTGCTTTTGACCAGCTGTCTTAGTTGGCCACCTGCAGCAGATGAGTGACTTTGCACAGCTTCATTCACAGGAGCAGCACTTAGATTAGATAATCCTTATTTTAAATGTGTTTTTAATACTTTTTTTTTTAACATAATAGCCACCTATGAAATCATTATCTTTGTTTTTTCATTCACTTTTGAAAGCTAACAATGTTTTATACCCTGAGATGAGTTTACTACTAGCAAACATTTTAAGCATTTCCTCGTAACTTTGAGGTAAAAAAAAACAAAAAAACCTGAAATGTTAAATATGAAAAGTGCTTTGCCTTGTTGAAAATGGGTCATTTAAATATTTAGTTGCTGTAGAAATCACAAACATGCTGAAATAAACCCTTAGCATGTTCAATAAGGTGGAAATTATTTAACTGGGTACACTTGTACTCTTCATCTGCTTGCCGCCTTATAAAAACGAAGCAAGATAAAAAGTAAAAAGTTTTTTTATGGAAACCTCCAGCGTAACTCGATCAACACCCAGTGACAGTGACCATCTTTTATTGTTTGGACGACCTGCTAGAGTTTTTATTCAGAGATACGAACCTTACGAGATGTCCTGATCAGATAACCTGCTGATGTCTTAAACCTTTTGATCTCTCAAGAAATAGGTCATTACCTGATTGTAGGTGTGCAGTGAATTACCCCTTCCAGAAGTCATGTGACTCCAAACACAAAGGGGGCCAGTCTTCATCAGACTTATCTAACAGGAGGAGGAATTATTTCAAAACAAAATCACACTGTTGATAATGTGAAGATAAGACGTGGGGATAATTAACTGTGTATTTACACTAAATGCACCCGGTGAAACCCCCCCTGGCCTCATCTATTGGCTGCTGGTGGGGGTGGAGGTTGTGGCTCATAAACTGTGAAGCCTCACTGGTTTGTAATCCCAGAGGCCAACATGTATATAAAAGGTGCCGGCAGGTGTTCTCACCTCAGGATAACTTTAGGTCGACCAAGGATGTGGATGCTCTTCTTTCTGAGTGCCTTGTTGGGGGCACTGGGGTCAGAGGACACGCCCTCTAGAGGAGCTCAGCAGCTTCAGGCTCTCCACTGCCCCCCCTGCGAGCAGATACACTGCTCCTCCCAGCGGGCGCTGAAGCTCCAGTGTAAAGGTGGTGTGACGACAGGTGTCTGCGGCTGCTGCCCCGTCTGTGCCAGAGTGGAGGGGGAGACCTGTGGAGGAACGTGGGACTATCTGGGCAAGTGTGACGAGGGACTGGTGTGTGTTTACCAGGACTCAGCAGCTGACAAACCGGACGAAGAGCGCAAAGGGATCTGTAAAGCAGGTGAGGTCAGAGATGATGATGGTCGTGCACCCTGATGAATGTAATGTGCCACAGTGAGCCAAACTTTCTGACAATTAAAAACATGCAGCAATGTCTGAATTCTGCATTGCAAAATCTCAATAATAGAACTATTTTACTTGTATATTGCAGGTTATAACTTACCTCTTTACTACGTACTAAGTACATTTGCATGTGTCTGCATGCATGCGTGTCCCTTTTGTTTCTTTAAAATCTTATTTCCTTATGCACAAATGGAAACATTTACATGTCTTACATATTGCAGCTGCACAAAAAGTCAGTAATATAGACCTAAAAAACATGTTGTTAATGTCAGTACTGCAACATAAAATACTTTTACAAATAAAAGTATAGACGCATTATCAGAGACATGTACTAGAACCCTACATGCAGCAGAATTGCTCCTTAATTAGCTATTATGATATTGTATTATTACAGATTAACTCAAATATAAGATGCTTTTTAATGCTGTAGCTGATCAAGGGGGAGCCAGTTTGTACTATTTTGCATACGTTTGGGCAGTTTAACCTTCAGTAAGTAAGCTTGATCTGCAAACAAAACACTATTACGTGAGTTACATTTGACTACTGCATGCCATTGTAGAGGGAATGGTGCCAGTGTGGTAAATGTTGCTTATGAGCTGTGAAAACTGATAGTGTGGTCAAGGCTTCCTTTGATTCAAAGGTTTCTGCTAACAGTTAAGCCATAATTACACCTCTTATCTCTTCGCGATGAAAAGAGTTGTCACCGTTATTGATACGCTATCAGACGTAGTACGAGATTGGAGATTTTCATGTTTTGTTGCTGCTTGGGTAAGATGTAAACTTGACATATCTGATGCCTTGTGTGAGTCCCACTCAGTGTTTAACGTGTGTGTTTGTGCAGTGATTGAACCCTCGGATGCAGAGAGCTGTCACCCAGAGTGCACCAGGGAATACTGTGCGGCCAACCCCTCTGAAATCTGCTCTGCCAGGTAAAACTGAAAAACAGACAAATTAAAAAAAAAAAAAAAAAAGCCGTTTCCCTCATTATCTTCTCATGCTGCATTTTTCTAACAGAAATCTGAACTTGCTGCTCTGTAGGTTTGTTTCTCTGGAGAAGACGGCGTGCCAGGGCTCCTGCCAGCACACCTCCTGTTCAAGCTGTCTGCTGCTAAAATCCCCATCATGCCCCCAGACCTGCACGCTCTCCGATTCTTCCTGTCTACGTCACTTTGGGAAGTGTGTACACAATCACCTGACAGCGACTCAAAATCCTGTATGCCACAACAACCTGCAGGTAGGTGTGAGGAAAGCACCAGAAGCTGTACTGAACTGCCTTTGATCGCTTGGCCCACTAATCCAACACTGTGTTGTGTCTTTTCTCTCTCTGCAGACTAACCCTGAGGGGCATTTTCTGTGTTTGGTCCCAGCCTGTCCAAAAACATCGCAGTAATTCCCTCATGTAGAGAAAGCAAACCCAGAGGAAACGAGCTCATGTAGCAAAATGGGAAAAGGCAGCTATCCATAAACTTTGTGTATAACCTGACAATTCTTCATCCAACGATCACATTTTGTATGCAGTGTAAACCTGAATAAAAGCCTGTCACATTTTTCGTATTTTTAATTGTAAGAAATAAAGTCTGTGTATTCACGTTTAAGCCTGTGTGTGCTGTGTTGTACCTGACTCTAAGGCCCCGTTTACACGTACACGGTTATTTTCGTTTACACGCAAACGGAGAATTCACCTCTGAAAACGATGCATTCTAAAAACTCCGGCCAGAGTGGAGATTTTGGAAAACTTTGGTTGCACATTTTCATGTAAACTGAGAAAAACAGAGTTTTAGGTAGCCAACCTCACATTATAAACCAGAACTTGCACCTGCACCAAAAGTGCGACCTATGTTTACATTTCATTTGGCTATGGTGATCATGGATGCATTCAGAGTAGCAGTCGCATTTGTGTTGGTGCAAACCCTTTTTGTATGTCTGCATTTGCAAATACAGCTGCTCTATTATATCGAGGAGCAGAGACGAATGAGTGCTCAGAGGTCAGCAGTTTTGCAACAACTTCTCCTCCCTCCAACACGAAGAGCCAGTCTGTGTCACCGCTAGCGTCAATGGCATGTATACGGTTAGTGTAAACGAAAAGTTTTCTGAAAATAGACACGTGTGCACGATGTAATTTTTGAAAACAGAGAAGATGAAATGTCTGTTTATGAAAATAGCCGGCTACGTGTAAACGTAGTACAAGACTAAATCCCCCCTCTGGGTTCACCTGTGGGTAAATGATAGAAACAGCACATCTGAGAGGATATGCTCTTGTTCACTGGAGATGTATGAAGTCTCTCTTGAAAATTATTACACTGTGTACCAGGTGCAATTAATCCCCAAATTCCCAATAAACAGGACTGGAAAGACAATTAATGAAGCACAAAATGTCATTTAGTTCAAAGCACAGAGCTGCAAGCATGGCAGCAAACTCTTGGTCTTGTTCTTAAGTTTACAACCCAGACTGCAGAAAAAAAAAAAAAAAAAAAAAAAGAAGACGCCGTGTAAGACACGTACAAAGACAATATGTTTAATAATTGACCTCATCAGCTTCATTGATTTTCGTAAATATCTGCTTATTCTGAATTTGATGCAGCAACACGTTTCAAGCAAGTTGGGACAGGAAGCAACTAAAGACTGAGAAGGCTGCGTGAATGCTCCAAAAACACCTGTTTGGATCATTCCACAGGTAAACAGGTTGATTGGTAACAGGTGATAGTCAGTCATGATGACTGGGTATAAAAGGGGCATCCTGGAAAGACTCAGCTGTTCTCAAGCAAGAAGCGAGCGAGGTTCACAACTTTGTGAACACATGGGTGTATAACGATGGGGGTTGCAGTTGTTTATGAAGAGCTGCCTTTACAGTGAATGTTCAACCGTGAATGAGTGAACCAATTTAAACAGAAGGAGAAACAAAGCACTGAGGCTTAAAAAACTAACTCTGTGGCAGAGAAATGAAGTGAAACAATACGTATAGTAATGGTCATATCAGTCTGGAGCTGCGTCTCTTCTGTTCGAATCATTCACATTTTGTTTCTCTGCTTCGCGGGAGAAGCAGAGCGTCTCGAGTCCCCTCTGCCATGGCTGCCCCCCTGACAGCTGATGGTTATTGAATAACAGACGGTTTATGAGGCAGCAATAATGAAGCCTGCACAGAAAGGGAATAAAGTGTGGACCAACAATGGACAGTTTGTTCTGTGTCCTTCAAATGTGAGCCGTTTCTGAAGCAGTTTATCTGACGGATGTCGCAAGAACAAATCAGTTTTTATACCAAAACAAAGGCCCGTGCTTTCTTTCATCTTCTGTTGTGAGTCAGCTGCATCACTGAAGCCAAATAATATCCAGCGTTTAATCAGACAGAAGAGGCGACGGTGCAGCTCTTTGTCCAATTTTGTTTTGAGACAAACAGGATCAGAGCCAGAGGAGGGACATTAATAAAAAATGGTTCCTGTGCTGCTCAGTACTGTACATTATGCTTCAATGAATGAAATCAATGTTAAAGGTACTATATAAGTACTGCAGTTGGGTACAAATCAGTCTCTAACACACCTTCCAGGAACTGCAGATAATATTTAGAGCAAAAACTTTTGCATAAATTCCCGTATCGAGTACTCCATCACTTTAGTTAATAATTTGTCCTCTTATAAGGCTGCACGGTACCACAAACTGTGATCCAAACTCTCTTCCTTGTGTACATTTCTTGTGCGTCTAGTTGCGTATACACTTCAGCATATCAGCTAGATATTAGAGGGACAAGATCTGTCACCAAAGCAGGCCGCCTCTTATCAATCCCATATAGCTGTCTGGCTTTTTATTTTTTACTGATTAAAAACAACAGATAACAAAGGACTGTCTGCCTGCCAGCTGTAATAAATGTGCCCCCGTCAGAGGAAACCCATGTTAAAGTTTGAATACACGACAAAACACAGGAACAATAGAAAAGAACAAGAGATTACCACGAGGGAGTGACCTTCGAGTAGATGTTGATGTGCAGGAAGCAGCTGCAGACAAATGTTTGATCTCAGCGCCTCTGACTAACGTGTGATGTTACAGACGTCTTACACAAGCCTGACAATCATTTAAAGAGTTTAAAACGACTTCACAACAAACTTAGATCACTCAAACCCTCCAAAGAATTTACATTAAAAGTATTGTTTTGTTGAACCTTTAGGAGGATTTACAGCTTTCGTCTTCTACTGCTGTAAGGAAAGAATACACAATTTCCTTCATGATACCTAATTATAATATTTAATACCTTAAAGTCACACTTAAATCATGAGTTATTAAAGGACCCTTCCCATTTATTTCCTAAAAACTGGGTGATGCAGACCATTAAAAGCATTTAAGCTGAATATTGTCATTCGTGCCTGATCGATAGATGGACACTACAGCTCTTCAGTACAAACCCAAAAAAAGACATCACCATGCTGGTCTACAAAACAGGATGTTTACTAAACCGTACAAATGACAGATGAAACTTTGCATAACATGTTTAAAATGCAGAATGGTCAGTATCTATATCAAGAGAATTAATACACAGCTGCTATTTGAAAAGATACGTTATCTTGGAATAACAGTGATTATACTTATTTGTACCAACAAAGAAAAGAACAATTGCAGAGAGAAAACAGTATAAAGGTGCATAAAACTTTGCTCGGGCCTCCAGTCAGTCTCTGATCAGGAAGGCACTGTGGACTATCAACATCCAGGCCGTCTGTCCTGCTGTCTTGTCACCTGAACAGTCTGTTCCAAAAGGATACGAAGGTGGTGGAGTTAAAGGCACCGATGAATATGAGCAGCAGAAGGTAGAGACCCATCATCACGGCAAAATGGTGTCTGAGCAGCCAGGAGGTGCTGCGGGAATGTCTGAGGAGGAAAAACACAGAGTTCATCTTTCCTGTACCACCACAATAAACAACATTTTTGACGTGCTCAATAGAAAACAGTGCAAAGACAATATATTTAATGTTTTATGTTTGGAACATTCAAAAGGCTCAATCGTTCACAGACAAGGATGGAAGGAGGTTGACCACTTTGTGAACACATGACTGGACTGTTACGACATGAGCTCAGGAACTCGTCGTAAAAAACCTTTGCTGTCACCCACAGTTTGTTTGCACATGACTTACTTCCTGCCAACTCTTTTGGAATCAGAGTTGTATATCACAGAAAATGATCATCGTCACCACTGACTCCAGTTAAAAGCTTCCTGTCCTTCCTTTTGTTCGACTTAATTTTAATGCAGCTTATAAATACTTTTTCAGCATTTACACCATTTACTCACAAGTGACCTGCAACACTACATTTGACCTGGGAGATTCTTACCTGGACAGGTGCCTCCTCTGAGAGTAAACGAGCAGGTACTTGACACGCAAAAGCTGATTGTTGGTGACGACAAAGTACCTCTGCGGTACTTCCCCTCCTTCGCTGTTCTTTGCTCTTGAGCGCTGACGGTCAATGATTTCAGAATCTGACAGGGAAACGAGTGGCTGGTTTTAATTTGAAGCCATTTAAACGTCAGTGTGACATGAGTTTAACTTTGTGTGATTCTGTGTGCAGTGTGAGTCACGCGGTTAACACACCTTTTTTCTTCACCTGGCACTTAACATCTGGGTGATCAATGACTTCACACAAGGCAACGCAGCTGAGCAGTGGACCCAGGAGACTTTCTCGCCAGCCGCTGCTGTGGGGGCTGTAGAGCACAGCCATGCTGAGGTCACTGGTGAGGTAGGTCCCCTCTCCAAACACTGAGTTCTGCACACAACATGCACGAAAGATCGACTGAGTGTTTGTGTCAGAAAGAAACAACAGAATATCTCTGATCTCCACTTCATCCTTTCGTCATCGCTGCACTAAATCACTCACCTTGTTGAGGTGACAGTGCAGCCCATTATGAATGATGGAGTGAAAGTTCTCCAGGCGGCTCCCATGGAAAGCATAGAAGACGTCTCTGCCTGCCCTTGTCTTCTCAAACCTGGCATTCATCTGATCACAGTACTCCAGCTCAAACAGGAAGTCTGGCACAGGCGCAGAAATGCCTTCATTTTCCGTCAGGTTACAAAGTTTGGCGTACTGGCCGAGATCAAAGAAACACACTGTTAATGAAAAAGCATGGAATCAAAGACACTGTGGTTTAAGGATTTATACTTGGGATGTACCTCGTCTTTCTGCAGCGTTTTCACCGCGAAGCTCTTTGAAGAGAGAATCCAATGTGTGAGAGCCAGATGATGATCTCCCTCTCCGGGTCGCAGTCTCACAAGGTCTCTGACACCAGGCAAAGATTTCACATCTGCCAACTAGAGAAGAAAACAAACTTCTTTTGCTCACACAGCAGGAGCAATGACACCTGTCCTGAGTACATCTGCTTTCCATTTCCCTCTATGTGAGGCTGCATTTCCTCTGAACCACGTGTCATGAGGCTGTAGTGAACCACACAGCATTCCTTATTGAAAGAACAAAACAAATGCAAAATGCATTCATTTTAATTGTATTCCCAAGCAACTTATTTGAACAGTAGGTTGAGTTGGATTCACATACAAACAGGTGTAGGAGTGTAAATTACTGTGGCAGGTCCTTGAAAACCTTGAACAGATCTTCGTAGTCTTACGGTCTTGTTCTTCACCTTTTTGACACACTGCTTCCCAACAGTGCACCACTGCCACCAAGTGTACGTGTGTTGTGCCGCTGCTCCACGTGAAAGCATACATGGCAACAACAGAGGTTGTTCAAAAGCTTTTGACTGTCACTGTATCTTACCAGCTCCTCAAAGTCCTTACTGTCACCACTGATGTATCTTGGAGGAAAAGGTCTGAGCAAAGAATCCCTCTTGTAGTTCTCTGCAGAAGCAACAAACAGGCTGCAGCGGAGGTCTGCAGCTACTGGGTCTCTGTGCAGACAGGAGCACACCAGCTCTCTGACCGCCTCAGGTGGGAGCGGTGGCTGCATTCCCAGCACTGCAGGCAGGGGTGATAAGATAGCACAAAAGTGAGCACAGGTGATGATAGCCCGACAAACACCGCGTAGCAACACAAACTTAGGCTAAAAACAACTGACTGAGTTAGGTATTGCGCCAAACTCTGCACACCCTCCTCTTCTCCCTGACTCTGAAGGGAAGATGTTATGACAAGATGCAAAATTCTGCCTCACATGAAACTCATTTTGTACAATTGAACCTGTTCGTAGAGGCCAAAAAGGTCAGGTAACTAACTTTAGTTAACCTTAGCTCCTTTACACACTTCAGCTCCTGCCAAGTTCTGCGTGACGTTACTCTTATCAACAGTTACTTTAAGTTTTTATGGTCAACATCAAAACTAACACTGACACTTCAGGACAAAAAAGTTCCCTGTACTACTTTTTCCTGTGCTGGCAAGTTTGATGGAAATAAGTGGCGTTACTGTTTACTGCCCGTTTTAGCAAAGCTAATCATGTTGTCCCTCTTAACCGGTCAGCAAAACAGGGTGGGAGGAAGCGACGTTAGCTAACATTAGCTGAGCTACAGCTAGCGAACAGCTGCTATATCGCCGAGTAACGTTACTGAAAAGAAATACAGCTCGGTCGGACTACTGTGGCGTCCTGGACGTATTAGGAATACATCCCTGTGGTACACAAACCCATTTCACGTGACACAAACTAGTTTTATATCATAATTTGCCGATACCTTCTATCTTTCTCAACTCATAGCACTGCAGGAACAGCTTACGTTAGCTTGGAGGACTGCTGCGTTCAAGCGCCGTTAAACTAATGGGACGTTTGTGCAAGGACAACATATGTGAAAACAAACATAGCACATATAGTAGCAAATGGAAATGTGTAGGGGCCGTATCAGTAAATCGATAGGAAGAGGAAGAGCACGCAACGAGCAAAACGTCAACGAGTGTTTGGTGTGCACTTCTCATTTTCATTCTACGATGTGTTAGAGGCAACAAAAATGAGATTTTTACGAGCAACACTGAAAGCAGCATTCATCACACTGGACTGAGGTCCAGAGAGCCATTTAAAGTCCCACAGCCGAAATTAAACAGCTGCCCAGAAACATGCAAACATTTTGTGAGGTACAGAGGCGTCAAAAGCAAAAAGAGTAGAACGAGGTGGACACAGGCAGTGTGTGATTTATTTGCCCCTTAAAAATACCATTTTCCCATCCAAGACAAAAATGGCAGAGGAGATCAATCTGCTTGGTCGGCCTGTGACTATATCTACAAAGCCTGCCACACAGTCCATCCTCCTACTATTATTACAGTCCTGTCCAGTCAAAATAGAATGCGTCATTGGTATTAAGCTTGGGAATCATTGTTGTTTATTAACTTGATGACCACTGGGCCAAAACTCTTTTGTGCGTTCAGCAGCAAAATTATACGTTTTACAGTCTATACAATGAACCAACCTAAAGCTTACCATGACACTGACTCCTACCTACATGTAGGCTTTTATTATGGAAAGGCCGAGGTAAGTAAAACTTATTCTTATGAGTTATTATTCATACAATTGCACAAATAAATCAGCTCAAACCTTCAAGTGTGGTCTGTCCAACAAAAAAAAGTTTTAAATTAAATGATGTGCTATTTCTAATAAGATGTAGAGGCTTCATGTTCAGGCATGAGTTAGCAAAATGTGTCTTGCTTTCACTTCCAGCAGGATAGACGACTGTTATGACCATTTCTCAGGTCTCACCGTAGACTGTACGGATCTGAATCTCCCCCCATAACGAGTGTCAGCTCATTCATAATTCTTGCATCCTCAAAAAGACAAAGAAAACTGAGGTCTCTGCAGTGATTTGCAGTGTGTCTTAGGATGTGAACCATGTGAACCGTCTGCTTCTCAGATCATCTGGTATACCACAAAACTGAAGCAAAAACTTCAGTTTTCAGAGATGGAAATCTTCCTCTGACTTATACCCTTAAATCCTGGTTAGAAAGCTTGGGGCCACTTTCTCACAAAGCTTACATGCTGCATTTTCGGTCAAATATTTTTTCCACATTATATTCAATTTGTATAACAAACAAGCTTGCCTTACCTTAAATTTGTGATTTGCTCTGAAAAATGACTGAAAAAGAAGTATAGTGTTTGTCAAACATGTGACGTCACCTCTTGTACATCTCCAACTTTTGTGTATTTTTTGTACAGTAGTGGATGTTAACAAGCAGCCAATCACATCACATGGTGTAACGCTTCCTCTGATTTTCAGCACTGAGGAAAGCATCAGGCAGGGGCGGGGCTTGATGAGACATCTCTACTTTCTGATTGGTCCGTTCGGGCCAGCAACAAATCCCGTTTTATTGTCCTGGGTCCTGGTCCTGCCCGGGCGGGTAAAAGCAGCGGAGTGGGGGTATGTGCGTAAAGAAAAGACCTTACGTCACGTGACCGCCTCTTACGCTCCCAAACCCGTCGTTTGAGAAATAGCGTTGACATATTTCTGTCCTCACAGCGCCGGATGAGGCCGCTTCCTCCAATGTCTTTCAGTGCCGATTAATGCATAGGATGCTCTTTAAACGACCGGAGGGATTCTAGCGACATTCTCGGACTAAACCGGAGGTAAGGCTTTTTAATCGCTGCATTTTCATTCATTACACTCCATCTATGCGAGGGGGGAATTGGTTGTGCTAAAATAAACTGGATTCTGGCTCCAGTAAAACCTCGAAATGTGTACTCTGGGCGCTTCATTGTGAAAGGGTTTGGGCTTGACCTGCTCCGCGTCCGGATGGAGAGGAGGCGCCGTGTCGCGCAGCCTGAAGGACGCTTCTCCATCGCTTGTGATCACGATGCGCCGTGTCCTACTGCAGCATCACTGCCATCCGCCGAAAGAAATACACCTACAAGACAGCTTTAGGACCCCTGTGCAAGAAATCCTGTAGGATCAGTCGCTTTTCCTCTGCCCAGATTGCTTTATTTTGTGGCAGAAAGATGCCCTTCAGAGCTGTACTCTCACATCCACCATCATATGCTTTGAAATGTGGTTTACAATCAGTCAAATGATGTGGAAGGTGGTTGATTGTGGCCTATAAGCAGGTGAAAGAGCTAAACAAACAGCTGTACTAGAATCTGTAAACTCTGTAGGCGGGTAACACACCTATTTTGCGCCCATAGGTTATGAATGCATTTTAGGAATCACGACAAGGCCACACTGTTTCCCTCCGCGCGCATTACACAGCTGTAATATGTGGTCAAATACATGTTCAACCGTGACGATTTAATGAACGATGCACCCGTACTGGGAGGGCTGAACACCACCTCTAATTAAATCCTATAGAGATTTAAAGTGTGTGCATGCATCCACTGGAAGGCCTGTGGAGGACTGTGGCCTGTTGCCTGCAAGCAGAGCAGTGTGAGGGTGATGCTGCACTTCATAACACAGTTCCTGTTCTTCCTCTGCAGTTTGGCTTTCAAGGCAGCTGAGATTGAAGTCTGTGTGCCTGTTTGCAAGTGGAGGAAAATATTGAGCGGTCATCATGGCAGGTGAGCTTTGCTTTCTGTTTAGCCACACAGCGTGTATGTGATTTTAGAGGCTGTGCTCAAAGCTGGCTGTTAGTGCAAAATCAGCCCATTCATAAAGGCTAAATTGTAGCCATTGCAGCTGTCTTGACTTGATTTCTTTATGAATTTGGTGTGTGGGCAGCTGCGTTGAACTGTGTCTTTGTATCCTAGAAAACAACTTCCCACCCCTGCCTCGATTCATCCCCCTCAAGCCATGTTTTTACCAAGACTTCAATGAGATCCCAGACCAGCGTCGCACCATGTGCAAGAGGCTCTACTACCTGTGGATCTGTGAGTGTACCTGCCTTGTGTGTTCACGACCTCTTACTCCAATTTTAAGCATGTACGTTTGCTTGCATCATGCTATGAGCTGTTAACCTGTCCACCGCTTCTGTTTTGTCATGTTGTGTCGCTTTGTTTTACCCAAAATATTATGAGAGGCAAACATCACAGTCCAGTGTCATGAGACCAGATTGACCGGTTTCGCTGTACGGCACAAAGCCAGTTTAATATTGTTTCTGTTTGCTTGTGCATTTTTATGCATCTTTTGAAATAATTGTCTAGGTTTGTTTGACACATTTGCTTTAGGCTCTTTGATTTGAGTGACAAGACCTTCGCAAATCTAAAATCAGACTGATTTGGATCAACTGATCAGCAGAAAATGATTAGTTTGATTGTCTTGATTGTGTTTCAGGCTGCTTTCAAGTAAAGTGTGAAATTTCTCTGGTTCCAGCTTCTTAAATGTGAAGATTTGTTGTACATATGCTGCCTTTTTATTGCACATTATTGAGGATTGAACATCTTTTTTTGGTCTGACAAAACAAGATATTAGAAGACATCTTGGGCTCTGGGAACCTGTGAGGAGCTTTTTTTCTGTTCAGCTGAGAAAATAATTGGCAGATTAATCAACTAAGCAAATAGTAATTAGTTACAGCCCTCAGTGATAACAGTACATCATAATAATGTGTCAAACTGTAATATTTACATGCGCGTCATGGTAACTTTTTTATTATCACATAGGTTCTTCATTTGAAAGCAAGAATGTAAGTCTGGTGAAAAGGTACATTAGTTTACACAAAGTGTTTGGTACTTGTAGAGTAGAAGCTGTGTGCTGTGTGTGCTAAATAAGCTGTAGCTCCAGTCTACATTCAAATAGCATAGCTTGAACATTGAACTGAAAATGTGGTGTTGAGTAGCTGCTGAGATTCACAGTGATTCAGTCCTGCTGAATTATGAGTAATGCAGCCTGTGGGCCGTTCCCCACAGAGGCTTCTGTCTGTCATGTTTTGGTCATCCTTGTTCCTCCTCTGTGATGTTGACAGTGAATAGTGCCACGCTGGCTGTTAATCTGATTGGCTGTCTGGCGTGGATGTGTGGAGGTGGCGGAGCGACCAACTTCGGCATGGCCTTCCTGTGGCTGATCCTCTTCACCCCCTGCTCTTACGTGTGCTGGTTCAGGCCCATCTACAAGGCCTTCAAGTGAGCCAGCTCCATTCTGAACAGCCTCGACATTTGTACCTGCTGTTTCTGCCAAATTGCCTCATTTCTGACGTCTGTTATCCTCTCTATGCAGGACGGACAGCTCTTTCAACTTTATGGCTTTCTTCTTCGTCTTCATGGCGCAGGTGGTGATCAGTATTATCCAGACTGTCGGCATTCCTGGTTGGGGAGTGTGGTAAGAACTTTGAATAAGTGTCAAACACAGATAAAATATACAATAAATATAAATATACAATGTCTGGTTATGCTTTGGCTGGCAAGAAATATGTTTGTTCCGTGTGTTACTTACATTAACTGACGTACGTTATGTTATCATGTTCTCATCTCTTGGATCAAAGTCCGGCGTTTGATCCATCCAACCACCACGTCTTACTCCTAATGTGGACTTTTCCTCACTCTTTACACTATGTCATTTGACGCGTTGGAACATCAAGGGTTTCTGACCAATGTGGCAAGTTGGGAGTGAGAATGAGTTGCTCTCTCCATAGATTTATTCAGATTTTTGACGAAATTTCTCATCCGGCTCTGCCTAAACACAGCACAGTTCATGATACCATGAGAATAGGTTAGTCGACAGGGTGATACTTGTCTGCCAGGTCAATCTGGGTCACATAAGATGCAGACAGAGCTTCAAACGGGGATCAGAAACTTCAGAAAAGCCTTCAAACAGTGTCCCATATTACCTTAAACCAGGGGGTTTTCAAAGTCTGACACTGGCCCTGCCTCAGACCATACTGAGATCACTGTGTGCCCCTAAAGCCTACATCTCTTTACACTGTGGCAAAGTGGCACCATTAAAAGTTTGCTGATTTAGCTTTCACTAGTTTCTGTTTGCAGTGTGCTCATGCATGCACAGACAGCTTTTTGATGTAAGGAGATGAAACACACTGAACTTTAAAATACGTCTATCATATCTGAATGTTCAGATTTGATTGAGTTAATGACCTTAGTTGCATCTGTCTCTCTTTCACCTCAAACGGTGTCTCTTTGCCCCACATCTCTGCCTTTGACCAATAATGTCGTAGGTGTGAGATGTTGCTAACTCTTCTGTTGTTCCCATCAGTGGCTGGTTGGCTACCATCACCTTCTTCAGCACCAACATTGGCTCAGCTGTGGTCATGCTGATTCCCACCATCATGTTTACTGCGGTGGCTGTACTCTCCTTCATCGCCCTCACAAAGGTGACTTACACATTTCTACTTCTTGCGGTAAAAACGTTTTAGCTTATTCACCAGAAACAGATTTTTTTTTTTTGTATTTTGAGGGTTATTATTTGGTAAAACAGCTCTTTAAAGAAATTTGAATTCTCCCCCCTTTTTGTGTGAGGAAAATAAACTGTAATGATACTGCTACAATCATATTGTGCTATTATTATTTAGCATGTGCTATTATTATTTAGCATTTTTCAAAAGAGGATAAGACCGTTTCTTGACATTTGTGAAACAGCAACTAAGCTTCAAGCCTCTTTCAACAAATCCTTATTATTATGTGCCAATAATACTGTTTAAGTGTGCATTCCACCCAACAAATTGAAGCTAATTAACCTAGCTTGCTAATGCTAGCATTGGTTCCCAGTAGAACAGATTCAGCTAGTAAGTTAGCAGTGATTCCCTTTTAGGGGGAATCACTGCTAACGTACTTTCTGTTCTTGATATCTCATCACCTGCTGAGTTATTGGCGGCTCCCACTCACTCATTGTTAAGCCACATTATACAAAGAATTGGTGTAGCTAGCATTAGCCTTATGTCTCTTTCAACTAGCAGTTAGTAGTTAGCTAGTACACTTAGCGCCTTTTACATTAACCAGTGGCTGTCATGGAGTAACAAATGCTGCGTTCATGTGCTATACATGCCATGTTAATTTCGAATTTAGGACTTGTAGTGTCCATGTCAACATCACACATCGGACATACACCTTGACAACTCAAGGAATTGGCAATCATCGTTATTTCAAATCATAAATGATTTGTCTGATATAGGTTCAAAGTCCTCACATCAGCACGATCACACTGCTTTTCTTGGCAAGACTCGCCCTACTCTGCCCGTGATTGGCTCAACCTCATATTCTTACCCTAAGCTTAACCAGTCTCATTCTTCATGTCTAAACCTAACCAACCCAACCAACCAGAAGGGGAGGAGATCCTCCTGCCCGCTCCAGGTCCACCATTGATTGTAGCTCTTATACAATTAATGTCCAGTATTTTAATCCTCACACAACAAACTCTCATCATTTGACTTTGACTTTGATGTGAATGCTCGCAAGTCATTTAATATGGGAATGTCTCCCATCTCAACCATCCATCCCAGATGATGTGAACAAGGCCTAATGTGCAGACTCCCTGTTTCAAGTGCTCAAATCACAGATGGGACTAAGCAATAAGCAATAAGATATAATGGACTATTTTTAGTGGCCGCCCACACAGATGTTGCACCAATCAAATCACAGCCCTGACATCAGAAGCCACCCAGGGAACACCAATTCCAAAAAACTATTTTATTTTGACTTTAAATCCGTAGAACCTTTTTTTCCTGAAACACAGTCATGATGGTAAAATGCCTGTATTGAATGACATTGCAGGTTCATAACTTCTACCGTGGCAGTGGTGGCAGCCTGGGTAAGGCCCAAGAGGAGTGGGCCACCGGGGCCTGGAAGAACCCCCACGTCCAGCAGGCGGCTCAGCAGGCGGCCATGGGAGCTGCGCAGGGAGCCATGCAGCAGAACCAGTACTCAGCAGCTCCCACCTACAACTACGATGACCCGATGTAGAACAGAGGAGGGGGCCGGGCTGCCATGTGGGAGAGATAAAAAAGGGATCAATTAAGAACACAATTCAGAATTAGGTTGATTATAACACGGTACAAGCTGAATTCAAACAGAACAGAGTCATGTTTTTGGTGGAAGTGTACTTTTATTGAATTCTGACACACGAGGGAGTCAATCATTTAACTCGCATTCAAAACAGCCACTTAAAAAGCTGTGGTTTGTTTTTAAAAAAAATAAAATTAAAAAAATCTCTTATGCTGCTCAATTTTAGTTGGGCAATATGTGTGTGTTTCTTTCCAAAGGAGACACATAACATGGCTAAAAACCACTCCCCTGAGCTCCATCAGTTTATTCAGGTAGGTTCATCTGTGGTGAGCACAGCGCGACTTCTCTGCCTCTGCCTGTGTCACACTATTAAAATATTTAATGACCTTTAATGTGTTTTTTAATGTACTGTAGTAGCTACATTGATAAGAGTGTTTACTTTCATTAGCCTTGAAGGTCACTAAACGCCACAGACATTTGCCCCTCAGTTGTACTGTAGCTGCTTGCTGCTCTGTTGACATTACAAAAGCTCCAGGAAACTTAAATGATTAATGAGATCGATTCGAAAATTTGGGAAAAAAACGCTTGTTCGCTTTCTTGAGAAAACGGATATGACCATCACGTCTGTATAAACCTATGACACGTATTATCCTTTCAATGCTGGCCAAGAAGTTCACCTCTGCTTGCTGCGTGTTTAAACTGTTACTTTTTTTGTTGAATTGGCCCAAATCTTGACAACAGAATCAGTATTTCAAGATACATAAAATGTAAAAGTTTACAGGAAAGTGAATAAAAAGTATCAAATAATTTGTCTCGAACATAATTGAAACCAGACGTGCACTGGAAGCAGAATTCAGCACAAATCAAGCAGGTATTTCCCAACTGTTTCAGAGAGAAAACCCTTTTCAGCTCATGTTTTGGTGACCTGATTTATGTTTCTGATGAGCAGTCGCTCTTCATCAATGAGCCTTTCAGTTTAATTCAACCTTTCTTTTACATTGTGTGACAGCTGGTTTTAAATTCTACCTGTGAAGCCCTTTGAGTGTCAGCGTGTCGGGCTTTTGTCTCCGTTTATCACCACCACCCGACCGTTCGGGGTGTTTGGTTTTTATCATTACACGCTGGTCATGTGTTTCGCAGGTTGATTTCAGTGAAATAAATTATTATTACGTGTTAAAGTGAAGCACAGGGAGTATTTAGGATTGCTATTCATTGGACTAAACATTCCAGATCAACGTTGTACAGGTTAAAAGTAAGAGAAAACCAAAACACTTGCAGTAAATATTAACAATCATCGTTGTAGGTGGTCATAGCGTTGTATGAAGTGATGGATGTTTCCCCCCTTTGGCCAATTCTCCCACTTTACCCCTACATGTAAATGCTTAAACGACTACTTGTTTCTGAAGCTCTGGATTTCAGGCCTTAGTGTGTCATTCTGTGGCTGTTGGTGTTATTCTATGAGTAGGTGTAATATGATATTTATATAAAAGAAAATCTAAAATAATTCAAGCCGATTATTTCTTTACGAAGTGAAACTGAAAGCGAGAATATTTGAGTGTCGCCCTCGTGAGGCCGACAGGGTCAGATACAGTAGATGGTTATTACAGTAATACAGTATTAGACTTGAAACATGTGAAGATTCGTGTCTGAATGCTCGTTATTTCAAAACCTGTGAGTCGTCTTGTCTGATTGTGATGATGTGGTATTCAATAGGCTGCTTGTTGTTTTACTTTTTAGTTGTCTTTTTGTACCACCCTATTCCGTGTATTTTGGATGATGTGTGGATGAGTTTGACCGACATGTCTGTTGTGTCTTTTCTTGGCTGCGGTTAACAGATTTAATTTTTTCTTTTTATTACTATTTGAATTGTTTTGAGATTTTAAGTGAGGTTTGCACTGGGTTACCTGCTGACTTCAGTGCAAACTAAATTCATAGTGAATCACAGTGGAGCAATACTAACATGAATATATTAAACGGTAGAATTACTGGGGTCAAGTGGGGTCCTGTTGGGTAGGCTTCACATACAGACATGAATCAAAACGACCGTAACATAAATGGTCATGAATTGAAAAATGGGCCTGTTTTTATGTTGGACACCACTAGTACAATTTAACAATTGCATAACATTTTCACCAGCAGATGCACATACAGTAGTAAAGAAGTGAAACCCTGTAAGCCGTACCAGTCACACGCTCATCTGTTAGTGAATGCACAAAGTTCAGCTGATCAGTTCTATAAATTCAGTGTAAAGTATGCACAAAGATGAACAAACAAGCTACTTTTCTCTGTGTGGAATAAGTTAACATGGTCTTTGGTGAATTTTGGATCAGTCTAAACTTTCTGCCATATGTACATACAGCACAATTAATGTGATTATGGAAATTACAGCTGTATAGTTATCGTGTAGCAGGAACTGCAGCGTTACTCTGCATTTCATGTTGCTGTATCAAAGCTTCCGAAAGCCATTTCCCATTAACTCCATGTTCCCACATGTACTGTATGTTGTTTGATATGTATTATCATGTACTATACCATAACTAGATATAAATATAATTACTTGAGGTGAGGTAAATATTTGCCATGGATAGACACATTCAGTAGAAACATGCTCGAATTAGGTGAGTGAAATGTTTGAGGAGGCTGTGTCTCCATGAGTGAAGAAGATGAGGAATACATTTTTCTGTATTACTTTTGTATTATTTGGTCTTACCCTAATAGATATTAAACAGTTCTTGTTGCACCTCGTTTTGTTATTTGATGAGTTTGCATGCAGGTCCTCTTCTTCTACATCCCTGTAGGTGTAGAACCATGAAGCTCCATATTAGATGATTTTAAGTTTGACAGATGGAGCTTTCCTATTTTCTTTTAATACCAAATTAAGTAGTTCTTTCCAGAAAAAGTTCCAGGAAATAAAAAAAACCTGAATGATAATCCATGATGAGGATTTGCAGGGCTGTAAGGCAGGACACATCACTCTTTTATACATTTTAATTAAAGTTGTTCCAGCAGAAAATCATTTAAAATATCAATATCAGACCAACATACCTGCAACCCAATAAGACAACAGACAGAAGTAATTTATTGAAACATTCTAGTCACTCAAATAATCAAAGGGAAACCAGCAAAACAGCAATAACCTTAAAATTCTTTATTCATAAACTTGATGCAAGTTTACAAATTACTGTACATGGTCAAAATTTCTTCAAATGGAGAATGAAAAATAAAAGAGAACCAAAGTGAACCAACGGTGCCAGAAAATGAACTGACAATTGAGATAAATGAATCTTTTCAACACACAGTCCAGTTAGAGAAGCGTGCAAGTCTATTCACCACGGCATGGCCACCAAACGTCAATCATCTCTTCATGTCCCCTCTCACCAGAGTTTTGGCTTTTGGGTGGAGGGGGGGCGATCACACAGGTGGATAAAGGCTGTGTAGTGGGGGAGGTTGTACTTCAAAGTTTAAGTCAAAGTTCATGGTCCAACTTTCCTGAGCCGCCAAACAACACAGGCCGTTAAGAGGCGAGGACACTTCTTGATAATGATACCCGATAATTCCTCCCCCCTCAGCGATATCAGACATGTAACAGGATGTGGAGCAGTGTGCTCAGAAAATACACAAAAAAATGTTTTTTCTGCTTTTTAAAATACTTCGCTCAGAAGGTGTTTGTTGTTATAAGTGACCTATCCAGACACAATGCTCCAGTTGTGCAAATATCTTCATGGGGAATATTTAAAGATCACACACTGAAAACATATCTATTGGGACGAGAAAAAAACAAAACAAAACAAAGACACTACAGTGGGTTTGATGAGCTGTTTACATGTGGTGGTCAACATGCGACTGCAAACCTGTTAAAATAGCATCTTTCTGTAAATGTCCTTCTTGCATCGCCTGAATGAATAGAAACATGTGGCCCATTATATTGTAAAGCTGGTTACATTTTCTGCTTTAGACATCAGATCAGTGGGCGAGAAAGCCTAAACGTCAGCACTGCAGAGCGATAATCAATTCCAGAAAAGAATCCAAAACCCAACATGTACATATACAGATCCCCTCCTAAGTGTTGTTTGTTACCTGAGTTGCCAGTCAAACATACTTTTGCAGACAGTGTTGAATAAACTGCAAAAGAGCGAACAGATAGAGAGATAGATACAGTGTGTGTCCTGTAGTAAAGGGGGGGGGGCAGTACTGCAGATGTACTACAGTATATTGCATGATCAGAGTTAAAACATACAAAGTTTCATGTCAGTTCTCATCACACTACAAATGATCCTTCTTGTTATACACCAAGAGCAACATGGAAACACATCTGTGGTATATTGTTGTGGCAAAGGAAGCCCTGCAAATGAGTGTTTAGCCCCGGGGGGGGGGGGGGGGGGATCCAGCTGCACGTAAGAGGGTAGCAGTGTCAATTCTAACCATGACAGGGGCAAAGCACTACAATCAAAAATGCTGCGAAACTGGGCAGAATGATGAAAAAAAACAATCACACCCAAAACCTTCATTTAGTCCCTCTATAAAGGCCATCGCAGCATGGTGACTGTCATCAAATCCAACTATATTTCATAACAGAGGCTGAGGCTCCTGTGCAGCACGCGGTTTACTTTTCACACACAGGGCTTCATTTTCAGCATCAAACCAGCTATCAACCTCTACAGCTGTAATCAAGAGAAAGCCCAATAGCCAAACTGAGCACTTGCAGGCCGACGTGTTAAAAATAAGGCAAAAAGAGCTCTTTAGCGTCAACGCTGAATCTGTTAGAACTTCCAAAATGACGCCATAACACTGATCTTATCCTCTTCTGGTGAAAATATATCTATTTCTCCTCCTTCCAGGATATGCTATATGTGGATTCTGAGATGTTTCAATGTCCTTTGGCCCTGTTTTATTATTAACCACTGGTGAATTTGTTCACCGACAACACTTTTCAATAACTTTGAAGCATTTTGATTCTGCTTGGCTGAATATTCTTCACACATTTTAAAAAACAAGGGCTGAGAGATACAGAGTGGCAGGTCATCTCAAGTCAAAGATAAGCTTCCAAAATAGGAAAATTGGCTTATTTATTGTCTAGAATGCTCAAATAGTAAAAACAATTGCCAAACAATATTTCTAAAACAATATTTGCAGTTATGTACCAGTTCATTTCCAAAAGAAAAAAGGGGGAAAAAAACAGCCGGGGTCAATAAAAACAGGCGCAGTGAGGTGCCACTCGAAAAGCTTCAGCATCAACCTTCTTTTAAAATTCCCATTCAAAGCGGGTGACTGACTGCTTGTGAAGCCCACTTTGTCAAAGCAGCTAAAGAAAAAGCATTTCCCCACATTTAAAGGGTGAAAGATTTTTTTAAAGACAAATGAGCATATTTAGAAAACAGGACTAGTGATACCCTCATGTCGACCCCCTCACTGTAGCACTGAGGGGAGAAGCCAGGTGATACCAGAATAAAGTCTTTCCTGGAGCGGGCAAGGGAATACCTGTCAGGTGAGCCAGTGAGATGGTTTCCACGAGAAAGATGATATATCCCCAGTCAAGTCAGAGGGGGAAAATATTCCAAAGAAAACAAGATACTTTGACCCAAAGACATGTTCTCAGTGCATAGTGGGAGTAGCTCCTTACCCGTCCTCTTTCGGTGGTGTGTACCAGCCTGTAGGAACAGAGAGAGAAACTGCTTTGCCGGTGCATCTGTACCATTGTCTGTCTGCTGAGGCCCAAGCATTCACAAATATTCACTCACCATTCTTTTCATGAATCTGCACGAGGGATTTGTATGACTGTTGTGCTCTGGCAAGATTGTACTGGTTCTGAAAAGTAAATGACGTTCTGTCAGACGTACAGAAATTACTCGCTCTGCAGGAACTAGTGCATATAAACAACCAATCAATGAAAAACACTTTACTACACATCCTCCCCATAATTTTCTGTCATCTTCTTACGATTGGCTCCAATAAAGGCATAAAATGACCGATGTAAATGCAAGTGTAACTATGTCACTATGACACCGCCCTCCTCGTCACATATGAAGTGACAGGTGAAAAGCAGTGAGGGGGATTTCAACACATATGGCCAGTAAGAGGTGGTCACAAGCTGTTGTAGAATCTACCTGGAGATGCATATATGTGGCTTAAGTTAATGAAATCACACTAATTTTAACCAGTTATGAGACACTTGAAATGATAGGTGTACAACAGATCTAGGATTTAACTCTTTTCCCATCACTTCAAGTGTAACGAGGCTGCTGTACTCTTTAAGGGCCTCAATCTCTCTCTGACTGGAGGCTTTTCGCCCCACCAGAAACACTTGTGCCTTTAGATGCGGTCGACTGACAGGCTGAGAGGTGACTACTGTCATCAGTTACCTTATTGGCTCCAAACTGCACTCTGGCTTTTCCTTTAACCAGAGTTGCATTTATCTGCATAATGACAGACTCTATGGAATAGGCACTGCTCCAGCCCTGAAAAAATAAAAAAACAAAAACACACACACACACACACACACACACACACACACACACACACACACACACACACACACACACACACACAATATTAATTCTGTTGTTCAAGTTGAGGAAAATAATGTCATAAGGTGTATCAAACTCATTCATATACCTGTTTTGTGAGAAGCTCCATGCACAAGGCCCCTCCTCCAAGAACATAACTGAAATGGAAAAATCAAAATTCACTATCACAGATTAGTATTGAATATTCTATATTAAAGCTGGTGTGAACATTTGATCAAGAAAGTGTTCACTAGAACTTTTGCAAATTTGTTGTGCTTCAAATTCATTCAACAATGCCTTGATTTGCCTTGAAGGAGAGATTTTGATTTGATTTTCACAAAGAGGCCGCGAATCTGTTGTGACTGCAACTTTTGGATGTGCAAAGAAATCCAAGCTGTAATTTTCAGGCTAGTTGATTTTTGCCTGTCATTAATAATCAGAACCCTTAAAAGAATCTGTCTGATTTGAGATGCATGATGGAATTGTATCACAGTGTTAAAGCACTGAATCCATTGCCAAGAAGTCTTAAAGCCGAATTGCAGTGGGTCATGATGATGCTTTTAAGAGTCAGAGGCTATAATTTGCAGCCAGTCATGAACAAACCACATAGCCTGTGTGAAGCAGTAGTAACATAAAGTCCACCCTGCACCTAAATCATAAAGTGATTCCTCGAAGGATCTGACATCAGCTTTGTAAGCAAGCAAAGCACAGTATCACCACATCTGCAAACGCATATGGTGTGAAACATTTAGAGTTAGTACTGCACATCTGAGTTTTTCAATTTCCATCCATTGATACTGTGAGTAAATCTCTCCAAACAAAGTCTGAAATCCATCACAAAATTGTGCGCACAACAAATATGGACCAAGTCCCAGCGAGTGAATACTTTCTTCAGAGCATTTAATGTGCAAACTGAGCAGGGGGAGATCACAACACACTCACCCTCCGGAGAGCACAGGTGAGACAACCCGTACAAAAGGTGGGTCAAAAGGAAAATTATCCTGTCACATGAAGAAAAAAAAAACCTTCAGTCTTGAGAAATCTCTTCCCCTCCCCCCAAAACCAAGTGACAAATATTATCACAGGACTCACTTTATAAGAGAAATTGAGCAGAATGTAGTCCACCCCTTCCTTTTCTTTTAAGACCTGCAAGTCACTATGTAATGGACTATCTGGGTCTACCCTGTAAGGAAGAAACACGAGTCAAATCTGTCAGAAAGTACAATGTTTGCAAAGCTGTAAAATGTTGAAAGCAACTGAATGAGACACTTACGTCCTTAACTTGACGTGCCATTCATAAAGGCTGTCACTGACTAGTTCGACTGAATAAATACCTGTGAAACAGACACAGAGCATTACATCAGTCTGCTGCTGAGATTTTCAAACAATAAAAGTCACCACTGCAGGGAAATGTGTCATTGTAGTCACCCGTCTTGTAACTCTGTGATCTGTAGATCTCCCTGAGTTCCTTCATTAGGCGGTCTGAGGCTTGCACAGAGCCAGACACTGCACCCTGCAACATAAATCAGAGGTGACTCACACAGACAGTAGGACATCAGGACAAATAACCAGACACTGTATAGCATGGAGGTGGGCAGGACATCAGGGCAGTCAGACATGCTGAGGTCCAGCAATTTGTTCAGTTCAGTTTTGCATTAAGGTGGGATCATTTCATCAGCTGTCTGGTATTTTGTTCCTGATTGCAAAAATGACATGAAAAGATTTCCTGATTCCAGGAAGCATCGTCACCTTCATCGATGAGGCCACTGTGTCACCTGATAACGTCCGGCTGTGCTGCAGCAAAAGTTGAGAGCCAACTAAATGTCTTGCTGGACAGCTTAGCGTTTTTATCTGCCGGCAGCAGCCAGACTATGTCAGCAGTGAAAGGAACGATGAGTCTGCGTTTCAGATTTAGTTCTGCTGTTCATCTGAACATAGCCAAAGTGACTGAGAAATGTCATTTGTCAGCGGGAGTAAAAGAGAAGATGTATAGCATAATTCTCTAGTGCTGTCAAACTATCCAGGAGTAGGGTTGAACAGCAAATGTTTATTCGAAAACTGCAGTGTTTCAGCCTTCGCAGCAAACAAAGGGTGATCTAAATTGACTCTGAGTTTTAGTTATTTATAATGTCAATTGCCAACAAATGTGAGATCTAATGAGATATGATGAAGTATTTTAAAGGATTTTAAAATGCTGTTGATGTAAAAACAAAAAAAAAAAAAAGAGGAAAAAGTAGCTCCTCCTTTTCGCCTCTATTACAATCACCAAAAATCAACAGAGAAAAACAAGTAAATTTTCACTTACATTCAAGTGATCCTGTCTCTGGTTTTTGCGAATCTTTTCCAAGATGGCCAGATTTTCTTTTTCTATCCCGTCATCTTCTGACTTTTTTCCATCTGCCGGCTCCTCTTCTTTCATGTCATAATGGTCCAGGTCTTGGTCCAGGTCAATGTCCTGCTGCCAGTGTATCAGTTATGTTTAGAAACAGGGTGTAAAACAAACCAGACCATTAAGCTATAAAGAATATGACTGCAGTGAATGAATGCTCATAGGTACCTCTCCCATTTCTTCCTCCTCTTCCTCTTCAGATGTCACCTCATCTGGCGGCCCGTGCTGTAGTGTGTTGAAACATTGTCACTGACAAACACTGAGATTTCAAGTGCAACACAAGAGACACTGAATTTTACTCTTATTTTAGGTCAGTACCTTTCGTTCTTGAGTAATAGGGCCAGCAGGTAGAGGCTGGTCAAGCATTTCTACATCTGGATGTTGTGGCAGGTTGTAAAGCCGACAGAGATCACAAATGAGGCGCTTCAACTGCTGAAGAAGCTGCAGGTGAAATCGGCCAGATAAAGCAACAATAATGAAAACCACGTTCTACCAAGTTTCTACTGTTACAGCAGTAAACTAATGTGACATAGACATTTTGAGCGAGCCTCTGTGAGCTGAATCCACATCGACCAACTTACCAACGTGCTGCCTTTTCTCACATCCTCTAAGCGCTCCAATACTTCAGCCAGACTAGGATCATCAGAGTCAACAAACCATATTGGGGGTGTTGAGGGATAGGATTCCTGCAACAGAGGCAACCGTGCAAGATGGAAATTTAGCCAACCGTGCTTGTATTTAACAGCTTTCTTGTATACAGCTTGTATATCAGAACTTAACAGTTAACACTACTCTTATGAAACCAAATGTTGCCTAGGGGAAGCTCATCTTATAGCCAATGCTGCAGTTTAGCCCAAATCTATAAACGATTTCAGACCAAAACTCTTAACCCACACAGCCACCCACTGAACAAAATGATTTGTCTACCGCCTGCAACAGCATCTCGCACTGGATGGCAAGTGGCCGAATGCTGCACTGAGCCTTCAAATTCTGGATGGGTTATGATTTCAAAATTTTTAGGACAGTCATTAAATTGCAACTATCACCTTGTCTTAAAGTATATTTTCCATAGTTTTTTAACCTGTGTGGGTGTGATGTAATTGAAGTACATCCCTCTCGTGTGTGAGTGAAGAGTACCTGGATGTTACTGCAGCTAGTGAGTAAGCACATGCTTCAAGTAGTGAGTTGTAACAGTGTCCAGATAAGCTTAAGTTACAGCCTGACAGTGTGAGAAGACAGGGTGTTTGCTGCTTCAGAGGAAATAAAGTTGCTGTTTACAAATGGCACCACAGCGTCTCAATACCATCCTTCATCAGACTGCTCTGCTCAGCCAGTTACAAGCTCTGCCAGAGCTGGTTATTAGCTATGAGCCCGGCTAAAGTAGTCCAAAGAAACCAGTGCGCTCACAACTATGGTAAGACAGGTAAAGCTAGATGCTAGCATGTCACAAGTCTACCAAAACTATGCAGTCATTTATGAGCCAAGCACTCTCACTCGGTGTGTGCACATGTCCACATGAGCAGGGGTGGGGTGGAGGGACAAAGAATGGTTGAAAAGTTCCCAGTGAATATCACATTATCTTTGCTTGAAATGCCCTTCCCTACTTCAAAATAGACCTTTATACAGCTGTTAAGACATGCGTCACTTCAGACTTCAGTTTACATGACTACTATATGACAAGATGCATTGTCAACATATCAATTAAATTTGAGTTTTATTACTTTGAATGACTTTGGCTGACATGATGCATCAATGGTGGTTTGGTTTTCAGACACTTTTGTGTTATTAAGCACCAAGTCAGACATATCAGAGCTCCCACAAAAATTGCAAGCATAATTATGACTTATATGTTGAAGTGAACATTATTTAGAAGTAAAAATCTGGTAATTATAGTAATTCTGATATGAACAAGTCATAAAAAAATCATTCTTGAGCAGACTGTTATTGCCAAGCACTTGCGAAAATATGTTGACCTACGTATGCCTCCTGATCATTGCATGAACAAGGCTTAAGCCACTGAATACAAACAGCCATCACTCAACATTTCAGCTATCTCAGCTATGCGATCCAGCACAAACAAAAACCAAAGCCAAAGAAGATACTCACCGTGGATTATGTCCCAACAGAGCAAATCAGTGCATCACCACAGATAATGATGCTAGTGGTTCTCAGTCCTGTTCCCGGGTACTCCAGGCCATGCATATTTTCCTTTACCTGCTCGTCCTAGAACTGATTGGCTAAATCAGATGAGTTCAGCCAATCAAGCACTGCTGACCACACATGATCCAACTAATCAGACAAGGGAAATATGCATGTCTTGGGGTATCCAGGGGCAGGACAGACTGAACTACATGGTGGGACCACATTGTAATTACTCACTTCTTTGTTTTTCAGAGGGAAGACTGTGAGGCCGAATGTACTCAGGTTGCTTTGAGGTTGATCTCACTCAAAGGCGATGCAGACTGACTCAGCTTAAGTCTCAACATGACACGGCTATCAAAACATTTTAACAAGCCTGTCTGTCCCCACAAATGAGCACAAGTGGAAGTGTACGTGTGTGTTTTTTGCTTACAGATGAGGATGTGGTCAGGATGGTGTGCACCACCTGAACCATACAAATACAAGTGCCATGACAAGAGAGCGCTCCAGTTGCTGCAGACATCACTTACACTTTGTCATGATTAACATCATGTTTGATGATCATTTACATAGCTGATAACGTACATACACCACTTTAAAGAGTTTGTGTTGAAATGCAACAAAATACCAGGCCCATCTGACGATGTATCACGTCAGGTATATACTTTATCAAAATTTCTATCACGTTGCAGCTACGATCAAATTATTAGCTGTTTAGAAAAATAACACAAAATTAAGTACAGTGGAGACTTCTTCATATCTACATTATATCGCTGTGTACATATTTAAGTGTCCTGGTAAAGGAGCCGTTAACGTCACAGCTTTAATATGTGCCAGTAAGTTCGTCAGAGGGATCCGTCTATTTACTGAAGAGGAAGAAAATACAGTAGAACAACACATCGTTAAACCGCCTCTATTGAACATTAAAGATGTTTAAGGGACATTCAGCTGAGAGTCTGTTAATATTAACGTGCTATTTGAAATATACTTAAAAACATCAGTGATTTTGCTCAAGTCCCGCTTTGGCTCAGCTAAATAACGTCAAGATTAAACTATATACGCAGGTTCAGTAGTCAGAAAGTTAGCAACCGTAGTACTGCAAACAGTAACGTAGTTATTTTGGCTAACAAGACAAGCTAGCATCAACGTTACTTTCAGTAAAGAGGAGGCTAGCAAAAGCTACCGCAGCGCCGTTACAAATCGACGTTTTCTCGTATACTTTTTCAAAGTGAATTTATCACCGGTGCTGTGTCGTTTTCTTTAATCAGTGAGATTACTTAGACCTTGATGCCTAAACACAACACGGACATAAAAGCCAACACTTTAACTGTATTTAATTTGTAAACACGGAACATTCCGCGGAAAGATTTGGTTTCAGTTGATAGTCAGTAGCTGCGTTAGCTTGTGCGCAGAGCTGGCCTGGACTCACCGTGATGTTGCAGTGAATGATCAGCAGCTTATCTCCTGTTACGTTGAATTGGCAACTGAGTTCGTCAGGTTTCCAGTCTATTATTCTGAACCGTTCGTGATTTGGGTCAAAAATTGACTCCAAAAACTTCAATTCGGCCTTCAGCCCCGAAACCGACATCTTCTACTCATCTCAAACCACCAGGCCGCTGGCAGAGGGGAAGTCGGGGCGGGATGTGACCGCGCAGTTGAGTCGGGTCTACGGATCTCGCATGTTAGCGTGAGAACAACAACAAAGGGCTGGAGGGTGAGGTTCATCATGTGCACTGTCAGAACTATTTGACAGGTAGGACACTCCACAGTTTCTGTTTAATTTATATGTGCTTCACTATATTTCACTTGATTTTATTTTTTTGCTGTATTTTTTGATATTATATGATTTTATTTAATTTCATACCAGTATTCACAACCCACAGGGTCTTAAAACAGGACGAAAACATTCTAAATGACTTCTATATGTATCTAATAAGTATACAATATATAATATACAGGCAAACAACAGCTGGGCAGGGTGGCAGCTGGCCTGGGCCCCCAGACCAGAGGCCCCAAAAGCCCCACATTCACTGTGTGTCAGTTGGTTTGTTTGCAAAGTTGTTTGGGAATTTCCACCACAACCATACAATGTCAACTAGGTCCTGAATTATTACTTAACCCTGTCTCACACTCCAGTTTTAAAACATGTCACACCTTTAGTTTGGACTGTACTCAGAGTTTCTGGGGTTGGTATAGTTGCGTCTCTGTGTAAAATATAATAAAGTTGCCGCTATTTGCATGCAGCGTGCTGTGTGCTTGACGGGAACTTGCAGATAGTAGGGTCCCAACAGCAGGTATTTGCTCTGGGGCACAATACAGGTTTGATTAACAGGTAAGCTGTTCCACTGGTAAAGCTCCTCTTTTAGCCTTTTAATGTGATATTAATGACAACAATGGTAGTAGTAGTAATGTCACCTTGTGACTTTTTTTAATTTTACATCATGGACTGCAATAGAAATAGGTCTTGATTTGTGTCTTCTTGACACCTTGACCCTTTGCATGTCAAATGAGCAAAAAAACAGGGGAAAAAAATCCATGTATGTCATGTATGTATGTTACATCGACAGCTGTCTTCATAATGTTCCTTTATGGAACATTATTGTTTTAACTTGGCATTTTCATTTTTTTTCTTTTTTTAATGCAGAGGCTGATTTAATGAACACAATAATCCCAATATTAGCAGAACCCTGTAAGTCCCCACCTTTACTCCCCCCTCCACCCTGCAGGTGTCTTATAGTAAAACACAGGTACTCCATGCAACACAATATCCTAAACTCTTTGTGTGTCTGTGCTTTTTGGAAAATGGAGTGTTATTGTTGGACATGGGTGCAGCCGTTGTGAAAACTGGACTTATTAATATCATTTCTCTGTTCAGGTACAATCATGTACCATTTTATGGTACGTGTACTGACTTGACACTAGATGGCACCACAGATAAACATGCCCTGCTTACAACTAAACATGAACTCTTTTTGTAGCTGTGCACGCGTTTTAGGACAGGGCCTTTATCTGCAGCAGTACACACCTTCTTTTACAACAGAACTGTATGTAGTGCATTGCATGTAACTACATGTCAGCAAGTCATGACTTTGAAGGGTTGACTAAGAGGTGCTTTCACCACTCAGTCAACAACTGTGCACAACACCGGCCTCCTTATTGAATAACTAATACCATAGTTTAACTGGCACTTTGAAGTTGGATTACCTTTCCTGTAACAGTGGATTTTGGTAAGTGTGAATGAAAAGCTTTATTGTGAGCACGTGTAAAGTAAAAACAGCTATGGACTGTGGAAACATGATACAACATTGGTTGTTAAAATGGAAGTGTGAAGTTTAACAGAAGGTAATGCTTGCTAACAGTTATTGCAATCCACTTATGTTTTCATTTAAATGTATTAAACATGCATACATTAAACACCAAGTCAGTCAATTGGAAATGACAGAAAAAAAATCCAGTGAATTTTGCTGCTTTGGCGACTCTTGTTTTTCTTTGGCCATTTCATCAGTGCTGGAAGACGTATTGTTTGCTTCACTAAAAGTAGCAATAAAACTATAGAAAAATACTCCATTACAAGTGAAAGTCTATACACAATCTTAATTTCAGCAAAATTTACTTACCACGTATCGAAAGTAAAGGTTCTTGTTCTGCAGTAAAATGTCTACGATGACTAGTATATTAAGAAGCAATACATTATTATATTGTTACTACTGATGTCTAAGTAGTATTTTACTGTTGTACCTGGCTGAGGTGGAGTTAGTTTTAACTACAGCCCAGCTGTATGAAATACAGCTGAGCTGTTTTGTCCAGTGCTTTCAAATAGGGTACGAGCCCCTTCAGAAAGTGATGAGATAAATTTGAAGGGCTGTGAGATAATTAATGGGACAGGAAAGAAGAAAAAGTTCTGCTGTACAAATCTCTTGTCATCTTCTTGAGCTAATCTTAGTTTTTGTTTTTTTGGGGTTTTTTTTTTTTTTTTTGAAATATTGGATTTGATCCTTTTGGTCACAAGCAGTTTTGGGTGGAAATTTTTCTTTGGTGAATCTGTTGATGACTCATAAACATGAAATGCAACACGGGGCTCCAGCCACTGGTTTAATCTTTAACAAGCTTTACAAGCACATCATATATTCTCATGTTAAATTTTAATCTACAGTCAGTAACAAACTGTCAAATAATATAGTGGAGTAGAAGTAAAATAAAATAGCATCAAATGGACATACTCAAGTACTGTGCTTGAGTACATTTTCTTTGTTCTCTCCACAACTGTATCTCATGTTATAGTGCGGCTGCAAACACAAAAACATGCAAACCAGAAAGGCAGTAGTCTCTTATCTACTTGTTGTTGTGTTTTTAAGGTCTCCAAGGGACTTCGGCATGAAGCTGCCTCATTCATCTCTGCTTACCTTTGCTGTACTGTTTATACAACTATCCGGTATATCTGGGGGCAAGATCCTGGTGTTCCCATTGGATGGAAGCCACTGGGTAAACATGAAAGTACTCATAGAGGCACTGCATGCCAAAGGCCATAAGATCACCGTGGTCCGGGCGTCTGATAGCTGGTACATCGCTGAAAAGTCTCCTTTCTACAACTCTGTCACCCTCACCAGTAATGGATTTGAGCAAAACTTTGATACATTTTTGTCTCGACAGCTGGATATCCGGCTTCGGAGTAAGCAAACCTCTTTCTGGTCTCGCATGCGGACTCAAATGGAGCTGAACAGGGTGGTTGTGGAGCAGTTCTCTCATTTCCATAAGGGAATGAGTGAACTGATCATTCAGATGTTTGAAGATAAAAGCCTGATGCAGTCTTTTCTTGAAGCCAAATATGACGTGGTTTTGACTGACCCCGGCATTGGTGGAGGGGAAATGCTGGCACGTTGGCTCCAGGTTCCTCTTGTTTTTAATGTAAGATGGACTGTTGAAGGAGAAGCTCATTTCCTTATTGCCCCATCACCTCTGTCATTCATTCCTTTCACAGCAACAGAGTTGACAGATAAGATGACCTTCCCTCAAAGAGTCAGGAATGTTTGGAGTTATATCCTTGGGATGTACACAATGTCATCCATCGCAGCACCTCATTACAAACCAATAGTTCAGAAGTACTTTGGTCCTGATGTGGACTACTCATCACTTTTACTGGATGCTGATATATGGCTTATGAGGAATGATTTTGTCTTTGAATTTCCACGTCCAACGATGCCAAATATAGTCTATATGGGTGGGTTTCAGTGCAAGCCCCCAAAGCCGCTTCCTGCAGACCTTGAGGAGTTTGTCCAGAGTTCTGGAGACCATGGGGTCATTATGATGACCTTGGGAACTTTAGTGGCGAAGCTTCCTCAAGATATCGCTGAGGAGATTGCTGCAGCCTTCGCGCAGCTGCCTCAGAAGGTCGTGTGGAGGTATATGGGAGAAAGACCAGCAAATCTGGGCAACAACACATTAATGGTCAACTGGCTGCCTCAGAATGACCTCTTAGGACATCCCAAAACTAGAGTTTTTGTGACCCATGGTGGCACTAATGGGGTTCAGGAGGCAATTTACCACGGAGTTCCTGTGGTTGGGCTTCCTTTATTCTTTGATCAGCCTGACAACCTGTCCAGAATCAGAGCAAAGGGAGGAGCAGTGATAGTGGATATTGGCATGCTCGATAGACACATCTTTGCAGATGCCCTGAGGACAGCTCTTTACGATTCATCTTACACAGAAAACATGCAGACGCTCTCAAGGCTGCACAGAGATCAGCCCATGAAGCCACTGGACCAGGCAGTGTTTTGGATAGAATACGTGATCAGACATAAAGGAGCTCGTCATCTGAAGACACAATCCAACAAAATGTCCTGGTTTGTGTACAACTCTGTGGATGTCATTGCTGCTTTGTTGACAGCTGTGATGGTTATAATGTTCTTCTGCATTTCAGCTGTAAGGCTACTGTGGAGAATTATTTTTGCTGAGAAGAAAGTTAAACAACAATGACATAAAAAATAAAATGTGGGTTTTGTGTGTGAAATCAACGCATCACCAAATTAACCAACAATTATCTCTGTGTGAGATGCTGCTAATGTTGAAGTCATTACGGAAAATACTGCAGCATTTTTTAATTGATAAAATGTGAAAAATGACTTTGACATTATTAAGGCTCATAAAACCAATATACCAACAGTATTTCCAAAAACCCCAACGAATGAAGAGATGTTTTCAGTAACAAACATGTATTTGTCATCTAACACAAATACATACAACAGTGTTTGTCAGTGATTTAAAATATGTTTGGAGTGCAGCCTTTTTCTTTATTTCTTATTTTATGGGATTGACTCAATCAGTAAGTGCACGTTTTTTGTGGTATTACAAATAGAAAAAAAGACCTGAAATTTAAAATAAATGGTAAATTAGGAATGCATGAGTGAGCTAATATATGACCTTTTGATGTAGATATCACCCTAAACATGATCTGAATATGATTAAAATCTTTTTTTTGTCCGTGTGAACAAATCTTTATTTGACAAGTGACAGGTAGAAATAATGACAACATTTTCCGTACTTACACATCCCTCCCCATGGCAGCATTCCTCCTTATAGTCCTCCCCAGGGTCTCCGATGCACTGCTCACTCATAGATAAAGAGTAATGTGCAGCGTTAATCTGTTCATGACCTTTGAGCTTGTTCTGTACTTGTTCTGTACTAGCTCAAATAACACAATGTTGTGAGCCGGTAGTCATCTTTGGACTAAAAGTTTTTTGGCAGCTGTAAGACCCCCCAGCAACAGCTTACACTGTCTGCCATTTAATCTTCAATCATGTGTTTTTAGCTCCCTAATGAATTAAGCTGACACATATTACAGTTTGGACTTTGTGTCTTTGTGCCCAGGCCAATAACAAACTCTGTGACAGACCTTTAAAAGAAGAAGTTTTTTGGGGTTCTTAGAGGCACAAAAGGTATTTTTCAACACACTGTTACAAGAAATGTTTTCATCTTTTGCTTTAAAAGTCTCTCTTCGATGTTCTCAGCCCACACAGGTTCCTCACACAGGCTGTTTAAATCACCAATCTTATTGATGCTTTTGGAGGCCAATGGTTTGAATTCCAGTGGTCCATTTACAATGAATATATTCCATGTTATGCCACAAGGGGGTGATATACTACTATTTCAGTTTCCCCTCCAGGTTATTTCTCTACAATTCCCGAATTTTCTAATTCTGTTGGCAATAATGGGACCATAATGTAGCATACCGTGTTTCTCTTTTGAACCAGAAATACAACATCCTTTTATCTCCACAGTTGAATGTAATTGTCCTCTAAAGGTCAAAAGAGTATTTGTTAAGTAACATCATGATAAGATCTCATTGAAAATTTTAAGTTATTAAGGGGAAGCCTACTGTGACCTTTATGTCTCTGCAGTAATGATAGTTTGAGTTTAGGGTGGCCATTATTCTAAATATATTTATTCAATTTCAATTCAATTTTATTTGTATAGTGTTGTTATGTCCCAGACTAGGGGAACCAGGACACAACACAAAAGGGCTCCCCTCTTCCTCCCAGCTCCCAAGAAAGGCTGGTCACAACTTTATGCAGTCTAACAAGGTTTTTATTTATTTAATCAAGTAGCAATGGCGTCGGGGAGGGCATGGCCAAAATAACAAACAAAAGACTTCCAATAACAGGTAACGAACACACACAAACTCAGCCACAGGCCACAGCGGCACAGCCCTCTCTTGGAAGCGGAAGGATAAGCAGGAGAGGGAGACGGTCCACCGACCTCCCCCTTAAGTAGCAGCACCAGCCAATCACACCTCCTCACCTGTAATAAGGGCAGATACACATACACACACACACACACACACACACACACACACACACACACACACACACACACACACACACACACACACACCCTCTTGTGCCCAGGATGACACACAGCATCCAGGATACACCAACCAAATGCAACAAATCATAACAATCATAACAGCGCCAAATCACAACAGAAGTTGTCTCAGGACACTTTCCATATAGAGCTGGTACAGACCAAGCTCTTTTATCTACAGAGAACCAACAATTCTCCCATGAGCAAGCACTTGGCGACAGTGGCGAGGAAAAATTTCCTTTTAACAGGCAGAAACCTCAGGCAGAACCAGGCTCTGGGTGGGCGGCCATCTGCCTCGACCGGTATGTACTAATTGATGAATTCGGACCCAATAATTGAATGGGGGAGAGAGCAGGATCCTTGCACCCACGAAGTCAATGCGAGGCAGAACTTTCATTGTCATTGCAGATGTGTTAGTCTGTAATGAAGCACGTGACTTGGCACAAATTGGGAGGTCATATTCATAGTTACTCTTCATGATGGTCTGGAGAGGTGTGTGCATCTGGATTGTTAAATATGTCATTTTTGGTGATATGGGAATTGGGCTCAATATTTTAGCATTTTTAGATGCTTTGTTTAACAGCGTCAGAGCAGATTTCATGCCCTGACTGGTGTTCGCAGTCTTCAAATACTTCTAAAAGAGAGGTCATAGACTTTTCTATGTCTGTTAAGTGTCTGAGAATGTCATCTGCAAAGAATCTGGTAGATGTATGTGAACACATAGAAGGAATTTGACCCCAGTTTAAGCATTGCATGTCATAATGGGGAGTTTTGCAGAGCCCGAAAGCAGAACAGCAGGTAGAATTCAGTACAAAAGAAGACAGGTAATTGTAATAATGTACAGTCAATGGACTTGCATAGAAAAAAAAGACCTACAGCTCGAGGACAAAAAAAATACAAATAAAAAAAAATTGTGATTGACACCAGTATGGTGTCACATATTCCTTCAGACCACAATATCACAGACTGAGTTGACTTGAAATGATGCAAGGTTTCGAAACCGCCAAACATCAAAAAGTTTGAAGCTGTCTATCATTTAAGGCCACAAAGGCTGATCACTGGTTATGTGTGAAAGCATCTGCGACATGTGGTATAGACCACATTCATTCTGCCACCCATCAACAACTCAGAATCTGCAAGGCAAAGTGAATTCTCAGAAATTGAACACAATTTTCACATCTTATATCAATTTGCAAATATGTAAGATAAAACTTTATTTATCCCATGCTGGGGTAATGAAATATATGCTATTCCTATATGCTTCATATGCATGGTTTTCCATTAAGGAGCTAAATGTTGATTCCCAGTAAAGAGATAATGTATTAATTAGAAACAATTCCTTCAGTTATTAATGACAAAAAGCTTAACATAAATGTAATTTAACATATGCTTTTTATTTAATTGTATTACAATATATACATATATAAAAAGGAAATACATATTAAATTGTATTGTTTTTCGTTCTTTTTTTGATTTGTTTTTATAGACATTTTAACTCTTCCATACATAAGGATCAAAGTGTCACATAAATGGTAAATGCATCACAGCATTTAAATAAAAAATGTAATTAGACTGGTTACAGGAAATATTGTAACACTTGATATTAAGTTGCACCCACTAACCATTAACTAGTTCCTTATCAGAATGCATATTAGAAGAATACTAACTCTCCTAATCCTAATAACCCTAACCCCTGAACCAGAATAAGGCATTACTAAGTGCCTCATAATGACTAACAAAGAGCCACTATGCTACTTACATGCACGATAATAAGCAGCTACTTAATGGTTAATATGTGTACCTCAATATAAAGTGTTACTGGAAATTTTAGCTTGACAGTTTTTGCTTGGAATTACATTAAATGCAAAAAATCTCAAACTTGTGTTTACAGCCTTTGCTTTAGTCTGGCACTTGTGTAAAGTACATGCAAGAATATTATAATAACAGGAATTTCCTATTTCATTCTGAAGCACATGGCAGGACATAAAAATACAATTGACTTCTTAATTTTACTTATTTACATCAGAAATGACTGACTGAGGAGCAAAGTGCCCTTATCCACTTCCATGTTATTCACATTATGTAGCCTGCCAGATGAACTGGAAGGGAAGCATGTAATATATTATATTAGCCTTCGGTCTTCTCCATTTTTGAAGTTGTGTCCAATTTTCTTTTCAAGTTCCCAACTCTTCCAGCTTCAGATCGCCTCTGTTTTGTTCATGTGAGTAACCAGTTTCTTGGACTCGCTCTTCCTTTTGGCAGCACTTACAGAGTGTCTTATAGATTGTAAATAATGCAAACGAGGCCGTGAGGACTGCGATACACCCCATTCCGATGGTCTAAACCACAGGGCAAAGAATAAACAAAGAAATAGACAAGTGAAATTAAAAGCCGGCTATCAACACTGATAATCAAATGTTAGTTGTAGAAAGTATATTTTCTTGCTAGGATTGTTAATCATAGCATGTTAGCATGCTAATGTTTTCTGAAAGTGGCGCTATGTTTACAGTCTCATGGAGCATGGCTGCAGATTCTTAGTCCTGTTGGCAGATCCGTTCCTGACAAATGCCAAACCAACTATTTTTAGAAACATCAGATTTTTCCTTACCTGAGACAGAGAAAACCATTCTTGAGTCTTGATCATGAACTCCTGCGATGAGTTTTGGTTGGCTGGTTTACACCATTTCTGAGGAGCAGCTTCAGTAACAACTACATAACTGCCTGACCAGAAGGTCTTGGCACAGGCAAAGTAGCGGCCATCCATGAACATCAGGATGAGCCACACTATAGCAGGGGCAAAGCTGTTGACCACCACTGCTACACAGTGTGACCAGCCTCGACGCTGATATCCTTGAATGTTGACCATCAGCAGAAAGACCAAAACTGCAGGAACAACAAAAAATGCAGATGCAAACAAAGCATTATATTGACTTTTGCAAGGGCAAGCAAAATCCAATTCAACCAACTTCTCCAAGCAAATAAGGATGAAGCCAAAAACCGCATTTGATGCAACAGGGCTCTTCTCAAATTCACGTTTCACTATAGAGATCCAGTCTTTCTTCATTTTCAATCTGCATAAAGAGAAAGATGAAAGGTCAGAAAATGTGAATTAATGACAATGAAGGCTCTATTTTCATCAACTGAAAATCAAAAATCAAAATACAGATACAACATTTATCTGTCAGAAGTGATCATATATCTATTTACGAAACTAAAAGCTATTGTAAGCAGGGTTGCAACATGGAAGCAAGATGAATAATTTTGTTATTTGCTCACTTGATGTAATTGTGTTGTTTTTCTCATTGTGTATCTGATCTTATATGTCATGTGTCGTCCTGTCCTGTAAGATTTGGTTCAAGTGCCAAAAGTCACAAGTGTCTTTATCTTTTGTTCCCCATGAGTCACATTCACCATGAACATTCAGGGAAACATGATCTTGATAGACTGAATTAAAAACAATTTCAGTCTACTTGATCCTTTCTTAAACTTAAAATTAAAAAACATTTTTTGCACACACAAGAAAATGGATTGATCTAATTCTTTTATTCCATGTTGTGGAATATCAAATGCATAGAAAATCTCTATATTTTTTACCAAATAATAAAATAAATGACTTAGTTTCTCATTTTAAAATAAAAGAAGAGTAAGAAGAGTACATGTAATTCGGCAACACAAACAAACAGCAAAAAACTTTAATAGGGATTTAAAAAAGTACACAATCTAATATAAAACCTAAGGACTTGATAAAACCTGGCACCAATCTGTTTCCCAATATCAATTTTTACAGTAAGAATACATAAGATACAGTAAGCTTTACCTGAAGATTGAGGATACCGCGACAAACGTACTCTTCTTGAGGACTTGACTTGAAAGTCAAGGTGAGAAAGTGAAACTCTTTCAGGTGTTCTCTCTTTCACTCGTGTATCATTTTGACCTTTGCACACCTTCTATCTTGGGAGTTGCCTTTTATTACCTTTTGTTTACCCCCAACACTTTTTCTGTCCTCATGACATGACATCTCACCTTCAGGTCTGTCAGTCTGCGTGTTGTCACATATAGGCATCAATTTACACAGCCAACAGGTAGTCAACTATTGGCTGTTTAGATATGAATGAGCCCATCACCTACAGTTACACAATGCTGTTGGACCGTCTGGTTAGTTGATGTCATTCCAACTCTGTTAACAAGTCTGCTACTCTTGGTAGGAATTTGCATTTCAAATGCCACATCGTTGTAGTGTCATGGTTTTAAGCATTAGCTTTATTATTTCCTGTTTTATTTTGAAAGTTTACCTCATGTGTGATCTTCTATTTTACTTCCTGTGTTTTCCCACCCTTGTGATTGATTTGTTTCACCTGTCCCTTGTCAGTCTTCCCTCCCAGTGTGTTTAAGTCTGTGTGTTTGCTCAGTCTTTTCTAGTTTGTCCTTGTACATGTTGTGTGTTGTGTGAAGAGTGTTTTCCTGTGTGGTTGGATTTGTGCTTCGTCTTCGTTGCTTGTTTTTGGATCTTTGGATTTTGTTTGTCTATTGGACTGATTACTTTGGTCTTGACCCTCACCTGCTTCACCCTCCTGTAAGTCTTTGTTAGTTGCCATTTTGCTTTAATACATTTATTGAACTGCACCAGCTCATGTTGTTGAACTAGACTGTTAGGCAAATAGCACTGACACTCTTCTAGGACTTAAAAGGAAAATGCAGGAAAATGGCTTAATGTGTGAACACAAAGAATGGATAAAACTTCGAAATAGGATTGTACTTTTTTAACACAAAGAATGACTGTGTTCTGTGACAAATACTTACATTTTTAGCAACTGTCAAAGGGGAGGATTTGATTGCTTCAGTAATCTGGCAACTCCTGAATGACAGTAATCACTTCTGTGGGCTCTGCAGAGAGGTCTGCATGAAGGAATACAAGCTTTTGAGGAGCTAAAGTGAGATCTTTATCGAGGAGTATTGCTCTTCTTGTTCTCATGAACAACAAGGGCACTAACTCATGATATCTGGGTCTTGCAGGGTGTGTGTTAATACATTTCCTGTTGCTCTTCTTTTCACCCAACAACAAAAAAAGGACCAATTTATGCAAATGACTGATAACACACTGCAGCACAGCGTATCTTCCTCAAGCTTGGTTCCTCTAACAGACACCTGGGGCTCTATTTTTGATTCTGTCGCCGGTGTGGTGGAGGCGTAGCACAAAGTCAGGTCCGCTTCGCCGATGGGGCGTAGCGGCGCAGACTTTGGTATTTTCGTGCGCTGTGCTGCCGGTGCAACTACTCCCCCTTCTCATCTCAGTCCCACCCAGCGGCGAAACTCGGAAGGAGGGAGGGGAGAAGGCATGGTGTGGGTTTGACACAGCCGAGTCCAATCTTCACCAATCACACCAGCTCCTTGCCTCACCTTTAAAAACACCGCTGACGAGGCGCATGGCAAGTTTCAAGGATGACTGAGCCCGCGCAGGAAAGTGTCCGATGCCCAAACTTCTCCCAGGAGGAGGTCCTTAGATGGTAAATCTAAAAAACACTGCGCGGGGTGCTCACCCTGTGCCCCACCAGTGGCGGGGACGAAAATAGAGCCCCTGGGAATTTGACGGTTCTCTGCAGCTGGTTCTAGGACTGCACTCTTGTGGACAGAGACCTCATATGTTTTACCTGGAATCTGCTGGAACCACCCTCCCTCTTTGGGGGTCACAGCCTCTAATTACCACTGGAACCACTATGGACTTCACCTTCCACATCTGTTCCAGTTGTCCCTTCAGTCTCTGGTACTTCTTGATCCTCTCTGATGTTACTGTCAACTGGGATTGTCACATCTGTCACAACTGCCCTCTTCTGCTCTTTGTCAGCCACCACCATGTCCGGTTGCTTAGCCAGCAACTGCTTGTCAGTCTGCAGCTTGAAATCTCACAGGATCTTAGCTCTGGTGTTTTCAACCACTTCCATTGGTGTGTCCCATTGGGACTTGGGGACTTCTACTCCATACTTGGCACAGGTGTTCGTGTACACTATCCCACCAACTTGGTTATGCTTTTTAGTGAACACTGTCCCAGCTTGCGTCTTACACCCAGGGCCTGTTTTTGTGATGCCATGATCAGAGCCTCTTGCCTCTGTTGTTTTTTCAGGCTGGACTTTTCTAGCCACTGGTAGAGTTTCTTGATGGCGGCCACTTCCTCTATCTGCTGATGATACATCCCATGGAGGGGCTTAGACTTCCATGATATTTTTCTATGATATTGTCCTCACCACCCTCAGTCTTCTGCTGCCTGAGACACTGTCTTGGCAGTTGTATTAATGGATGCGCTCTGTTTTTACCTTGGATGGTGGCTCTGACACTCACTAATCCTTGCCTATCCTCCTGTTGTTGCTTGTCTCAGGGTGTTGGACTTTGGTAGAAATCTCCATGCATTGTGAGGAGTGTTCACATACTGACATCAGTGGCATCTATCTCCATCCCCTGCTGTGGCAAACGTACAAATCCAGCCAAAGACCTGTTTCTGCCTATCATACTGCCTGATAATACCAATCAAATGCTATTTTACATTTAGCTCTATATTTTTTTTCTGTCTTTTTATTTCTTTCCCCTTAGTACTATTACTTTGAGGCTTTGGGAATCATTGCATCACCTGAGAGGGGAACCACATCCCCAGGACCACCTATGCCCTAGTTTGCTGTCACAGAATGACTGTTGGTTTATTATTAAGCCAGCTAGTCCTTCAAGTCCCACACCAATGAGTATGACATGATTGGCAGACTCAGCGGTTAAAAAAAAATACATAAAGAGTCTCAGTGAGCACAAAGTTGTGATGCATTTATGGTGAAACAGTCCCAAACCCTTGTTAAGAAAAATTTAAAGTGTAACTGGGTTGCTACACCTCTGCTCCAAAAACACAGGACTATTTACTATTCAAAGGCATGTACAAGCCAGCAAATGCGTGTAGGGCACTCTAGAGGGCGCTGCATCACAGTTGGTGTTACTGCAATACATCTCCTTTTTTCTGTGCATTTGGGCCAGCAAGGATCGCGCATTATCATGTTTTATGCTTTCAGCATTTTCTTCAAATATTTTTTGATTTGGGAAACTCAGCGGATGCTTTTCCAAACATCAACTCTTGAAACATGTATGACAACATTTTCTGAGATATTGTTGTTCCTGACCTGAGACAGACGAGAGTGACACACTGCCTCACCGACACAGTCAGTGTCTACATAGGCAAAAGTACAGGCCATCAGACAACCTGTCTGGCTTGTTAGTTTAAGTCACTTTGTCAGCTCCATTGGGAACAAGGTTACACTGGTGTAGGTGTGAGGTTGCCATTACCCTATATTAGTTCAAAGAGAAATAGGATTAAAAGTCTACTTAAAGCTCCAGGTCCTGTTGAGGTCAGGGCTTAGTCAGCCTGAGAAACTGCTTGACCCAAGGCACAATTTAGAGCCTAGCAGCGCTTTAAGTGCTGGGTACTATTGTTTTACAGTTAGATGATTGTGCAGCAATATCTGAAAAATACTCGTTCCTGATTGGTTGACAGGTGTGCTGTAAAAACGTTATCACTAGCTTCCACCAAAATTGCGCTATTTAACTGCAAACAATTTTCTCACTTGGTTTTCCACTGTTAAATGTCTGTGGTTAAAAACCTGACGTACAATTACAGCGTCCATCTTGTTATTTGTTTAAACTGATTTCTGCTCCACTTCATGACGGGACGTCTAATGATGCACCCGCTGGTCTCTGCGCTCCTCCAAGATCTCGCGGGATTTGACATGAAACGGGTCGCTTTAAAGAAGGTGGTTCCCTTGCTGCACCGGGCCGACGGCACAGAGCTGCACAGGTAGCCAGCAGTGGTGCTGAAGGCTCCCGCTAGTCTACCCAGCGACGCTTCCCCCCCTGCGCGACACGATTGGAGAGTCTGGAGGTGCGAGCCTCCGAGTGAATCCACCCCGCATCATCATCATCATCATCATACCCCGCTCAGGTCACCTCAGCGCTCGCCTACCGGCATTTTCCACCTCCCGTCTGCGAAGATGATACCTGGCAATCGCAGAGCTGCAGTCATGTCCTTCTCGGTGGCGATTTTTGGAGCCCTGATGCTGCAGTCCGTCTCTTCCCAGAACGGTAGGAAATGTGCCCCCTTACAGAAAAGACATGACGGCGATCTGATTGCGAAAATGCGGGTTTTAAGGAGGGATGTCGCCTGCATATATGCATTGGGGCATTTTGTTTAATGAATCATTGCAAGACGTCTCAGTTATTAAGAGCGCTGTCCATCACCAATATCTCTCCAGCCTCATTAGATGTTACCGATAATCCCTGAACGCCACGCCGATAAGAGACACCGTATTAATCGAATGAAGCGCTGTTTTTGCGATGAAGGCTCAGTAAATGATTAATAGGCTACAATCTGTATTCGCTGGGCTGAAGTGGGCCACACGGAGGCCTGTGCGATGTCCCTAAAATGTCCTTTTGAAGTGTGGAGCTGAATACATGAGCCGCTCGGCCGGCAAGGACGAGTTCTGCTCGTTAGGAATAGGAGGAGGTGGACGTGGACATGGTGTCAAACCGAAGTTCACAATCTGCTTTTCCTCAGAGATGAGAACGCACACAATCTGCATGCTGTCACGCTCTGGCATGTTAGGATGTAGCTCAGGAATCTTCATCCGGTATCAGTGACTCCTCCCCTGCTGGCTGAGACAATGCTCTGCACCAGTCCAGGTTCTTGTAAAATGCATGTAATTAGACGTTGGACCTTTTTAGATGTGCGCCTCTGTAAATAGCAACAGTCCATTTTGCTGCATGCTGCTATTTTTAGAGCGGAGATGCTGCACTGGGAACCATGGCTTTAATGTCCTCTTGGAAGAGAGAATCTGTTAACTCTTTGCTGAGATGCACTGCACTGCAGAATGGCATTGATTTCTCATTCTACTTGTTCGAATGACCCTCTGCTCATAAATCTCATCCCCGCCAGACCAGTTTAGAGCAGTTTAGACCCATCTCAGCTGAGTGTTTTGTAGGTGTATGTTGTGAGTGTCCCTTTGCAAGCATTGTGTGAGAATGAGTGAGAATTTATTCAGCCTTGGCCCTCCCTGGAGTTGACCATGTGTAGGAATGCATTACACATCCCCTCCTATACTGCACACCCACTCATAACATCTCTCCTTCGCTCAGCACTCCTCTGGATGCAGCTCAGAGTGCTGCTTAAATGTAATGGGTGTTTTTTGTGTGTGGCAGGTAGCTAGAAAATGTGATATTTTCTTATCTTCACTTGTTTTCAAAGAGTCCAGAGAGACTTGAGGGTTCATTATATGAGAGTTCATTATCTATCTATCTATCTATCTATCTATCTATCTATCTATCTATCTATCTATCTATCTATCTATCTATCTATCTATCCCCTTACAGTGGCTTTTACCAAGAAACCTGTTTAATGGCGTCATTCAAGCCATTTTTGGGGTGATTTCTGATACAAAATCTGTTAAAAACAGCTGATGACTAATGTCTCAATTGCAAACAGTGGATTTTGTGACTTCATTAATGACTGGAGTGCAATCAATGAATATTTGGGAGTTACCAGTCTTGGATTCATATAATCAAACTGGGAATATACAAGGATTTATTTAGGAGTGTGCTGCAGCTAATCAGCATAAAGCTCAGTGTATCTGAAATGATGTGGTCCTATCAGTGTAATGTGCAGCAGGGCTACAAACGTTGATTATTTTCATCATTGATTAATGTGACCATTATTTTCTTTGACACACACAGCAAAAATAAAAATGGTGGAAATGAGTTCAATCACTGTTATCAAGGTTGGTGCTTTTCTCTCAATTGATTAACTGATTAATGAACCAATCATTTCTGTCATTGAGCATCAATGACTATGAATGACTTTCTTCACAGCTTGGCTCGTTCTCATGCTCCCTCACACATGCTAAATAGTGAGAAATGCAGTTTGTCAGAGTACAACTTTTTTATTCAAGATATGAATAGATGGCATTAAAATATATTAATCTGAGTACGTTAGGTTTGAGTCACGTTTATATTCCTTTAAACAGTCACTCAGTGCTGAGGGTCATAAGTGTGTTTTTGAAAATGTCCAAATTCAGTATCTGATGTACTCCAGTGATTCTGAGCAGCTTGTAAATATATGCAATAGATGCTTCCTGTGGCTTTTCTGCCCCGATCTCTCATCGTCTCTGTCCATCAGGACTGTCTTCTGTTCTGATAGAATATTCATTTAGCATCCATTTAGCTCCTCAATATGTGTTCCAACAGTTTTTGGTACATTAACTGGGACGGCGGCCAGAATTGCTTCATATTACACTGGTTTAAATGGATTCACCGGAAGATACAGAGAAACACTCAGGACTGTTCGAGGCCATCTGTCGTCAGGTGCTGCTGTTAGATTTGCTGTTTGAATAATGAATCAGAAATTAGCATCAATTTAAACTCAAGCCAGTCTCCAGCTCTAATAAAAAGTGGAGTGTGAGGGGTATTCATTTTCAATTTTATTTCATATTTTCTGGTTTAAGTACCATATTAACGATCCTGTCACTTTACACTCACCAGGGGCTGGCAGGACGTGGCTGAATGGCACATTCTGATTGGTCCTCACTGAAACATCCAAGAGTCTGATTGGATGGAAGAACTATATTGAAAAGGCTTGAATGAAAATAACACTGATCAGCAGAAATTTAATTATCAGCTCAGACTCATCAAGCTCAGACTCTAACTATTCTGTGGTTCCAGCTTCTGCAATGTTAAGACTTACTGCTTTTGTTTGTTTTGTATCACTGTAAGCCAGAGATTTGTTCTGTTTTTGGACATTTGAAGGTGTCACCCAAGACTCTTAAGAACTGCAATGGGCATATATATCATATTTTTTTAGACCAAATGACTAATAGATTCAAAATTTGTCATAAAATTCCCCTAATATAAACATAATTTTTGCACATATTCCCCAAGAAAACAAAGAAAAGCAGATTCGATGTAAAGCGTGTATATAGACAGAAAAAAAAGTGCTTTTCAGTTATTTGACCTTTTAAAGGTGCAGGAATTAAACTGGAAACAAAAAGACTGCATAAATGAAAGTGGGAACAAATTATGAGGCGACACTGACATAAAAAATGGAAATGAAGACAAAGATGGCAGCTTTTACAGGCCGTCAGTAACTGAAGTCACCTTGGGCTTCTGTGACATTTAGACACTATCAAAAAATAACTGATCGATTCCTTAATGATGAAAATAATTAGCTGGTTGCAGCCGGTGTTAGATTAATCAGGATGATCTCAAGTGATCCTGAAACAACACTGAAAAAGCACAGCGCAGCCTGTCCAGTCCTTAGATCGCCCACAAGCCACACATAACCACACGGCAAAACTAAACCGACATCAGCTTGACGTGAGTGACGACACTCGGACGTGGACGCTGCAGTGGCGTGCAGGGACAAGTGTTACTGGCTCAGCAGTTTTGACGCATCGAGACAACCCGAGGTGGCAGAATCCGTCTCTCAGCAGTTCTATGTTAAGAGCTGAGGTGTTGGCTTTAGTTTTCAGCACCAGTCATGTTGTGATTTTTAGGCTAAGTTAAAATGTGTCACAGCTTGCCGGTATAAATGAAGCGTTGTGGTGCCGCAGAGATGCCCCAGCTTACAAATCATATCCTCCAGACTTAAGAGAACATGCTTGGTTGGTGCCAATGCCAGCAAAAAAATCACATCTTCATTTTCATATTTTTTTTCACACATCTGTCAAACTAATCGCAATATAATTGTTTGTGCATATCACTCAGCCCTAGTACTTCTACACACTCAGTGAGCAGTGTGTGAGGTACACCGAGCCAACATGACTGCAGTCTAATACAACAGTCCTGCAATAAATCCTACCTTCATGCTTTATAGAGGTGCTGATTTGACTCTATGATCATTTTGGAGGCTGTAGTTTGTGTTTCTATTATTTTGTCCACCAATGAGGGTACAGTCCAACAGCGCCACAAACTGCAGCCTCTGCTTTGACCAGGCAGTTTAATCAACACCTCCCTATAACAAGTGATTCTAATTGTCATGTTTGGAGGATTTACGGCAGGGCTGCTGTGTGGGAGTGCATCAGTTTCAGCTGGGAGTGCTTAATAAACTGGCAACTGAGAGTCTGTAGGAATCTATAGGTGCCTGCAGTAAATGTGCTGGTGTTGATGAAGCAGTTGTGGGCTGTACAGCGTGGTTATGTTGCCAGCTTGACACACACACACGCACAAAAAGTGGTTGTCTGTCCTGTGATGATCCGCCTGGTCCGACTGGATGTCTCTTCCTCTTCCTACTTTGTTGCTGTAGAGTGCTTCTATGGAAACAGAGGGGGTCTATCACCATGCGCCCACACACTCCCCAGAGACCCAGAGCTGCAGCTTCTATAAATCTCCTCTCATGTGCTCTCCACAGTGCCTATAGACAATGCTTATGACTACAGCCACCCTCCTCCTCCTCCTCCTCTTCCTCCTCCTCTCTGTGCAGCCATTATCAATTGTTTCACTGTTATTGCGGTTCAGAGAGGGAGACATTTCAGTCCAGTGAGACTAACAGCACAGTCCGCCCGGTGTGTGCGCTCTTCTCTGAAGCTTTCCTGAGTGCGAGTCATGTTCTCATCACGCAGACAAGACGTGTTGAAAACGACAAGGTCGCTTGGAGGACTTTTTGGATGTGAGCGCCGTGCGAGCCCGACACAAATTTATATGATATCATTAATTGGACAAAACCAAGTGAGAGCAGCCCTGCAAGGACGTCCCAGCAGAATTGAATTAAAGCTTCCCAGGAATAGCAGCAATAATGGCTCAGGCAGATCTGAGGTCGCCTCTGTCTCCGTCTCTGTGTCTTACCAAAGAGGTTGATGTGACTGCGTCCGACACACAGTTTGATGCTGCTTTCACTGTTTTGTGTTTGAATTGAGATGCTGTAATTAGAGACTTTTAAACAAGAGGTTTTCAATTTGTAATATTTGCCTGTTTTTTAGTCTTCTGTGAGAGCAGATGGAATATCTTTGGGTTCTGGACTGTTTTTCAGCTACAATGAAGCAATCTGAGTAAATCAGCTTGGGCTCTGGAAAATTGTGACAGACATTTTTCACTATTTTCAGACAGTTAACCATTTAATGGACATTAATCAGAAGATAATCGTTAGCTGAAGCTGCATATTTCACTTTTCTTTGTTTCCTTTTAGAATGATTTTGTCTGTCAGTGTCTTTTTGATCATTTCATATTATCTTTTTTCTTTTAATCTTTCCTTTTCTGGTTCACGTTTAATTTACCCTGTTATGTTCTTGTCTTTCCATCCTCCACCTGTTTTCCTTTTTTTTTTTTTGGCTTATGCTCTCCCCTTAACCTCCACCTCCTCCAGCGGGCTTTGTGAAATCACCTCTGTCTGAGACTAAGCTCACGGGCGACACCTTTGAGCTGTACTGTGACGTGGTGGGAAACCCCACCCCAGAAATCCAATGGTGGTACTCTGAGATCAACCGAGCCGATTCCTTCAGGCAGCTGTGGGACGGCGCCCGTAAGCGGCGAGTGGCCATCAGCACGGCATACGGCGCCAACGCCGTGAGCGTGTTGGGTGTCTCTCGTCTCACGCTGGACGATGCTGGGACCTATGAGTGCAGAGCCAGCAATGACCCGCGACGTAACGACCTGCACCAAAATCCAGCCACCACCTGGATCCGTGCTCAGGCCACTATAACGGTGCTGCAGAGTGAGTGGTCAGTGTAGTCGAAACACCCCCCAACCCCCTCATTAGCAACCAGATTTAACACTTCCTGTGTGATTCAGCCCCCCTCAAACCTCTCCAGAGGACTACTAGCTTCCTCCATAGGTGCCATCCTCCCCTGCAGGCCTGGAAAACGAAGAAAAACACCATCTACTAGTCCTTTACCTGCAGAGTTGAGTAGTATTTTATATTGTGTTCATCCCTCGGTTCAGAGCATCCTTCAGCCTCTGCACTGTAGAGCCCAGCCTCCTCCCAGTCTCATTTATTCTTACTGCATGTTTCTTTCCCTTTAGCTTTCATCTTCTCATATCCCTGAACTGAATATCATCAGTTTCATTTTTTCCTGTGATTATCATTAATCTGTTTTATTTCTGTGTTTCTTATTTCTTTAATGTGTCAAATTTTGCAGACTGACTACACTTAAGCATCATAACCGCTTTATCTGGTTCTCATAAAATGACAGCGTTTGTTTGGTGTTTGCCCACCAGCAGCGATCAATCATCACTTTGTCATGCTTATCTCTAAAGCAGAACTCTTGATGCAGATGTCGTGTCCCTGAATCTGAAATGCACTGAACTTAGATGGAAATCAAAAACTTGTTGATCTTGAATTTTGCGTGTTTTTACTTTTTGGTAGCTGCTGAAATGTTTGTGTATCAAGAAGTACCAAAAGCTGCCACCAAATGACTGAGCATATCAGTAATCCTGTTTACTTATTCTTTGATCAGATTTATATTATATTCTAGATTAATAATCAAACTTTTACACTTGTAGTTGGTTTCATGTAGACAAGGTTTTTGTACAAACGAGATGTAGATAATCAGGATTAAGCAGAATACAACGGTCCAATTAAGGTCCTCGTGCTTTAAAAGCTCACGTGAGGATTTTCTGCAGGTTGAAACTGAACCACATACAAATACGTTGCTGCAGAGTTTTTTATGGGATTCCTTCAGAGCGACTTAATCTCATCACTGAGTTAAAGCCAAGAGAGCTAATGAATGAACCTTCACCTTCATCAGTAATCCTAAGTGGCTCCCAGCATGAATATTTCTTTTACAAACGGTGAATCCGTTGTTGTAAGCTTCTACTTCACATAATTAGCATTTGAATATTAAGCCATATGTTAAGTCTTCCATGAGTTTATATTTAGCTTAAAAAAACAGCGTTTGGAAAAAAGATCACAGACTTATAATAGAAACGGGTTCCACAGGTTTTCTCCTCTCTAAACTCTTTTCTTTCATCAGAACCCTCAGCACAGGAACAGCTGCAGATTGTCTTATTACATTCATCATTAGTGAAGCATGTAAGAGAAATTTAAGATGATTGGATGCTTCTTACTGCAGTGCACTTTGGGAGCTGTAGTTGGCTTCTCTTGACTTCTCTTTTGAACTTTTTATCAAAGAACCAGATATTTTCTAACGCAGTTGCTCATGTTTTGTACTGATGATTCAACCGAGAGGGTTTTCATGTCCAGCCGAGCCTTGGAAGTGCTCCCACTTCCACCCTCAGCTAACAGTGCAGAATATGACTTCTACTTTAAGGAACCCCGGATGCCCGAAATAATTCCTCCCACTTTGCAGCTCTATTCCTGTGCTGTATTGTATAAAGTGCGGCTGGCTGAGGTGTCTGTCTGAACCATCTGAGCGTTGTTGTTTACATCTTCCAGCACACCCTCACCCACGAGTCCTAGCAAGCATCACTTCTGTCGTGGCTGATCTGTGTCTCTGTTGCAGAGCCGTCAATCACCGCCTCTGAACACACCACACTTCCTGTGGAAGGCGACGCTTTCACACTGCAGTGCAACCTGACCAGCGCCCACAGTGCCCACCAGGAGAGCTACTGGATGAAGAACGGGGAGGAGATCCCGGAAACACGCACCCCAAACAGGAACACCGAGTACAGGTAGGAGTCACAGCAAAACCTTTTGGTGTGTGTGTGTGTGTGAGTGCAAGTGTAGCAGCCTGATGTGGCTTCATGCAAGGTGTGTTTCCACTCTGCAGGCTGAACAAACCCAGAGGAGACGACGCCGGAGTGTACATGTGCGTCTACACCTTCGACATGGCTCCTCCAGCCAACGCCACCATCGAAGTTAAATGTAGGTGCAGATTTGTGAACCACGGGCGTCTTTGTCGGCTTCAAGGCCACATTAGAGATGTCACCAATAAAAATGGCCCGAGTGGCCTTGAGCGCCGGCAGCCCTGTCATGTGAGGACCTGTGATTTCACACGGCTCTGCTGGCGGCTCAGGGGCAGCCGGCGCCCTTGACACCTCCATCTAACCAATGCCCGGCTCAGTGGCAGCAGATGGTGTCTTGTTTGTCTGATGGCAAGGGATTATGTCTCAACGCTAAAATCTGGTCAGCCTTTTCTGCTGTCACATGCAACACTATGGAGGCAAATTGGATTTGGGGATGGTTTGCTTTTTATTTTATGGGGCATTTCTGTTCATTCGGGCAGACAAAAGATTTACAGCCGGGCAGATTTATAATACAGAATACAGAGAATAAAACAGGCTGCATCGAATGTTCCTGATAGATGAAATGCTGTGAAAGAACGATTTGAACTCTGTTAGTCAGACTTAGTCAGACTTTTATTGTGAGTTTCATCATTTTTTTGGTGCTGTCAATCGATTAAAATATTTAATTGCAATTAATCTCATGAATGTCAGAGTTAACTCATGATTAATTGCAAATTAATCGCACCTTTTTATCTATTCTAAATGTCCCTTGAATTATCATTTTAATACTCTTATCAACATGGAAAAGTGGACAGGCTTGCTTCGTGCAAATGTTTTTTAATCGAAAACAACAATGTGTGGTGTTATATTTCACACTAACATTCTCACGTTGAGCAGTCATTCACATTTGAATGAATCAAATCTCACACAATTTAACACTGTCTAAGGGATCAAAACAGGGTGATCCAAAATAAAGTTACAAAGCGCACATCATTGTAAACTAGGACTCAGCCTATAGTGCAGTTAAACCATGGCTTAAACTTTCCTTTCTTAAGTTTCCTTTGAACATAACAGCATCCATATGCCTCTGTTGAAAGCCATCCATTGTCGCCTGGTTTTGACAAGGAGGCGGCGGAGAATTCGCATTCGCCGTGTGTTTGGCCATCAAGTGGTATTTCAGACTGGATGTGCTACATTGATAATTCAGTTCACACCGACAATACACACAGATAACTTTGGTCTTGTCAGTCGACCCATCTGGCAACTTTTTGAAACGAAACTTTCCATTCAGAATCTTATTTGCATCCAATTTGGCGTTTCGCGCTTGACATCCACACAAACCGGTAGCCTACTCTTACACAGCTAGTGAGCTATTGTTTTGTTTCCGGTTTACAACCGGATCCTGTAGTTTTTCTTACGTTACTAGCAGTGGCCACAGCTTATAAAAAACTACAAGTTCACTAGGTCATGAAGAGCGTTAATCTCACGATAAAAAAATGACGCTGTTAAAATTAATTTGCGTTAATAATGCAATATTTTTGACTAATTTTTCCACTAATTGTTTTATTTCCCCACTTGTTTTAACCTTGTTTGCTGCATTGTTTACCCCCTGCAGCTGTTTTAATGCCAGTTATATTTCCTTTTATCTTCCTAAGTCTACAAAGAGCTTCATGCATCTTGCTTGAAAAGGGCTATATAAAGAAATAATTATCATCATACATTTTCTGATCTGATGCTCATTTCGTGAAGAACGTCTGTTTTCCATTGGCATTAATTAATATTGTTTATTATCAGTTTCTATGTGAAAAGATGAAAAGCACAAATTAACTAATTAAACATTTTCATGCAACTCAAATGATTATACCTGTAAACGTCTACAGCCACAGTGGACTGATTATATTTTGGTGAATTTCTTGACTGTATTGTAACAGTTGATCTTTCTGTTATTGTGGGGTTTTTTTGTTTCAGCTGCTCCTGAAATCACAGGTCACAAGCGTAGTGAGAATAGGAACGAGGGCCAGCGTGCTGTTCTCTACTGTAAATCTGTGGGTTATCCTCACCCCGTCTGGACCTGGCGCAAGTTCGACAACGGCATTTACAGGGTGAGTGATAGAAATCAACACTCCCTGGCCACTTCATTAGATACCCCTTTACAATTTAATGCAATCCAATATGACAGATGTGCCACAAACTACATTTAGGAAGATTATAATGTTCAGTTCTTGTTGAAATTGTCAGAGAGGAGCTAATTCAACTATATGTTTATTATTGAGATTAGATTTTGATTTATTTGTCCTTCTGCAAGGAAAACACTTTCCACCTTCCATACAGCCTCAGAGTACACAAATACATCAAACTGGACAGAAAACATCAAACATCATCATACACACTTGAATCCCACACCATACACCCACTACCACCACATTCTCCGACTTTACACACACAAACACACAAACTCAGGCATATGAAATAAGATAAGAAGAGCCAAATGAACAAATAAAACAGGTAAAATGTATCAGAGCTCAACATCATTCAGCTCTTTCTTCTCCCTCGACAGGAAATCGACAACTCAACCGGACGCTTCTTCATCAGCAGCAGAGACAACTACACTGAGCTCCACATTGCCAACCTGGACATTGGTTTAGATCCAGGCGAGTACCACTGCAACGCCACCAACATGATCGGCAGCCGCGAGGAGAAGTCTGTGCTCAGGGTCCGCAGCCACTTGGCCCCCTTGTGGCCTCTCCTGGGGGTTCTGGCCGAGATCATCATCCTGGTCGTCATCATCGTTGTTTATGAGAAGCGTAAGAAGCCAGAGGATTTACAAGACGGTGAGTCACCAGCGGTTGTTTTATTACTCCACAGTTTTTAATATGCCTGACAAGGAACAGGTTGCACTGTTCAGTTTCGAATCTCTCCTGTGAATTTTATGCAAAGTTTTATTTTGCATCGGAAACAATGTCGAAAAAGGCAGCGCGCTTTCTTTTCGAGTGTCTGCTGCAGTCATTCCTTCACCAGAGACTCCGTCTGGGTCCCCTGACACTGTGCTGCGCCTGCACTCAATAATTCAGTCTGCAGAGGTTGGCCCAATAGGCAAACACTGTTGCAGGAGGTCGCACCATGTCAGGACAGTTTCATGCATTTAATATTCATGAGAAATATGATACTGCAGTGTTGCGGAGGTGGACAGTTTCAATTATTAATGGCTTTCCAGGGACCTTGTGCTGTCCCCAAGCTGCTGCAAGCTTAACCAGGAGACTCATTTAGCTATTCAACCTGCATATGCCATCCTGGGATTGTTTAATACTACTGAGTACTTCAAGAGTCTAGCTATATCATAAATTATGCATTAATGGTATTTGGGTGACCTTTTCCTCTCAAACAGAATTTTGATGTTGCTGATTAGATGCTACGTGCAGCGAAGGACCGGCAGCTCAGAGCAGTAATGCTGCACAGGAAGATAATGTCATTATGGTTCATTACATGGTCAGAAATGGACCATCGTGTTTGAAGTTGGGGTGAGTCAGGTTGGAGAAAGGTTGCGATAACACGTTGGCATGCCAGGTTTACGTCCCTCTATTTCCTTCCTCTTGCTCTGTGCATGAGCACCTGTTGCTGATTGGCTGGAATAGTGTCACGTGGCTTGGTCTGTGCCGCTTTGTTTGCTTCCCTTCTATAGAACCGGGGCTACATACACAAAATTATAATTTGGACAAAGTGGACAGTTAGCCTTGAATTTGAAATTCAGCCAATATCAACAATCTTTCTCCAGAATGACTCAGTCCACCTTTAAGTCTCGTTGAGAATCCTCAGTCTTACAAAATGGATGTAGATTGCGTGAGTCATACAACAGATTCTTGCAGTAAATGTTAATAATTCATATTTTTCCTTTAAATGAGGCTAGCTTCAGCTGTTGAGTTTTGTAGCAGATTGTTATAACATCTCCCATCCTCCCCTTTTTCCAATTTGCATAACCTAAACCATGTTTGTGGTAAGTGTGAGACTCTGCATGCTTCATGAATTTCAATAATTACTCTGCCTCATCTTCTTCCAGTTCACAGCACAGTACACTGTTTAGCTTCCTCATTAATGTCAAGTGCTGTCCAAAAGTTTCAGTTTTTAAGATTTCATTTTACGACAGCAGCTTCACATTCTTGCATCAAACTCACAGCTCCTGCAGCAGTGAAATGGCATGCAAGTCACTGCAAAGAAGCGAAATGTTTTGTGTTCGTGAATCATTTCCGATGTCACTGTTCTTCACTGCGTCAGTGACTTCAGCAGAGGGCTGATGCTGATGGAGCTGCTCCTCTCTAATCTCTGAGAGTGAACAGCTGCTCTGCCTGTCTGTGCATGACAACGGTATATTTTTAACTGTGAGTTTTGCCTGTATGTAAGTGTTGCTCATGCGTTTTAATGTGGTGTCGTGCTGGATTTGACTGCATTCTGTGTGTTTGTGGGTGACCTCGTGAGGTTTCCCTGCGGCGTGACAGCCTTTTGTTTACTGTGTTGTTACTTCATTGAGAATGCGTTTTCCATGCCATAACACAGTCTGCACATACAGCACAGATGAAACATAAAATATCTCAAAAACCTTCAGGACCGAGTGCAACATGTGTCAGGCACAGCCATCCTTTATGCATTCTGAAAAAAAAAAAAAAAAACAAACACAAAAAAACCAAAACACTTCATTTCATCAACGTGTGCAACCTCCTTGCGATTATTTTATTTTTGGTCTTCATTTCTCCATATTTTCCCTTGTTGCCTCAGATGATGACCCAGCTGGACCAGTGTAAGTATTGAACCTTTTACCTTCAGTATCTCCTCTCTCTTAAACTTGATATTGTGTCTTTTGTTGTCGCTTCACCCCTGTCTGTCATAGAGCTCAGTGCTCAGTTCTCCTCAAATCTGGGTCACAAATAACTGGGAGCATCATGCAGTAATGCTTTGCTGCATTCACATAAATCACAGGGAATTAGTTTAAAGTCAAGTAAGGACATATTATTGGCCAGTTACCCTCCGAACTGTCCGAATTAGGGAAGCTCTAAAGGCCACGCTTTACTTTAAGTCACCTTTTATCAGTCATAAGCATTACATAAACATTTAATAAAAGGTTTGTAACAGTTATATGTAAACAGATGTAATTGTTTATTAATACATATATATATATATATATATGTCAACAACTATAACACCCATAAGGAGACTGCTGTATCAACAGATAATGAAGGACAATATTGTAAAACCCTACAAATACTGTGCATTAATAAACAGTTAAAATGCCCTTAAAGCTGCTTACAGCTACATTATAGTGTGTTATAAGTGACTTATGGAATGTTTATATACTGCATATAATTACTAGCATTTAATAGCTTTTGTGTTCATGTAATCAGCTGTTCAGTGTACACTACAGCTGTAACTCAGTATTATTATCATTATTGATGAAAGGGACGTTCCATTAAAAATAACTCCGATGATATCATCAGGGTTATTTTGTTAGACTTTAGAAAGCTCCTTTAACAGCCACAGAAGACGTTATACAACTGTTTTCACAGGCTGAGTGGCTCTAACCATGTGTAAAGTCAGCGAAGTGTCCCTTTAATCTTTTTTTTCCCAAATTGAATCATTATTCAGTCTATAAAATGTCACAAACTATGTTAAATTCCCATCACAAGTTGACAAATCCCAAAAAGATGACCCCCCCAAAATTGGTGAGTTACTGTAATTGTCAAACACAAATATCAAATTTATGAAGACTATAAGACAGAAAAGCAAACTTTTTGTCTTTTTATTTGATAGATGATTTAGTGGTTTTTAGCATCGGAATCAAGTCATTATCTGTCAGTCACCTCAGCAGTACTCATCTGTCATTTGAGCTCTGAACTGATTGTCTTCTTTGTTTCTTGCTGAAGGAAAACTAATTCAACCAACAACCACAAAGACAAGAACCTCCGCCAGAGGAACACAAACTGAGCAGCCTGTCTGCTGAGTAAGTGTTCAATTATTAAGAAGACGCCTGATTAATAATAGTATTACATGCTTGTGGCCACAAATTACAAGATGAGCCACCATAAGTATCACTGAAAGCTCTTGTCAACCAAAACAAGACTACTGTTAGGCTAATTGGTTGAATTTTCTCTTTATTTGCAGGTTGCATTACACATGTATTGACCATATGAAGGTAAACAAGAAGGGAATCCATACCAGTTGTTATTAGGATTTTTCTGCCATTAAAAGTATGGTTGTGGAGGAGTTAAGTGAGGCATGCCTTATGATTTTGTTGTGTGAGCGTGCGAGGTCAGGAGGTACTCAAACCATTACGGGATTGTTAACATTATAACCATTGTTGCTGCATGCAGTTGTTGATGTTTATGATTTTTCCCTCTTATTCACTAATTTCAATATTTTTACTACTTCTAAAATAATGCATGCAAGATGTCGACCTTCTATTTGAAGGCAGAAATGTCTTTTTTTTCCTTTTCATGTTATTTTCTCTGAGACTGGCTTCATGTAGATAATCTGTGTGTTCTAGAGGAAAAACAAAACAGGGCAATGTAAAAGAAAATGCCACCATAATCTGGTATGACAGTAGTGTATAGTTTTATCATTCTGCTGCATACCATTTTCTAAGTTTAGTCATTTTATCAGACAATATCTATTGCAGGTTAAGGGCTTTGCAATGTCCCTCTAAATTTGATTAAGGTTTACTTTGCTGTATGTATGTACTGTATGTGTTAAATCACTATAACTATGTATCAAATCAGCATTATTATAAAGACTATTCATATTATATGATGCACTTAAATGTTGAGAATAATGAAAAACTGTAAAAACCTACTTTAGGAGATCTGTACTAATCATTCTAACATATTGTTTTATAATCATGTGTATTGTACAGCATGGCTATTATCCTATGCAATTATTATCCATATCAATATATTGAAAATCATTGCAGCTTTTGATTTCTCTGTGACAAAGCTTTAAACTAGTAGGATCACCGTAGAGCGTTGATGGCATACAACACAGCTGCATGAATTCTCTACAGCTGACGTGGGGGTGGAGGCGGCGAGAGAAGCCCACGTCACGACTGACACATGTGAAGCAAACTGCAAGGTCCCGACTCATTTTTAAGAATAAATATCTCAAAAAGGAAAGCGTGTCTGTTGAATTGGTTTCTTTGTGAAAACAGCCGATACATTCAGGTGCAGCACTGTGGATGCAGACAGGCCGTTTCATGGGAATGCAGGAGGATAAGAGCGTGCAGGAGACAGCTCCACCTAGTGAGGTGTTGAGTGACTCACAGCTGCCAGGCTGACTGTCAGACATCAGAGGAACATGTTATGTTTACTTTTTGTGGTTCCTTTTTTTTATAAGAGGTTAAATGAAGCAAACTTGAAAGAAAAAAATATGCTAAAATAAAGTCCTGCAGTTAAACAGCGGCACTGTGTTGAAGCACACAAAGGTTTTCTTACTCCACCTACCCTGCCCACACTGTTTCCCACTGATTTTGATTTATAAGCTTCAGATTAAATGTGAAAAGGAAAATGTGATACTGCCAACACCCATGATTAAGAAGAAGACATCCTCTATTAGTCACAAACACACAACATGCAGATTTAGGACGGGAAACTGTACACGCCATGCTTCTGTGAAATTCTTCTCTACTTTTGACCCATCCTTGGTCCGTCCTTCCTCCGCGGCAGACCAGGAGCGGTGGGCTGCCAGCTGACCGGCGCCCGGGGACCCAGTTTCTTTATCGTCACCATTGATCAGGTGGCGATCTTCTTGCATGTTTTTAGTGGGGTTTTTTATGGAGGATACCCTGGGTGAACATGGGGAGAACATGCAAACTCCACACAGAAAGGCCCCCTTTCTTGAGCTGCAGGCACCAAAAGGTGGAGGACACGCCCCCAGCGCCCCAGGTGGGAATTGAACCTGGGACTTTCTAGCTGTAAGGCGACAGTGTTACCCCTGTTCCACCGTGCCACCCTTAAATCCTAGGGATGAAGCTGTGCAGTGTGCAGTTTTAACAAAGTAAGTGAGCTCTTGTAGAAACCGTAGTGTTAAGTTAAACTGTATTTACTGTTTGCAATCTAAGTTTGTCCAAATCTAAGTAGTAAAGACACTAGCAATGCACCATGTGTATTAAGCTGTTTTGCCTTGTTTGGCACAGAAATGCATTGTGTTGCAGGTTTTACTTATTAAGCTTGTTGAAGTTTTTTTTTTATATAATTTAAAGAGCTGGACGGCAATCGATGGACGTCCCCGCTGGAATGAGTAAAGTGTCCTCATTGGGTGTCCTGTGTTATTTCTTCTAATTATAGTCCACACAGTTCCTGTGGTCTATTTATGAAGGAATAAAGAGTTGAGAGGACTCAAAGTGTCTCCTTCATCCTTGACCAGATGCTTGGCTGTAAATTACTGTGAACCAAACCAGCTCACTGGGGCACTTTGGACTCTTGGCCTCAGTCTTTCTAAAATCCTGGCTGCAGGCCTGGACAGATGAACAAACCTACGAGTCATCCACACAGTTAGAAGCTGTCCTGTTTTGTCATATACTGATCGTGGGGTTTCGCCATTTTATGTTATTACAAAGATACAGAACACCTCATGCACACTCAATTGGCAGTTCATTAGTACATCAAGTACATCTTCAGTCTAATGCAACAGTCCTGCAATTATTTCTGTCATTGTGAAGGTTATAATGTTCAGTTTTTGCTTAAACTGAAAGCCTCAGAAAGGCCTGGCTGTACCTAATAAACCGGCAACTGAATGTATTTTTCTCCTGTTTTATCCTAAAACAGCATGTGCAGCACGTTCAGCACAGTATTTGGGAAATTGCAGCAGTACAGCAAAGGGGGGCGCTACATTATTGTGCTTGCTGGCTGATGGCACCAGTGGCCAGGTCTCATTGTTGGGCTTCTGGACACATGTCCAATAACTATCACCAGCTGAAAAGTAATGTAATGAGTATTGTTATGTGTTTTCATACATTTTAAACTGGTCTCTTAATGGTTTGGACCTGCTTCTGACAAGGCAATGCTGTGTTCTGCATTAATATGTCACTGGGATTCGAACAGTAATACAAATGGTTCATTTGTAGAGCAAAGAGACATCTGTGACTTTGTGAACCCAGAAAAAAAAGGAACACAACTCTTGACAAAAATGATTTGTTGTTCTGTCCGTGTGGATTAACGTCTCATTCAGACAGTGCGATGTCAGGTGAAGTTCAAATGATAATCTGATGAACTAGTTCCTAAACAGGCCAGTGGATTGTATTTACTGGGTACATTTAAATGTTGTTGGAGAGGTTTCTAGTTTGAGTTTTAAAACATTCACACTGTAGCCTTCCTTTGGTTTTGTTCTGCTACTTACTGCACGTCCTCTGTTTTACGTTGTCATCTAAACAATTGTAGCTATGTCGTAAATGGCCAGAGATCAGACTGAGTCCACAAAAACAGATCCTCTCCAGACGTGCATGATTCATTTATTTATCTTTTTACAGCAGAGTTGTGTCATCAAATGTTTGTGCTGCCTGTATGCTACTTACAAAACAAAAATAAATGGCCAAATAAATAATAAGTAATAAAAAGTAGACTGTTCATTATGGTGGAGTGGAGGAGTCTCACAGCCTGAGGACAGAAGCTGCTCTGAGGTCTGATGGTTCGGCAGTGGATACTTCTGTATCGCTTGGCAGACAGCAGTGGGATGAACAGGCTGTGACTGAGACAGAAACTGCCTTTCAGCTCTGTGCAGACACCACACAGATATCACTGATGCTCAGTAGATGTTTTGGGTGGTTTTAGTCACCAGCCGCAGAGCCCTGCTGTGCTGGGCTGTTCTGTTGCTCCTCTGCAAAAGTTAATGAACTTGACACAAGAGATTTTCCTTCTTAAGTTTCCTTAAGAAATTAAGGTTTTACAACACATAAAAATACTCTACATAGCACTATTGTGGGTGGATGATCGGTTCTCGTCAAATAACATTTTTGTGATGCAGTAGCTAAGACTGAGTAGTACCAGTTCATGTCCTGGCCATTGAGAATCACTGCAGTGAAACAGTGTATGTTTCCCATGTGAAATTATATAAATACTTTTCCTATGAGGGTGTTAAAAATTTGAACATGACAGCAAGAAAATCACTCTGATAAACTGAAAACACAGCACACAGAACAGTTTCCAAATAATCATATTAGCATAAGATGTAGAATACCCTCTGTTTATTTACACTGAACTAAAGCTATTATGTAGATTACCCGTACTGATTTAAAAGAGGCGGACAAAATATTAGAAACAACTTTGTGAAGTGCAACAACAGAACCACAAACACAGCCTCCAGAATAACCTTGAAGTTGACTCCACATGTTTCTGCAGCTGTTTCAAGACAAACTGAGCTTGACAATTGAATTAGACAGCGTTGGTTCTAGTTCTGTGTACCTAATAAACTTGCAGCTGAGTGTAAATCAGCCAAATCATATGAGGAGAGGAAATTATCTCACTTGGCGGCAGCTCACATGAATCAGTAGCCTCCTGCCTTCAACTGTTCTATCAGACTCGTACAAACAAGAGTTTCACTGTTACAGTGAATAGAAATGACAGGAACACAGAGCTCAGCCTACAAGGTTTTTCTGCCTCTGAACAGAGTGGAGAGTGATGACACTAAAATAAGACACAGTGTGAAATCCTAATCTGGGCAGCTCATGATCAGGAGACTCCAAACTTGAAGTGCTGATGCAAAGATAGAGCTTGTGTCTGGCTCTGTAGATGATTGCTGAAGGAAAGGGGCACATATAACAAGCGGCAATAAAGGGAAACAGGAAATTCTATTAAATTTGTGCCAGTTTACAACCGCTGATTGGAAAATTAATTAGTCTCTGTTGCATGTCGTTGCATGCTATCAAGGGAAATCTTGAACTCTCATAAATGATAATGTATTATATCAGATTATTTGTGTCATGTGGATAAATTATAGCATAAACAAACTGTTTACTTCTCCCTGTGTTGCTGTACGTTTTAAATAATTGCAGTGCCATTTGCATTCAGTCATTCAACAATAACACAGCTGTCAACAACCTTTCACCAAATGAATTTGCCTTGTTGGTCTGTGCCAAGGACATATCTCATCACTTTTCCCTATGACTGAAAATGTCTTTTTCACACTTTAACGCACTTATAATATTCATATATCTACTATAATATATGGAAGGGAAGCTTTGCTCATGATGTAGGTTCAAAGGTTGATCAGAAGATCTGGCTATGCAGAACTGGAAATAATCACTTCCTCTGTTCATTTGAGATGTTTCAGCCCCTGAACCATACGGGTCTCTGTGGAACGGGGACTCAAACACTGTTGACACATCTTAGTGTTTGAAGCAGGGCTGACAGGCACGTCCCAAGTGTCCGTCCGTGACAGGCATCAGTTCAAAGATTTCTCCCTGCTTTGTTTCTTGTAATCTGTTGTTTTAAAAGCGAGTTTGCAGCTTGATTGAATGAACTTGTGTATTAACCAGCTAAGTATGCATTCATGTGTTTCATATCAGAATTTGGTACACTTATTCTATCAAACCCATATCTCTGATGCAGAGTGCTGCATGCTGCAAACGCACCCTCTGACTCTAATTTGCTGTCAGCAGATCTTGAGAAATACAGTTTTCATCCATTTTTGGTGACTGAAAACGCTTTTTATGCAGAATTATAGAGCAATTCTGAGACTATTATGACCACACGTGTAATGTCCGCTCTTACAACCCATTATGCATGCTTCAATTCGTCATGCGGGTATCTAAAAGACCGTTTAGGCTGCAGATATAAGCTCAATACAAAGTGTGATTTCAGGATAGATCCCAACATAAACTGGCTGCCAGAGAACGACGCATTATTTTAATACTGTCTCTTCTTTCGACACAATGTTTGCATGATGCTGCACAAGGATTAGATTCTCTGACATCCCGTCGCTTTCTCTCAACTAGTTAACTATGAACTCCAAGGTTGGATCGCATCCTTGAATCATCCTCTCCAGTTGTCCTGACTGGGCGGGGTGAGCGCATGTGCCATCCTGGCTCCTATGGCAACCCGATAGATTAACTCCATCAATATTCACGTTATTAGAAAGCGGGAGGCTGATGGATCAGTGATGTCAGCGCTCTTTGAATGCAGCTGCCAGCTGCGTGCATGTGTGTCATCACCTGGCGCTGGCAGGGAGCTCAGATATTTTGGGGAGGTGGAGATCATGCTTTGTCATTGAGGAGCTCAGCAGCAGCAGCAGCAACAGCAGCAGCAGCGTTCTCCCACTCCGGCACGTCCGACGCTCAGCATGCTGCATCCTGATGCGCTCTCGTCTGCACGCCGTGGGGTTACCTGGATTTACACGCATTTCTCGTTTACCGCCTGTACATGACCGTCGGATTGAAGCGGCCACGTATTGTTGACGCATCTCAATGTTTGAACAGGGGGAGAGAGGCACGTCCCAAGTGTCAGATAAGATACAACCCGTCCTGCGGATGCGCCGTCACTGTTTTGCCTCCAGTGGCACCCCAAGTGTATGAGATTCATGATTCATCCCTCTGTTTTCTATCCTTAGAGCGCATCGTCTCTCCTTCCTCAAAATGGAAAGATTCCAGTCTTCCATGCGCAAACGGCTCTACAGCTTGCCGCAAAACATTGGGCAAAAAGCCTTCGTGATTGACGAGGGAGACAACGGCGACAAGGACACTAAGAGGAAAAGTATTCGGCTAAAACACTTGTCCTCTCCGTCTCCTGCAAGCAGTTGCAGGAGCATTGAGGAGGCCAGGAGCGAAGACTTGGAAAGGGACGTTATTGTGAAGACCAACTTGAACGGGGACTGTCGCTTATTTAGGGGCAGCATCTCCTCCATCACCGGGCGGCATCCTCCCGGGTCAGATCCAGCGGAGCAGCGGCGCCTCATCCCCGAGGCTGATGCGGGTGTCAGTGAGAGTTTCCCCGGTGAGCACGGCCCCGGGGCCCAGCAGCGGGCAACGGGTGGTCTGAGTGGCGCAACCGGGCAAGCGTCTGTGTTTGACCAGTCAAGTTTCATCAAGTTGGAGGGTAGCGAGCAAATAATACCTGAGGACGACCGGCTGTACCAAGCCGGCTTCATGCACCGGCAGTTTGGGGCGATGCTCCAACCGGGAGTCAACAAGTTCTCCCTGCGGATGTTGGGGAGTGAGAGGGCCGTGGAGCATGAGAGGGAGCGAGTGAAGTCCGCTGGCTTCTGGATAATCCACCCGTACAGTGATTTTAGGTAATTTGTGCGCAGAAAACCTGTCTTGACAAGCAGTGGTGTCTTACAGAGAAGTGCAGCAGGGAGCCTGCCACACATTTTAGGCTCGCGTGATCATTTTAGAGCAGCCTAATCTGGACAGAAAATGCCTTCAAATATGATCAGGTCTCTATAAACTTTATATCACAGACACACTCTAATCCCCATGTATGCAGGAATGCTTTTTTGATATTATGATAACATGAGAGTCACGAGTGTGGGTAGAATAACATGAGCTTATTGTGCCTTAGAGATAAATACACACCGTCAACAGATAAATGACATGATTTCTAAAAATGATCCTTTTCTAAATTTAACCTGCACAAGCCATTCTTACAGAGAAACATCTGATGTAAAGGAGTTGGCACACAAAATCCTCTTACAAGCCAAATACTACCATACATGTGTAGGATGTAAGTGTATGTAAGTCCCTGTTTTGGGTGGCCTGCAGAAGTGTGTGTGTGTGTGTGTGTGTGTGTGTGTGTGTGTGTGTGTGTGTGTGTGTGTGTGTGTGTGTGTGTGTGTGTGGGTGGGGGGGTGGGGGGGGGGTGGTAATCTAACCAGCCAATTTTCTGTACAATTTTATACATTGAATTTGTGCACCAAACTAAGCCAACCTGTGATTCCCTAATTTGCCAGCCGTGCATTCATGCACATTCTGCATTTCATTGCACGCTGCATACAAACCTGCATTCTGTTCATCAGCGCCGTCAAGGGATTTTCATGACATTTAACCTTGAGGCTCACCGTCATCATATTTTCACTGGCCAGTTGTATGCCGATGTGTGTCACTGCAGTTTTTTTCCACTCATCTGAATTACACTTTTTTTTTATCATTTAGCGAGGGCAGTGGATTACAGAGAGTGCAGCAGGGGCTTGGAAATGGGGTAATCAAAATAGGGTAACATGACCATTCAAGATATTAGAAGCACACATCAGTGGAGATTATTACAGTACAATTAGTCTAATGGAGCAGAGATGGTGTGGACGGGGAGGGGACACACCACAAAACACTGATCACACACACATACACACACACGCAGATAGAGAGAGAGAAAGAGAGATTGAAATGAAAATGATGTTGTGGGGAATCAGGACACCCAGCTGTTAATTCTGTGTATGAGGTGTCATTACTTCGTGCTCGGTTTGGATCACGCTGTGAGCAGGAGCAGGTGCCTGGCGTGGGCCTCTGAAGGCGAACACTTCATCCTGCAGATCCCATTTCAAGTTACAGGTGTAAACCTTTGCGCCATTAAAGAGTATTTGGGTCATTTTTGGCTTACTGACGAATCCAATCCTAATCCTGCAAACTCTCAACTTCACCCCTGATATCTGTAACAGTTGTGTGCTGACATACTGTGTGTTTCCATGAGCACTGTGCAGCAGCTCAGTACAGTGTGACCCATGTATCCTCTCCTTGTGTCTTTCAGAAACACAGATGTTTATACCATAAGTGACTACTGTCTTTTATTTTATGCTGGATATAGCAGCAGACATACTGAACTGGCACGCTGTGTAAATATGGTTAATATGATTGCTGGTGGGCCTGAGCCACAGTACAGGTGTGTGTTAAGCCACTGAGCTGCATGCAGGCTGTTGTGCTTCAGCTGCGCTCTGGCAGCAAGAGATAAGTATCTCTAGTACAAATGTGATCCCTTTTTCAGCTGTCCTGATTGATCTAAGCTTCTTTCACCATTTTAAGCCTTTTTGTGTTCACTTAGCTTGTAACTCCCCTCTCTTTGTGCTCTCATGCTCTTTAACATAGTTGCACTCTGACCCAAATAGTGCAAGATTCCGCTGTGGACCAGTTGAGGTTCAGAGACGCCACAACTGCTGTATTTTCATGGTAACACCAGATTACACCAGCAACTTGTCTGAGCTTTGTAGGCCGAATGCTGCGTGCACAGTCAGCCGATGAGCAAACGGGATGGTCTGCAGGGGACGGCAGTAATGCACTGTCCCCTGCAGACCTTTTTTTTCCCCCTTTTTTGTGGTCCAGCTGTTCCACTGTTCTGCAGCACAGTGACGTGTGCAGAGCAGTAATGCTAACTACTCAACATCTGGCTGATGGGAGCTGACTTCTGGAGATGACATGGATTCCCAGGAGATAACGGTGGATTTAGCTAGAGAGGGGAAGTGCAATTAGGACCAGTGTGTCACCGCAGAGACAACAGGCAGATGAAGAGAGGAATGCAAATGCTTTGTTTGGCAGAGAACAACAGAAAGCTGATTAGAACAAATGGCCACCCTGCCCTCGCTGGTTCCCTCTTTTTGTGATGTTCTCCCATGAAGGTTTGGCGCTGTGATGGACCCCGGTCAGGAACCCAGTTCAGCTGCCTGTGGCTCTTAGCTGTGTCTTTATTGATGTTGTTTGCAGCATTCATAGACATCATCATCACCACATACTACTTACATTTAGTCAAGTAGTCCTCTTTCCTCTCAGGCAATCATGGATTAAAGTCTTGAATTAGACCTGTTGACAAGGCACTTTGTCCAATCAGAGCTTTTGAAAATGTTGCATTTCCTCTGATTTCCTCTTTCCTCTCTCAATCATTTGGCTCACACAGCATCGTTACTCTATGCCGCCTCACATGCCACAAGTACCCTTGCAGGTCTCCCATCCCCCCCCCACACACAGTTTGTGCTGGCCCTGTGGGTGTGTCAGGCTCCTGTTGGATCGATCAGTGCTTAATTAGGTCTCTGAAAGGGATCGGACATGCACTCACACGCGTGCATGCTTTCTCGTCTCACACACACTCAAGATGGTAATTGGTTAACAGACATACTCCATAGCTTGGCTGGCCTTTGTGTGTGTGTTGTTGTATATGTACATGTTTCCTGAACGTTTTAAAGCAGTCTGCAGACTCCATCTGACAACTGACAATATCAGATCTCATGACTGGAAACAGTGGAACAGCCACATATAGCGTCAGACAACATAACTATATTTATCTTAGGACTGCTGCCTCTGACTTGCCAGAATTTTTAATGAAGCCTTGAAATTTAATGAAACTGCTTTGAAACACTTTGAAATGCAATTTGTTGACTTTGCTGTAAACAACAACTAAAAGCAGCCCATTTTTATGTGCAATTATAGGCGATATTGAACCCTTTGCTGCTGATACTTGAGGGTTTAGTTAGTTGAGAAAATCAATATTTCCTCATGAGAAATTCACATGAATTCCAATAACCCATTTTCTCTCCGTCACTGCTGCCAGAAGGCCAGTATTGAACTGAATTAGGGAGCCATCGTTGTTTCATCGTCGTCTTGCTTGTTTAGTTTCGAGCAGTTTGTTTGCCTTGTTACAGAAATCTACTGAGTTTGGAGTTACAGTGTGCGACTGCAAGTTCCCTAGAGATTAATATCTATTTGAAGTTCCTACATGTCCAGAACTGCTTTGAATATGCAGCAGATACTCAGCATGCACATACACACACACTCAGACTTTAAATTGCTTCTGTGTGAGCCCAGCAGTAACCACTGATAAAACTGGTGTCTAATAGTCTGTTTCTGTGTCACTCAGATTCTTTTGTACCAATTTGATGAAAGGAAACAGACCCAAAAGTCCAAACCACTGATAATCAATTCTCATACTAGGGCTGCATTTATTATTATTTATTTTCATTGTTGGTTAATCTGCTGATTATTATCTTGATCAACCCATTTATCATTTTGTCTATTCATAGATAGAATATTCACAACATGTTCAAATTCATTCTTTTAGACCAAAACTCAAAGATATTCAGTTTAATGTCATATGTGACAAAGAAAAGCATCAAATCCTCATAACGGTTTGCATTTTTGCTTTGAAAGTGACTAAAACGATTATTTAATTATCAAAATAGCTGCTGATTCTGTGCTCTGGTCACTTCTGCACAGAGTTGGGTAAAGTATTGAAAGTCTAAACTTAAGAACAATTACTCAAAAAAAAAAAAAACTGAATAAAAGTGAAAATTACCATTTTAGAAACCTACTCAAGCCAAAGTAAAAAGTGCCTGGTTAAGAAATTACACAAGTAAGTTAAGTTATTCAAGTGTAATGAAAATCAAGTGTAATGAAAATCAAGTGTAATGAAAATCAAGTGTAATGAAAATCAGTACTTGTGGATAAAGCTAAGCTAATGTTAGCTGTCGACATTTTCATCTACAGTATGTGCAGCCTACTCCAGTGTGCTTACAGTGGTCAGAGGAGGACTTTTTAAAAGGGAGGCAAAGCAAGCACTTCATCATGTAACTGCCAGACAGTCTCTGGCCAGGGAGTGTTTCTGGAAGCTGCCTCTTGTTCTGGGTTTTGTCCTGTCATTGTGGCATCGTGGTCAAAAGGCAGCAGCAGTCGAGGTGCTCCTCACGCGTTCTCCACTTCTATCTCTGCATTTAAAGCAGATTAGTTGGGATGATGGTATAAACTGCAAATGTAGTGAAGTAAACAGTGGATTACTGCCTCAAAAATGCATTTAAGGAAAGAGTAGAAGTACAGTTTAAAAAAGGAAACAGGAAAATACTCATTCGTTAAACAAAACTTGTATTGCAGTCCTGCTCACCACTGGTTCTGTGTCTCCCATTTGAGTCCAGCCGGGATGTGTCATTCCACATTTCTCTGCCCTCATCGTCTCTCTTCACTGTCAGACCTTTCACCAGAAAACCTCCCTCAAAAATCACTTATGTATCCTGACGTAGATCATTTGGCTTAGTTAACATGTGTGTGTTTCAGGTTCTACTGGGATCTGACCATGCTGCTGCTGATGGTGGGAAACCTCATCATCATCCCTGTGGGCATCACCTTCTTCAAGGACGAGCACACGCCGCCTTGGATCGTCTTCAACGTGGTCTCTGACACCTTCTTCCTCATGGACCTGGTCCTCAATTTCCGCACGGGCATCGTCAAGGAGGACAACACAGAGATCATCCTGGACCCGCAGCAGATCAAGATCAAGTACCTGAAGAGCTGGTTCGTGGTGGATTTCATCTCCTCCATACCTGTGGACTACATCTTTCTCATCGTAGAGACACGCATCAACTCGGACTTTTACAAGACGGCCCGAGCCCTGAGGATCGTCCGCTTTACCAAGATTCTCAGTCTGCTGCGGCTACTGCGCCTCTCCAGACTCATTCGCTACATCCACCAGTGGGAAGAGGTAGATCCTACAGCCTGGCTGCAAAACAGTCAGGACGCTGTGTACAGTAAATCATAAATGTAACACATTGTGATCATTTGCTAACCCTTTTTCACATATACTCAACTGAAAACAGCACAGAGACAATATATTTAATGTTTTCCCTCATCAACTTCATAGAGTTTTGCAAATATCTGCATGTTCTGAATTTGATGCAGCAACACCTTTCAAACATGTTTGGACAGGAGCAACTAAAACACCTGTTTGGATCATTCCACAGGTAAACAGGTTCATTGGTAACAGGTGACAGTATCGTGATTGGGTATGAAAGGGGAATCCTGGAAAGGCTCAGTCGTTCACAAGCGAGGATGGAGAGAGGTTCACCACTTTGTGAACACATGATTGTATAAAGGAGGTTACTACATGAGTTTGGAAACAGTTTGTAAAACCGTCGCATGTAAACAGCTTGTTTGCAAATGATCACATTCTGTTTTTATTAATGTTTTGCACAAGTCCCAAATCTTTTGAAATCGAGGTTATAAGACTTCAGACTTGCTAACAGAGCTGTAACAGCTGGTTGATTACTCGCCGATTGTTTGACAGAAAATTAATCAGCAACACTTCTGAGAATCATTTTAGTCATTTTTTAAGGAAAAGTGCCAAAATGTCTCTGCTTACAGCATTACAGCAAGTCTTTACTACAGTGAAATTAAATATTTTTGAGTTTTGAACTGCTGGTTGCACAAAACCACCGATGTAAAGATGCCTCTCCTGCTTTGGGAACATGCAATGGACATTTCTCACACAAGAACAAACAGTTCTCAGCTCTACTCTCAAATGCTCCTCTGACTGTAGTGCTGCACATAGTGAGATTTGCCTTGCATTAGCAGATTTCCCATAACTTTTAACCTTGTCTGGATTACTCTGTGTTTTTCTCTCAGGGAAAACACACAATACTGCTTATTGTAAAAAAAAAAAAAAAAAAACACAAAAAAACAAACAAATACAAATGTCCATATTCCTAAAGCTGTAGATTTGATTTGTTGGTTCTGAGACTCACACACAATCAACTTACTTAATAACAGATATTTTCCTGCATTATCTTATTTTTATAATTCCAACCGAAGCTAGGCCATTAATGTTGCTTGCAGATGGTTACGCAACACTGAAACAGCCTCTGCTGGTCTGTAGAAGATTAAGAACATCGTGGTCTAGTGTAGGACCCCTGTGTCCATTGGCTCTCACAGGACCTACCGTATATGTCAAATCCTCTGATTGCATGACAGAGAATTTAATTTTTATAGATTTATTTACAAAGAGATGTGCGTTTGTTTGTTTCAGTTCCATTAATGCTGATAATCTGCGCCACAGGTTTTCCATATGACCTATGACCTGGCCAGTGCCATGGTGCGCATCATGAACCTGATTGGTATGATGCTGCTGCTGTGTCACTGGGATGGCTGTCTGCAGTTCCTGGTTCCCATGCTGCAGGACTTCCCTGCTGACTGCTGGGTCACCAGAAATAAGATGGTGGTAAGTGGATTATTTATGAGTCAGACAGCATCCAAATGTGCTCCTTTTAAATGCCCTGCGCCTGGCTGCATCAACTAACTTAAGTTTTACACTTAAGTTTGTCCCTAATGCGGAATATTTCCCTAAGCTAAGGGGTTTATTTAGGAGTGTTGCATAAAGCCTCTTAGCTTGTCTACTTGCCTAAGTGTTTAAACTGAGGCTTTCACGGTAGTTCCTGTCATGATGCAGCATGTGTGCACTTCAGTTACCATGGTTACACCTCACTGACATCATCATCCTTTAGCGTGTCTTGGCAGAATTATTGTCAGTGTTCGCCAGCTGCTCCAAAACGGACAACAAAATGAATAGAAACACACAAAGAAAGCTAAACGGGACGGAGGATGAGAATTTAACCCAGGACATAACAAATACGCACAGGCAGAAGTAACTGACAAAATCAATCATCGGTGTGTACATGAAGAAATGAAGAGAAAGAAGAAGAAAGGAGATGAAACATCGACAGGATGCAAAGACTGGCCGGTTTCAATACAACGATATAGCTAATGTTAATATATAAGACAGAGTTGCGGTTACGTTTGGCTCGCTAATGTTAGCTACATCAAATCTGTGCTCGTAGTTTCTTTTTGTCCGAAAAATGAATCACCATAAATTCAGCTGTTGTCTCAAGTTCCACAAATTGTTTCACTGTGAAGAGGCTGGTGTGTCTCCCTGAAAGAAAAGGTGACCGAGGACCTTCCAGCAGCGCATGAAGGAACACTGCAGTCGCTGGCATTGAGGGCAAACACTTAGAGATCAAAGAGTTTTCCCTGACAACATCCTGAGGAAATCCTTATGGTGACTTCATGCACCTCATTTTTTTCTAAGGCATCCTCAGATGAAAATTTAATGGCAACCTTAGACGAAGTGGGTTTATGCTAAACTTGTTTCTTCAGTAACTTTCTTACTCTGAGTAACAACACTTTCAGCCAGAGTCAGTGCTGGTCGTTTCATACGAAAGATTTTCTGTGTTTTTCGTTTTGTCCGTTCTCTTCTCATTGGCTTGAGAAAGATGATGTCACATACTTTTGTCCGCCAATCAAGATTTAGCAGCAAAGCCTGATCTGTTGTTGTGTTGCTGTCAGATGAAACCACAGCCACGCAGTCCTGATGAAGCAGCCAAGCCTCATATGGAGAAACGCTGTTGTGAGCTTTTAAACTGCAACATTTCGATTAATTGATTAGGTTAACTGATGTAAGATTAAGACACATTATGATATTAATTACCAACTATTTTGATAATTGATGAATCATTTTACTTCCTGCTTTCAGCCTCTCAGATGTGAGGATTTGATTTGTTTTCTTGTCATATGTGACAGTGAACTGAATATCACTATTGCTTGAATGGGACTGTGGGAAATTATGAGGGGGCATTTTTCACAATTTTCGGACATTTTATAGGCAAAACAAATCGTGAGAAAGTTAGTGAGAAAATGATCAGATTAATCAATAATGAAAAGAGTTGTTAGTTGCAGCCCTAATCACAGTCAAGTATTTATAGATAAGCTTTTTTAATCATCAGTATATGAGCAGGTGTTCTGGTAACTGAAATAGACTTACACCAAAAAATCAAGCAGGACAGTGACACAGTTGCATAAATCAGCATTTATGTGATAAAGGGATGATTTACGACAGTGTGAGCCCGTCAGTCAGGTGCTTCAAAGCCAGCAAACCTGGAAAATAAAGACGTCATCACCTGGTGCTCTGATCTTAAATCGTCTCACACAGATGTGTTCCGCCATTGCGGATATTGATAAACTCTGTCTTTCCTCCTCTTTGTGCCTTTCAGAATGATACTTGGGGTCAGCAGTACTCCTACGCCCTGTTCAAGGCCATGAGTCACATGCTGTGCATCGGGTACGGCCTGTACCCCCCCATCGGCATGGCTGACGTGTGGCTCACCATCCTCAGCATGATTGTGGGCGCTACCTGCTTCGCCATGTTTGTGGGTCATGCGACTGCACTCATTCAGTCTCTGGACTCCTCCAGGAGGCAGTACCAGGAGAAGGTGGGTGTTTGTCAGAAAATCTACTTTCTGAGTTGGAAGCAGAGGTGGAAAGAGTACATTTACACAAGCACTGTGTCCCTTTTATACTACATTATACTTCTACTCCACCACATTTATTTGACAGCTTTAGTCTTCAGATTATGACTTATGTACAGAACATATGATAATTTTCTAAAATAAGATGCATTGGAATAGATGAAACTACCAAACAGTATAAACTATAACAGTATAATGCTACTTACACAGTACACCCAACCCATATAAAGCGTCCTGTCAACATGAATCATCATGTGACTTAGCAGGCTAACGTTGAGGAACATTATCTAGCACACTCAGAATAAATGGATAGAACAGCATCAGGCAAATCCATCTGTTTTTAAAAGGCCACTGCAAACCTGAGTTTTCCCTGGAAGTTTGGCTCTTGGATTTTCAGGTCCTCTGCTGATAAATGAAGGCTCACCATTTCTGCTTTTGCAACTTTGCAAACAAATGCAGAACATGTCTCTGCCATCGTTCTGAAAATAGTGAAACTTAGCTTGCCAAAGATATATGGCTATACCTGGCCATACACCTGGCTACTCCTCTGGATACCCTTTGTTTCACTGTAGCCACCATTCAAGTTGATGGGGTACGTTCCTTATGTATGTTACCTATGAAATCCTGCTGTCTGAACCATGTTTGTGCGACTGTCATTGGTCCACCGGAGCTCCAAGGCAGAAATGTCATCATGCGTATGCGTTGCATAGAAAAACACCATATGGACATGTTAACAAGGTTAAAAACTGGATTTCCATTACAGTGGGTAAAGTAAGGAGCTAAATAAATATTCCACTTGAAATGCAGTTAAAATGATGTGACGGCTTCTACCCACCTGGCATACATCTGTAGACATTTGAGGGAGAAAATGTCCCCCAGAGGGAGACTCTGAATAGATGGCAAGGCTTAGAGACATGAGACAGAGAGGTAACTTCCAGCAGCACATAACATACACAGAGATTGAGAACGTTCGTATGTGCTCTGCTGGTGGAGTACACTGCTGAAGGACACACTAGTTAATGTTATTAGCTGCAGCCTGCAGAGCACAACTGTATTTGTCAGATGGGACAGAGGCACAGCACTGCTCTGTGGGCAGGTTTCACAGATGGCCTGACAGTTGACTGTTAACATAATGAGACACATTATAGTCCACCTCTGAGCCAACACATCAATCAGTTTAATATTTTCATTTTGACATGACTTTGCATTTTGTCTCTAGATGCAGCTACATTACAGTTACAGTTATTTCCCCGGCACTTGTTCACTTCGATGCTTTTATTGCTCAGTTTGATCACTGGACATGTGTCGTTGTTGCAGTATAAACAGGTGGAGCAGTACATGTCCTTCCACAAGCTGCCTGCAGACATGCGCCAGAGGATCCACGAGTACTACGAGCACCGATATCAGGGCAAGATGTTTGACGAGGAAAGCATTTTGGAGGAGCTGAATGAGCCGCTGCGAGAGGTCAGAAGTCATCTTCCTTGTTGTTGTTCTGATGATAATACTGCTGAGTCAGCATAATGTACACACTATAATGTGTAAACCTGATTCCAAAAAAGTTGGGAAGCTGTATAAAACATAAATAAACCCGAACCCGAACCCTGTTGTTGGTGAACACACTGCGTTTGCCAATGATTGCATTCTGTTTTCATTTACGTTTTACGCAGCGTCACATCTTTTTTGGAATTGGTGTTCTAGTTCTAAGCAGATAGTTTGTGTTATTAATGCTCCTCCTGTGGGCAGACATAAGTGCAGGCTGCTGTTTGAACAGGTGATGATTGATGATATTGTAAAACGCAGTTTCAGTGATATGAAATACTGCTATTTACAGAAGAATTTCTAAATATTGAAAAATATTCTGCATTAATAACCGCTCCAAAATGCCGTCATACCTGCTTACAGCTCAGTTATTGTGTGTTATCACCCATTTATAAATGTTTTCCTGCTGCTTATATATGCTCGATTGGGAAGTTGCTGATATAATGAAGTCAGCATCCTCGTTGCTTTACAGTTAATTATTTGTGTAATCTAATGTTGCTCTCTTGCTTTGCATGCTAACGGTCATGTAATCTGATTAGTAATGACTGGAGGACAGAGAGCCTCATTAACAGAGCACCGAGCAGCCGCTGACCACCCTGCATTTACACTGATTGAAATGTACTCATGTACTAAGGCTGACATTTTTGTTGCCTTAGCTCTGAAATCTAAAATGTTTTTTTTTGCTTCTCTGCAGGAGATCATAAACTTTAACTGTCGCAAACTGGTGGCCTCCATGCCTCTGTTCGCCAACGCCGATCCAAACTTCGTCACCTCCATGTTGACTAAACTGCGCTTTGAGGTCTTCCAGCCGGGCGACTATATCATCAGAGAGGGGACCATCGGCAAGAAGATGTACTTCATCCAGCACGGCGTCGTCAGCGTCCTGACCAAGAGCAGCAAAGACACCAAGCTGTCCGACGGCTCTTATTTTGGAGGTAAAGTCTGCACACGGCCTGCTGTGCGTACTGCATGCTAATATGTCCTGCAGCTGGCAGCGAGTCAGTTTGAATGGATGTGAAGGAGTGGTGATAGTATGATTTGTTTTGATTTATTTTGCTCCAGCACTCAGCAGATTAACTTCCCTGACTATTACAGCTGGGAAAAATTGTCCACATCATCTCCTTAAAAGGGCTCGAGACTAAGAGGAGCAAAGCTTTGTGATCTTTGATTCCATCTGTGGGGTTTTCCCTTTTGTTAACACCATATTTAAAGCTGAGATCCAGAACTTTCCATTTGTTGCCGCCCTTGTCGGCGTCCAGCTGTGTGGCAAAGTGAAATGCCATCATCAAATGTCAGCCAGGAAACGTCGATATATAATTTGCTTTACTTGCATTTTCAACTGAAAGCAGCGTGATACAACAACCTGAGCAACTTTTCTCTACACCAAAGAATGGAGATTATTTTTTATTCTAATGTGATGTTTTACCGTAATCCAGCGTCCATGTTTGTAACAAGAATGAACAATAATCACAAAACATTCCAAATATGTTGTCTTAAAGCTACCCATCACAGCCGAATGCACACACAGGTTTAAAGATGGTAAATAAGGACAGAAAATGTGTGTTTAAAAGCAACACATGGCAAAATGAACATGTCAGAAATCCCATGGTGTCATGTGTAATAAATAGATTAAATTGTTAAACAGGACAGGGAAGAGAGAGAGCGTGTGAATCTGGGTTCAATATGTCTGTCCTGAAAAATATGTCTACTTTTTTTTTTTTTTTTAATGGCGCATTATTTTATTTTTCTGATCTGGCACGACAGATGAGGTCAGGACAAACTGTAAGCTGCAGAAATTGCATTAAGTGCTCCATCTGTGGGGTTCAAAGGCATCGGTCTTTTTGTGTTTTATCGTCTCGCACTAATAAAACTATTTTTGCCTTTGCTTTTATGAATGGATCTAAAAAGACAGAAATGTGGCTGCAAGGCGCCACAAAACTTGTATGAGAAAAGTGGAAAATCATCATGAAGCGCTTGATATTATTTACCCATTTTTTTAAAGAATCCTTGTTAATGACATGTTTTAAAGAAATGGTACAAATAATTGAACCCCCCCTCCTCTCCACCACCTGCAGAGATCTGCCTGCTGACTCGAGGCAGGAGGACAGCCAGCGTGCGAGCAGATAACTACTGCCGGCTGTACTCTCTGTCGGTGGACAACTTCAACGAGGTGCTGGAGGAGTATCCCATGATGAGGAGGGCCTTTGAGACTGTGGCTCTGGACCGCCTGGACCGCATCGGTGAGTCCTTTGCCAAGAGATAAAACCTGCCACTTACAGTTAATAATGTTTGTTATTTATATGTTGCTGTTTTAATTGTGTTTGCTTTTGTCCTTCATGTACTACGTTTAATGCTACAGAGCATGTCATGTGGGGGAGAATGCAACAAGGCTGTTTAAATTCACTAATATCAGTCAAGGATAAGTGAATAAATGGATGGATGGGTGATTTTTTTTCAATAGGTGATTAGGATATATTACAAAGAAAACATTACAGCACGCACATTAAAGGATGGATTAAATCTGCAGAATTAAGTACATTAGGTCATCGGTGTCATCGCATCATTAATGCATCCATAATCTTGGCACTCTTCTTCAGGCTTAACTAAACATTGGAATCTAGGATGATGAGCAATTTGTTTGATGCTCAAACATGAAATATTAACCAAGTTAAATCAGATTATAAGTACAAAAATCAATTTTTTTTCACATATGTGTTGTCTTTGTTCTGTACTCTGGAGGGTGGAGTTTTTAATAAGAGCCTAAGAGGGATTGGGTGTGGTGGTTCAAGGTAAAACAAGACATGAAGGCTTCATACATGCATGTCTGTTTGAGACTGAGGTGACGTTACTACAGTCCTCCATCCGTTTTGTGGAACTTGTTGTGGAATATATAGACAACAGATATATAGACAACAGTGGCACTTTCTATTGGAATATTCTCTGTTTTTGCAAAGTTTGTACTGTTGTTGTGTGTGTAGCATGAGAAACATGAGTCATTTTCAAAGATGGTATAAATGGTGGTCAGAGCTTCTTTAGCCTGCATTCTTTCTAATGTCCAGTGGTTGCAAAGAGCAGTCTAACTGTACGGAAGCTTATGAGAAAATGACCCTACTTCTTACTTGATTTATGACGTAACTAAACAATTTCCTGACTTAATGGCCTCAGACGCTAGTTTCAATTCAGTACAATGTGATTGCCACTTCTGACTCCAAAAGAAAAACAAAAAACAAGATGACGAAGGCCATAATGGCAAACTTGAGGCTTCAAAATGGTGGTCCACAAACCATTTTAAGATTTATATTCTGTATTACTTTTGGACCCCACTCAGTCTTTAGTGTTTCAGCTACATTTTGCTGTATTTTAAAGCCTCAGATAAGAACTGAACATCCACGTAATGTGGTTGCAGGTATATAGATATCTTACGCTTTCACTTTTCATCCTTTTTATTGAGAGACACAAGCCTATGGTGCAGAGGAGCTGTCCTAATTATATGTAGTGTGCACTTATTTATGAGGGAAAATAGAAAGCATGGTCTTATTTGTATTTTCTTAACAGGGAAGAGGAACTCTGTTCTTCAGCACAAAGTCCAGCATCACCAAAGTTCTGGCACTCTAAACTTCCAAGAGAGCGAGATCATCCAAAGAATAGTGCAACATGACCGTGACATGGCCCAGTGCACACAGCTGATCCAGACCAGCTTGAACCCTCCTGCTGCTCCCCCATCTCCCACCCCAGTTATCTGGGCCCCACTAGTTCAGGCCCCGCTCCAGGCTGCTGCGGCCACCACCCCGCTTGCTCTGGCCTTGGCCCATCAATCCCAGCTGCCTCCCATCCTCTTCCACCATCCTCTGGCACCAGGCACCCTGAAGGACCCCACCACCCATCCAAAGAGAGTCCATGTTGGAGCTAACACGTCCAGCATCTGTGGTTCAGGACCCGTTTCTCCTGCCAGCTCCACTAAATTCAGATCTGGGGTAGAGACTCCCACACTGGCATCCCTCAGGACACATCTCTCCGCTGGGCCTGTGTCACCTACACTGATGTCCCAGCCCATCTTCACCAGCAACCTGCAGCCTCTGGGCCCTCTGCCCTCACACCAGCCCCTGCCCCACCCTCCCCACTCCAGCATGACCTCAGTCTTCCCCATCAGCCAGGCCACCATCTCCTACACCTGCTCCGCTCAGCTCCACTCTCAGCCCTTCCATGGTGCTATGACCACTCCGCCACACCCGGTAGGTTTACTCCAGCAGGGGGTGCCAGGGAGGCTAGTAGGGAGATTCTCAGCCCCCTCTGCCTCCGCCATAAGCCCACTGATCTCCAGCTCAGTTGGCCCCATACTAAGCCAGCTGCAGCAGACCTCTCATGCCACCACGCAGCAGATGGGGTACGGTCATGACAGAGCAGGCAGGACATCCGGTGGTCTGGGCCTCCCACATTTTCCCTTCATCACCAGCACCCAGTCCTCCACTGGATATAATCAGCCAGGGTCTGGAGTCAGAGCAGGGGCCGCAGCCTCTCTGGCGCAGCACAGCCTCGCAGGTCTCCAGTCCGTTTTCCTCCCCCAGGTCCTCCCCGAGCACTCAGCCCTCGCCTCCCTGGCCCAGTATGGCTCTGCTGAGGCCTCGCCCTGCTACACGCCTCCGGTCCACAGTCCCAGCATACAGAGCCCTGTGAGGGGAAGGACAGTTTGCCACAGTGAGCTCCCCAGCACCGTGGGCCCTCACAGCCCTGTAACCCCCCAGACCTCATGTCCTGCCAGGGTGGCTTGCTCCCTCAGAGAGAAGGCCGAGTCCTCAGTGGATCTCTTTACCCAGGAAATAAAGACTATCTCAGGCTCTCACAGCTCTATACACCAGGAAAGGCCTTTGGCCATGAGCGGCTCCTCAGAGGGCGTAGCAGGGGCACTGAACCCCCTCTCCTCCCCCATGGCTGTCAATAAACCCTACAGCCCGATCCCGGGTCAAGCCGCACCAGTCAGTCGGACACATTCAGGGCCCGAACCTCAGAACCAGTCCGCTGGTGTTCACTCTCCCCGTGCAAGATCCCCCGCTAAGATCTTGGAGCCCGAACACAAACAGTCCAAACTTCCATCCAACTTGTGAGGTTCACACACACCCTCCTGTAACGCATGAACAGAAGGGAGATCACCTCCGTCTTGGCATTGTTTTGTCAAATTTTAAAGAAGGAGGGTGTGTTGCTCTAATCAGATTGAAGATCAGAGATTTCATTTTTAATCAGAGTGAATGGATCGTGGATAATAAAGGACAATGATGTTTTTTTTCTACAGAATGTTGCATCTTTGAATATAGTAATAAAACCCCAAACTTACTGATGGGTATATATAGCACCTCATGAAAATATCAATTGTTCTATGTATTGTATTATAACCACACTCTGTGATTTGTTATAAGTATTTGTTTAAACCCCATTGTCCAGGCAATTTTGTGAAACCTTTTAGCAACACTCGTTTAGTTGGAAATTTGCCCACAACTGTATCCATTTATGATTGAAACCAAAAATTATTGTCCTTTTTTATATCATTACTTTCCCACCACTTGAGTGTGTCGCATGAATGCGAGGTTACCTCTTAAGAGATTAGAGGAGAGACAGACTGTGCACTTTGCTTGTTTCAGAGATCCCCCAACGCAATGGTTTGATGACGGCATGTCTTCCACAATAGTGTTTCAGCAATACTGCACACCCAAGTGGGTCACACAAATCAGATCAAAAACACTGAAGTAATGAATGTAATGTAATGTTTGTCTGCCTGAGTGGGGATTAATTTTTGAATGTGCTGAACTTGAGGGCGATGGTTTTCTGCAGAGTACTAGAGAGGGCGACCAGCTTCAGACAACGCACACATTTCTGTTTCGTCCCTCCAAAAACTGTTTGGGTGCACGACCTGATGCCAACTCATTTCAGCCTGACAATAACTCTGGAACAGAGCATACACCTGAGCCAAGGTTTGTGTGCCATCAGCATTGTATGCAATAATCTGTGTTTTTTTTATGGGTATACAAAGGTACTGTGAATCGACGCACTTGAGTCAGTTAGTGAGATTCTGTTTTTAGTTAGAGCAGATTAAAACAAGGGAATTAAACGGAATAAAAAGCAACTGCGGATAATCAAACATCCTGAAACCAGCAATGCACTAAGACTGATCTGAATGTTTCTTGCACCAGTCAAAGGGCTAAAAGCAGTTACTTGGACACATGGTTAACAAGAAACCCTGATGGGTCATATTGCTGCATATTTACCTCTTTCATTTTACATTATTTGATTGTAAAATTTGACATCTGTTGTTGAACAGTTGCTGCTTTGTGATGCTATGCTGAATCAATAAGACGCGTATCACTGACTGCTTTTTTAAAACCAGACTCTTAAATCCTTGTTAATAAGCTCATGTGTTTAGATGGTACTTCTCTCTCTCTGGACCTGTGGCTGGCGAGGAACTGTGAGCAGCTAGCCGGTCAGCAGGTCAAATCATCAGAGGATCCTGCCCAGTGGCTTTAACTGCCTGGTTACTGAACCTGAGGTTTGTTGTGACTCTGACCCCCCCCCAAACCCCGAGGGCAGAGAGATATTATCAGTCACTAGCCAGTCACTGCCAATGGGCTCGATCAATCCCTCATTACTATTCTCCTCCAACCCCGCACCACCACACCACCTGCCAGAAGCATCAGCTCGGATCGAGTGTGAGGTTACTTTGAGTGCATTCAACTTAAAGGTGCGTGCAGGAGAGGAGGTGTCAGTCATTCATGTATTTATATATTTATATGTCATTTTGCTGCCTTTTAACCAACAAATCTGAGGATTCCATCACCTATGTATGTTAGGCATATTTTATTTTAGCTACTGAATTCAATGCAATAAAATAACATATGGTCAATGATCCTCATCCTAGCTGTTTCTTTTCAAGAGCAGAGCGTGGCATGAAGGAGAATCTGATAAAACGCTGATGAAGTTTCAGGCTTTAAGCCAGATTATAAATGGAGAACTGCATGGTGATGTTTGGTGCCAACATTCAAAATAGCCAGGATTATAATCTGCCAAATATTCGACTCGTCAAAGAAAATTATCTGCCGTGTTCATGGAGTGATGGCTGTTGGATTACTAAGTAAATATGGATGTTTAATTCATTTCCTCTGCAAGGTTTGATTAAAATGCTTTTCCTTTGAGATGAAGCTGCCAGGTCAATCCAAAGCAGACAAAACTAGGAGAGCTAGTTTGATGAAGATTGCATTATAATTTAATTATTTATTATTAATAAATGATTGAATTATTCATTTAAGACATCTCCCTGGAGCATTCTGGTGATCTGATTTTTATGTAGACCCATAATGTTCAATGACAAAATGCATACACAATATCTAATACGTCCATGTAATGAAACTGTAAAATATATATTTTAATATATTTTTAAAACTCAGCTCATAATTGTCAAATGTTATTTTTTTGTTGCTTATATTTACCCCTAAAGTTGTAGCAGAGAGACATGATATGTCATTTTTTGAAAATGTACAGAGCAGGGCCAGTTATGTGATTGGCTGTCCATTTAATTCGTGCAAAGCAACAACCAATCACAAAACTGGCTCTGCTCTGTTTATCTTGATTGACAATTGATTAAAATCAGCAGAATTAAATATTGGGGGAAATTACATAACATAAATACAAAAGGACATTTCAAATTAAATACAAACTTTCCTGCAATAAACTTACAACCCCGGTGTCCGACAATGATCTCGTTAAGAATTAATCTAAACAAAACTTCAACGACTTTTTTGCTAATTCATTTTGTTGAAGGTTAACATGTTTTCATTGTCACCTTCGAGACATTGGCAGAACTGCTGCTCTTTGGAACATTTTCTGTGGTGATTTGGAAAACTGCAGTGTTTTCTTGTGCGCTGTGGAGAGGTGTGGGGCTTTGTTTCCTGTGTTGTCTTTTTTGGCAGAGGCTGGCCGTGGTTCTCCAGGTGGCTGAGAGCTGGCTCCAACACAGCTGGGACTCATCACAATTGAGCACAGCATAAAGACTGTGGACTGCAGAAGACTCATTGCCAGATTGTCTCTGCTGCTTAGTGGTAGAGTTGGTTGTTTATCAGTGTTACCTGAGAGTACTGTAAAAGAGAATATTAAGTTTTTGTTCTCTTGTATTAATCACCAGTGCCTGGTCTCCTGTCTTTTTCCCTTTTGCTCAATGAGTTCCCCTGCACTGATCTCCAGCTCCAGGGTCTCAGCCACCATGATGCCCAGCCTCTTGCCTTCACCCGCCTCAAGCCTCAAGCTGCTGTTTTCAGGACTTCCCAGCTACACGTTTCCTGTGTATGTGGAGTCTCCACTGTTCATTCGATAAATTCCTATTTTACCCTTACTCCCTGTCTATGTGTCTGCTATCAAGTCCAAATCCTGCCGGAACAGAACAATTTTTAATAACATCATACTACTGATTGACCTCAGACACACGTCCATTCAAACTTATGATTTTTTTTTACTTTCGTAGTATGTTCCTCAAACATTAAGCATGGTGTTTCCTGTATTTTGTTCCACACAAACATTTACTCAGAAATTCATGCATTGTGGCGCCCTGCAGCTCACAGATTAACACGCCGCTGTTGAATCCATCCCTAGAGCTTTGTTACATCTATCTCTCCCTGGATCTCACTGCAGTTCTTAGAATGGAATATACTGATTGAAAAAAGACCCTCAGTTCAGTGTGGCAACGAGAGAAGACAAACACATTTGACCCCAGAATTCCTTTTAATGGAAACGCAGTCATGCCAGATCACTTCTCAATTACACTTTGTACCAACTGGAGAAGACATTGACAGTACATGTTTATGTTCATCCCTGGACAATTAAAGAATCAAAAAGGAAATGATGGAACGTGTACTTGAAGAGGAACACTGATTTCCACTTTGTTCACCTTGCAAACAGGCACACACATGACAGGAGAGTTTCCACTAAAAGGTTTTGAGTTCAGTCTCTGGCAGCAGGATTTAGACAATAAATTACACATATGAATGACTGGAATCGGGGTTACTGTCTGTGAACGACAACATTAAAAGTCCTTTGAAGGAGCGGCTTGGTTTTTGAGTTTCTGTCACTTATGAAGACCTATGGAAAAGAAAAGTCCAACACAGGTGGAGGCAGGTTACAGGAGAGGGGAGGGGGCACGGTTACTAATGTCCTTTGATGAAGTTCAAGGCACCAACACAACTCTCACAGTGTTAGTGTAACCGGAACCGGGGCGCCAGCCGGTAACAACGAGGGCCACATCACCACTCTTGAAGAATTTGTGGTGCTTGCCTGTGGAAAGAGGAAAGAGAGGTGTTAGTTGAAAACATAAAGCCTTGTGACTATTAGTGATAAAAAAAACTCTTCTTCACCTCTTGGCTTTTCACCCCCTCATAATAATTTACTGCTAAAAGTCCTCTTATCTGAGAACAAGTTCAACACAACAAAACACATCGGCACTCACCAACTTCCAGGGCGAAGTTCACACGCAGGTCAACGTCCTCGGCCCAGACGTCGTTCGCGGGCTTGGTGTACAGCACAGGGTAGATGCCACGGTACAGGTGGGCCTGGCGAGCAGTCTGGCCACAGCGGGTCACAGCAATGATGGGGGCACGTGGCCTGTATCTTGACAGCATGTGAGCAGACCTGCAGGTAACAGGTACAAATTATTAGCAATATGTGGGAAAAATATTTCAGCTTCAAACCCAATTACAAAAAAAATGCGCTCTGTAGTAACTGGTTTTCTGAAAACACCAATATTCTTTCTTTTTTAGTTCTATGTTTGGTCTCTACCAACTCCCGAGGGAAATATCTGGCTCTGTAGCTGCTAAATGCTTCACTGCAATCACCAGCTAGTTGCTAACTGTGCCTGTCTGCTGTTTGTACCTGGGCAGGTATACAGCATAGTGAGTTTGTAGAGCTTTTTTTGCAGCTGAAGACAACTTTTTGAGACTAAAAACTAAACAATGATAATAAAGCAATCACTTTAAAGCTCCAGAGGAACAGGAGAGCCTGGAGGTAATAACTGTGTGACTCCTTTTACATACAAGTAGCCGTTTCATCCATATAAATCTCTATACAGCTGCTTTAATTATGCCATTATCATTAGGAAATCCATCCATCTGACAGTAGTACGTCCTCTGTATCATGTGCTGGGAGGATGAACACCCAGACGGAGAGGAATGAACAGAGAGTTAAAATTAACTTGTGAAATGTCAGGGTTCAGATCTCAAAAGGTCACGAGTGGAGCACAGATTGTGAGTACAGTGAAAGTTGGCACACTTCATAGGAGCCGAGAGCTTATGCTCAGGAGGGAGTGGAGGCGGAGGGATAGAGAGATATTATAATGCACCAGTTTTGTTCACAGTGGCCACCGTGGAGAATATTATGACTCATAGAGCTGCAGAGGAGGTTTACAGGATGAACAACTTCTTGGCGTCTCACCTGCCAGACTTGGTGAGCACAATGATGGCGCTGGCGCAGCACTTGAAGGAAGCCTCGACGGCACCAATAGCGATGGACTCTGTGGGGTCACGGGTCAGATGAGTGATGCGGCGAAGCTCCTCAAACATCTGCCTGTGAAACATGGCTGCCTCGGCTTCACGGGCAATCTGAACATGTCAAAAAAAACAAACAAACAAAAAAAAACAGGTTACAGCGGTGTCAGGCTACAGTGACAAAGCAGGTTTCAACTGCAGGAGTTAGTTTGTATTTGAAAAGGACAAGACAAAGAGGCAATTCACCTCATTGCAGAGGTCTTCATACCTGACAGCACACTGAGACATGAAGCTAAACAACAGCGGTGGCCATGATGTCCAGGGACTGTTGCTGTGCACTGCAGATCCTCAGACACATGCTATCTGAGTAATATGATCACACAGTTAAAGCACAATGCAAGAAGACAAGGGAGATGGTAGCAGATGGACGGAGGGAAGGGCAGGTGCAATAGGGATACACAAAGTAAGTCAAACAAGTACTAAACAAGCTGTTAGTCAAACCCAAGCTGCTACCAACGATGTGCTCACGATGAAAACACAACTTACACCATAATAGAATAGAGGCATTCCTGCCTTTCACGGACTGTTTATATTGACTGTGTAATGTTGGTTACTTGTTTATTAATCATTGAGCATCACTGAAATGTAATGAAATGCAGCATTATGTAACTGATCATATGATGAGAAGAGATTTTTAAGCTGTTTGGTTTGGTGGACACACCAAAATGTACAGATCTATATGGATTACTGTGTATTTTTCATGGTCAGTACATGACTAAATCAGACTTATATGACAATTAAAAAGCAAAATTCCTCCTCAGATTGTTTTTCCCCTGTTTAAGTACAATAAGCAGCAAAAATGTAGTGCTCTTACCATGTGCTGTGTGCGCACGGCCTCCAGGGGGTAGTCTCCCTTGGCGGTCTCACCACTCAGCATGATGCAGTCGTTGCCGTCCAGTACGGCATTGGCGACATCACTGGCCTCAGCGCGAGTAGGGCGAGGTTTCTTGGTCATGCTCTCCAGCATCTGAGGAGAAACAACAATACCCCCTGACAGTCTTCTCTTCTTAAAAATGTTTTCCAAAAAATTTTTCCATTGCTGATGTCACAGACCTGTGTGGCACAGATGATGGGTTTGCCAATCCTGTTGCACCTGCCAGTCATCATCTTCTGGGCGATGAAGACCTTCTCTGTTGGGATTTCAATGCCCAGGTCTCCACGGGCAACCATGATGCCATCACTAGCCTCCAGGATCTCATCAAATCTAACACACAAAAAGACAAAAAAAGGGTTAACAACTCTCCAAAGATTAACATCTGTGGAGATTCACACGTGATCGGTCGGAATCCACCCACCTGCGCACACCCTCATGGTTCTCCAACTTGCTGATGATCTTGATGTCCTTGCCCTTCTCGCCCAGCGCTTTCCTGACAGCGTGCACGTCAGCAGCCTTACGGATGAAGGAGGCGAAGACCATGTCAACACCCTGCTCCACACCAAACTGCAGGTCCTTAATGTCCTTCTCAGACAGAGCAGGCAGGTCAACAGCAGCTCCAGGCAGGTTGACGCCCTTCTTGCTGCCCAGCAGACCGCCATTCTCAATCTCACACATCAGGTAGTCGCTGCCTTAAGACGCACAGAATGAGGAGAAACTTCAGTTCCACCAGGAAGCAGAAAGGTGAAAGCTAAATGTGTCTGACTGACAGACAGACAGACAGACAGACAGACAGACAGACAGACAGACAGACAGACAGACAGACAGACAGACAGACAGACAGACAGACAGACAGACAGACAGACAGGAAGAGCCAAATGGTTCAATGGTTGTTTTGTGCGCTTACCAATTTCTTTAACCTTGAGGGAAATCAGACCATCATCAACGTAGATGTGGTTTCCGGTCTGCAAAACCTTGGTGATGTTCTTGTAGTCGAGCCACAGGATTTTCTCATCACATTTCTCCATGTACTGGTCATCGAGTGTGAGCTTGATGGTTTCACCCTTCTTGAGCTCAACCTCAGCAGTGCCACTCTAAACAAGACCACAGAAAGACAGCTTGGTCATTCTCAGGGTGAAGTTGCTACTTTAAAACCTTCATACAATTCTGAGCATGATAAATCAAAAAAGGCCTGATTGGTGTCTTATTTAACAAGTCATTTGGTGAGGACTCACGCCCTTGATGAGTCCGGTCCTGATTTCTGGTCCCTTGGTGTCCAGAGCGATGGCCAATGGTCTGTAGTCGAAAGATCCTGCGCTGAAGCTCTCAGCTGCCTCACGGACATTCTTGATGGTCTCAGCATGGTACTGTATGATGTAAAGTGATAAACAAATTTTATCACACTGGAACCCTCAACAAAACTGCCATGGCATCCTGGAAAGGCTCAGTCATTCACAAACAAGGATGGAGTGAGGCTCACCACTTTGTGAACACATGATTGTATAAAGGAGATTACTACATGAGCTCAGGAACATTTTGTAAAACAGTAAACACAGTTTGCATGTTTTCATTCTGTTTTCATTAATCTTTTACACAGCCTCCCACTGTTTTTGGCATAGTAGTTGTAATATTTAGTTATAATACCTTGTTGTATTTAAGTGAAGAATATCTTATCTCTGAATGTGTCACATTCTTAAAAAGTTAAATAGTACCACTGATTGCATAACTATACATAGTAAATCTCGTCCAACAGCTGCAACACATATTTAGCACACGACATTGTTCAGTTTGACTGTGCATAAATAGCTGCTCACAGACTATCACGTCTTGTGTGAATAGTTTCCAAAATATTTCAGCTGCAGTCTTTAAAGAGGGGCCTTTGACAAACAGCTACGTATGTAGTAATGTACACTACATGCAAAACACAGGACAACAAAGTCTCATCTGTACACTGTCAACTGTCCTCGGTCAATAATGAACTGTTTCACCACGTGCCTTCTACTCGTACTGTTGCTGCGAAGCGGACTCCCAGAGGAGACCTATTAATAGCTGTACTGGACAACTGACACACCAATGAGATAGAGGTCAAATCTATTTGCCCGTCTCATAGCTATGTCCACTTTGTTGTGATTTTCTGGAGTTATGATCATCAATTTCATTGTTTGTTGGGGTTATTTGTTGCTGAAACCCTGGCCACATTACCACTGCACAGACAAGTAAAAAGCCACCCGGAGAGTTGAGTTAAAATAAGAAAAAAAACACTGCTGTTAACCTTTGAAGATCCAAATATCAACTGTGGGCGGTAACACTACAGCTGATGATACATTTGATGGCCCGTCCACTCAGGTGACAGAGAAAAAGGTAAAGAGGCATGACTTTTAAAGGCAAGGGGTCAGTAGTATAAGGTGGGTCAAAGAGTTGGCTGTGATGCAGTTTCCTCGCCAAATCACAAGCTGCTTCGCAGACCCGGCCCTGAGGGGGCGAGTACAAGCACATAGATCACATTACAGGCACAGACAGTAAGCCGGCCACAAGAGTAATGTCACGCTGATGTCAGAGGTAGCTGTAAAGGGTAAATCTGCACTGAGTCACTTGTAGAGGGTAAAGGAACTGCTGCTCTGCTGCCGGGTGTGGGTTTGAACTCTCAAACATGTTGAACTTCTGCACACACAGAAGTTTTGGATTTGATAACCACTAGTAAATCACCTGCTGTGACCATTTGGAATTAAGCAGTGCAACAGGTGAGAAGGTTTAAGTAAAAAAAAATACAAGGACAAACAAATAAGCATTATTTATATTTCTGACTCACTTCATGTGTGCCGTGAGAGAAGTTCATTCTTGCAATGTTCATCCCAGCCTTTATCATTTCCTTGGCCATCTCCACAGATCGGGAGGCAGGTCCTGGATGGAGACAGAGGAATGATGGGATTTACAGGAACCACTGAGCTAAATGTGAGGTTTATGAAGTCAGGAGGATGTTTTAAAACTTGATGGATAACGTTTGTAACAGTCATAGCTTTGTTAATGAGTCTGACCGATTGTGCAGATGATGCCGGTGTTGCGAGACACAGCAGGTTCAGAGTCAATGTCCAGCAGGCACATGTGCTCAATGAAGGTGTCCGCCATGGCAGCGTGCAGCTGCTGGGTGCTGATGATGGAAGAGCCCATATTCTTTGACTGCGACATGACTGGATCTGTGGCTGCAGGAAAGGTCCTATGGAGTGACGTGGAAAAAAACAAAAGGTCTTTGGTTAGGCCAGTTAAACTTCAGACCTCTCCACACATGTAACTTATATTATCTTTTAATGTTTCTTCAGTCTCCTGTTTTATCAAATCAGAGAGAATAAAGAAAGACCAAGAGTCCGGCAGAGTTTGGTGCAATTCTTTAGATTTTACTGTATTAAACATGCAAACAGAGCAAAACTGAGACTGGTTCACGAACACACACACTGAAGTACAAACAGATTCTCCTGCCTTTTATACTTTTCTCAAGTGAGTTTCATCTCCAAGTCTCCCACAACCTTGCTTTTTATTTTTTCCATATTTTGGGGATTTTCCACCATTATATTTTGTTTGGGATCTATGGCTGGACCATTACCAAGTACCTCCTCTTGCCACCTGGTCATTAGGTGATGAGCTCTGTAAGTATTCGTGTGTTCCGGCCCAACTTAGTTCTAAAAATAAAATATTAGAGCCTTAGTATCGCAGGGTCATGTCCTGCACCTACATATCACGAGAGCACATCTCACAGAGGCATGTTTGCACCTACGTACCACAGGAGCATATGTCAGCTGACCGGGACTGTCCCGAGCTGGGCACATGTTGGGTACTTTGCTGAGGCTGTTTTGGGCTTATACTTATTCTGAAATTAGCATAAATGTTTTTTATAAAAATGAGCAGTATACTGTAGCAAGTATTTAATTACAAATACACCACAGGAGACAGAGAAGGAAATGAAGTGCGATGATCGATTAGTACCTCACAACTCTACCTCTGCCGTGTATTAACCTATGATAATCATACAACCCAGATTCCAAAAACACTGGGACATTGTGTGAAACATAAATAAAAACAGATTGAAATCTTTTGCAAACTAACTGTGTTCACTGACAGCAGTTTTACAAGTGTTAAGTCTTCCTGAGCCCATGCAGTAATATCCTTTATCCAATTCATTCACAAAATGGTGAACCTCGCTCCATCCTCGCTTGTGAATGACTGAGCCTTTCATATCCAATCATGATACCATCACCTGTTACCAATCAACCTGTTTACCTCTGGAATGTTCCAAACAGGTGTTTTTGGAGGTTTAAAGGGATTAGCAAGTTATCACATTCTGTTTTATTTATGTTTTACTCAGCGTCCAGCTTTTTTGAAATCAGGGTTGTAGGTTATATGCATGGGCCATAAACTGAAGACAGTGCAGGTAAATACTTTGAGTTTGGTCTAAATCGCGACACTGAGGCTCCTGAAACTCACAACTAAGAGCTTTATATAGAACCTACATTAACGTCACAAATTATCACATAAACATGAGCATATAATATTCAAAGTAAAGTAAATCAGAAACTAAAGATATCCATTATTTCAGTGGATAAATACACACTTATAGAAAGGTGTGACCTCTCCATGGATTCTGTCTAAAGTCTCCACCAGTGCAAACTGACCAAACAGCCTGCGCATAAAGCAACAACGACAGTATGTGCCTGCCTGACTGCACTCTCCCACATTCCAGCGAGAGTTTATGTGCAGCTGAAGAAGAGGAGCAAGCCCCTTCTGACTGAGGCTGAAGGTAATTCTTACACACAAAGTGTAACTCCAACACTCCGGGAGGAAGCTGAAAACAGGATTTACACTGCCCAAAGTGCAATGCTGTTTGAGAGTCCAAACAACGCATATTAAAAGGACAAAGCCAAGTTATCAGGACTCAGTTTACAGTCGGCTACAGAAGAGGTATGCAACATGCATGACAGATGTGTGCCGTCAGTCATGGAAACATGGCGTGTGCACTGGGAAACCATTACTGCCCACAGAATACACCTAAAATAACATGGTCAGCTGAGGGTATTTATGGACTGAAGCAACATCTGAGAAAAACAGCTCAGGAAAATGAGAAAGTTCATCATGACATGATAAAAGGGCAACTTACACAAGTCAAAGCTCCTTGTAATTAATGTCACAGCTAATCACTGAGAATCAGTCATTATGCAAGAGATTACACAGTAAGATGTCATACGTATGACATCTTACTGTGCTTAATGTACATTAAGCTGTTATTTATTGTGTTTATTTCATTTCTCTCTTTTTTGTCTACCTAACTGTCAGCTACTGAGGACATCTAGACTGTCAACATTCAGACAGGAAAAATAAATCTTTATGCCAAGGAAGGAAATTTACAGCAGCAAGAAGCAGAAGGACTTCACCTTGGTACAGTGTGCATGAAGGACCTGTGTGTGCAAAACCAACAGTGCACTCTCCTGATAGTCCATATCAAAATGACACAGTATATTTGCAGATTTGAAATATATATTACATTAATAAAATTTAATAAAAGGTCAATTTGTGTTCCAAGAAGACGTTTGCTCAGTGATTGACAGGACTTTTTAAAAAACATGACAGCAAATGGTCATTTAATTTAAATTCAGTTAAAACTAATACAGAATCTCCTCCTCTCTCTCTGTTACAAAGCTGAAACTACTGCTGTTACTCACCGACGGGGTAAACTTTGCAGGGACGGAGGCGCCACTGGCTCTGTTGGGGTGACACATTTTATTCCCCTCACCGGCCGGAACTACTTTCCTGAGTGAACTGCACCCCGCGACACAGGATATAGGGCGCGACAGTTAGGGCACAGTCTACGGTTTGGTCGGCGAGTTGAACACATGTTTTTCACATATATACGTATATATTCAATTAAGTGCCAAACTTCTTGCTGAAATCGCAAAAGTTGGACAAATTTGAGGGAGGATACAGCGCAGGTGCGAGCGTTGTTCGCCTGGCCAATCACAAAGTCCTCCGCTGATACCTAAACATGAGCCTGGGTCACCGGCTTGGACCCGAGCCTTACATTTTAAACTAGAGGATGACCTTTTGACTGTGTTCACGCTGCGCTGCTTTTTCTGCTCTGGATTATATTCTTTGTATGATTTTATTATGGCTTTTAGTTTTCTTTTTCTGTATTTTATTATTATTTTATCTCAAGGATCAAGGAGTTACTTCATTTTTTTGTATTAGTAATTTGTATATTGCAATATTTGATGTTTTCTGTGAATGGCAATATAAATATGGTTTTAAATTGCTTTAACAGTTAAAATCACAATACCGGTATTATATGGGCTACCTGTGAGGACGAGCCTTTATTTCCTGTGCTGACCTCTGACTCCAAGCTCACATTTTTCTTCTTGTGAGGACCCTTAATGAGTTCATAAACACAAAAACACTCATACGTTTCATTTGGCTTCTTTCCTTCCCAGGATACATTATAGTCAACATCATGCAACATCTTATAAGAAATGTTCTTTATTTGTAAAGATCCTAATCTTTAATTCAACATTGTTTTTTATTTATTTATTTATTTTTATATATTTTGACAATTTTCCTTTATTGCTTGCACCATGATCTCTCATTTCGAAACCAAAAAGATCATGTCTTTTGCTTCCTTTTTGGCATGTCATACTGTTTGACAGGGAGTGCTGTGTAATTTTAGACTGTTTCATGATCTCAGCAGGGGTGGGACCGTATCTGCATTCCTGCAGCGTGATATGATGGAAAACATGCATTCACTTAGAGCTTGATATACAGTAATTGTCTTTCAAAATGGGAACAAAGGTGCAGCCAAGCTGAAAATCACTTGCACCGGAGGATATGACACCTGAAGAGGCAGAATCAGAATCAGGTTTATTGCCAAGTAGTACAAGGAATTAGCCTCAGTGTTTGGTGCATACTAATAAACATAGCATGTGAAAATAAAAAGGACAAAAAAAAAAACAAGTGGTGCAAAAGGTCTGCAACGTACAGAGAAAATGATCCACATGTTGTATGTTACTGTCAGAGGCAACAGCAGGGATGCAAACTTGATATCAACCTGCTGAGATATTATACAGATGCACAAATGCAGAATTTACATTCATTCAGATATAGTAACACATGACACACTTTTACTAAAAATAGGCTTAAAACCTCAACCATATATCCGGTTATCATTTGCCAGTGTTGTATATGTATATATAGTTGAGCCATGTAGAGCTTCATGTAGCATGAAGAACATGGTGTATCACACCATACAAGTAGCTCTGTGCCGAGTTCAACATACACTCAGCAGCCACTTCATGAGGTACGCAAGGTGTAAAATCTAATGTGAGCCAATTTAAGAACTGTCTCTGAAATTTTGCCTTTACAAACATAATCCTGTTCAGCTGTGATTGACACTGTCAGAGAGCTCTGGATTTAACTGCATGAGATTGTAGTTTGCATTATATTGAAAGGTGTCTGTAATATTTTGTCCACCACCTTTAAATGCAGGAGAGGGTCAGAAACACCTTTAAATGTGATGCACTCCAGTACAGCAGCAGCAGCCACCCCAACCTCAATGATAAACACTTAGTAGAATTATCACCTTTCAGACAGTCTGACCAAAAAACAAATCATTAAAAGAAGTGTACCAGATTAAGTTGTTGGTGAGTCTATATGTGCACTCTCTTCATTGTTATTCAGTACAAACTAAATGCACTCTCAGCCCTCCTCTGTGATAAAATATTTTTTATCTACTGATAGGGACACCCCATTTCTTTTTAACTCAGCCATATATTTTCCATTAATTGAAAAAAGAAAGAATATTTGTCTTCGGTGTTTGTTACTAACTATAATATTGCAGGGTAAGGCTCAGGTTTACTCTTGAGCTGCTGACTGGGCAGCTAATTTACCTGAAATCACAAATGCTTTAAGGTAACCTTAAAAACAGCCTCAACTGAGAAAGCTGCAGTGCGACTGAAGAGCAACGTTTAAAACAACAAAACAATCTGTAAAAATAAGATAATGTCTATTTAACAAGAAAAAAAAATCAATAAGTGGTACAATATTTCATCTAGACCTGTGTCACTTATGACTCCTTAATATTCTTGCAGCATGTTGAGGCTGTGATCAGAAATGTGACTCCAAACAGACTTTCACTCACCTCCGTAAATGTCCAAACCTAAGGTGTGAAATCTGCAGAAAATTGCCTGCAGTACTGATTTCCAGTCTAAAGATTGGTTAAACAATAAATCATTCTATTGAAATGACGTCTGATGAAGTCTTCTCAGTTCCAGGTTCACCTCAGTTTCAACCGCACACATTAAGTTTTCACACATTCACAACATCACAGTAACACACAAGTAAGATAAAAACATATGTAAAATATAAGTGTCTGATCTTACATATTCTAAAACATGGCACAACAGGTGCATAATTAGACAGCTCAGAATGATTTCCCTTGTTATTTTACATCATTTTAGCAAAATCACTCATGATATTTATCTAAGTTTGTTCTTTTTCACTTTATTTTCCTGTATGTTAATTCTACACTAAAACAAATTGAAGGTGTAAGTAAAACAGCAGTAAAAATAATCTGTGAGTAAACATTTTGATATCTAATGGTGAAGTTTAATTGTCAGTGACATTTCAAAGTCAGTTAGATTTTTTGAGACAATTAGTACACTGGCTCTCTCTCAACAACAGCTCTCTCTTGTGGACAGCAGGTTTAAGTGTCTTAGGCTGCTGGGTTAGAGTATCAACCTGCAAACCAATTATGATGTCAGGTCACACCCACCATGTTGCAATTTAATGTTTTCAATGGAGGTATTAAATCATGGGTATTATTATTATTATTCTCTATCTATTATTTTTCTCTCTTCTTTGTATTTTAACTTAAAAAGGCTTCCTGTAGACAGCTGTAGATTTGCTACAAACACTAAATACAGTGCTGAATGTTCAGTCCCAATGCTAATGCTAATGCTAATGCTAATGCTAATGCTAAAGTCAGTGTCAAGATGTAAACTTAACAAGACTGATTAAACTTGTTAAAACTGCAAACTTCCTTTCTTTTCTGTAATGTGAAACTAATGCAGATGTTGTGCATGTGTGTTTGAATTGTGCTTGTTCGTCTGCATGATGCTGTGCTGCAGTATGTGCGAAGAGGTCCAGCTCTCTGGGGTGTTCGGCTGGGTAAGACCCTTTCCATCAATCTGCAACGTCACTGGGTCAAAACCAGTTTTGGACATATGTTCCCTTCTTTCTGTCCAATTTTCTGTCTGTGTTATTGCTGTCACTATCAAATAAGATATTTATCAAAAGAGAGAGAGTGAGAACTGGATCTCAACCAGACTGTTTAAATAAACGATTTACCAACTTGCATTTATTGACTGTTATTGACTGCAATTATTGTATAAAGCTTGGTTGCTGTTTCTTTATTATGTGGGCTGGATGGATAAAGCCAGATAGTTATGATATAACAGTAGGTGTATAAAATGAGAAGGAGGTGGATACAACAGCACAAAAACAACACAATATAACACAACATAAATCAATACCCTTGCAACAAATACCAGCTTTATGAAGCTCATAATATTGTTCGCCACTGCAGTAGAAATTTCAGCTGCTTTGTATTTGACTGTTTTATAGTCTTGTTGGTCATGCACAGCCTTGAAGATGGCAGCATACAGAACAGGGGCTCATGATATTGTGCCCACCCACTATAAATAAACACATAACAAACACCCACTCATGTCTAAGTGGATTACCCTGAGAAAAGCACTTGTTGGGAGAAGACTTGCACAGATGTATGCAGTCCTAGAAGTGTCTAATCTGGCCAGACTGCAGAGCAGCAGGCGATGGCTAACAAGGGTAACTGCCGATTAAGGTCAGACTGCAGCACAGCAGGCAGACAGGAAGACTAATAAATGCCAAACACCACCCGTATCACCATCCTTCAACTCTGCCACCAGGGAACTTTGTTGTCATCACAGTCTTAAAACTGATTCATGAACCTGACTTTTCAAGAGTCTGGAGGATGGTATGATATATGGCTTTGTTTGGTTTTTCTCCTCTGTCACTGAGGAATATATCACACAGGCTGTAGAAAAGATGGTACCCATATCACACAAACAGGATGGAGGTATTGTGCATAAAAGCAGCGTGGGCTTAAAGCTCTGGAGCTGCAGATCTCCTCCTCATCCTCTCCTCTGTCTGGACCAGGTTCAGCTGATCAGGCTGTCAGTATCTGCAGCCAATCACGTGACACTGAAGTCCGGCACTGAACATGTGGGACTTCCTGCTGTCCCAAACCAGAGGGGGAGAGGACGGCCAAGCGCACAGCGGCCAGACGAACCAACAAACACAGACATTCACTGTTTTTGATGTTTCAGGGTCACATATGGACATGAGATTTTCATTTTTGTTTTTGTTTTATATCACTGCATTGTTTGTTCAATGGGAATATGTGGAAACTGCAAGTTTTTCTCTGGAAGAAAAGGTAAGAATTGTTTTTTGGCGATGTGCCGTCGACATCATTAGGACTGAACATGTTCCTGTCACAGCGACACAGCGAGTGTTATGTTCATATATGTATGCCGCTGAGGTATAGCTGAACTAATGAAGCCACGTTTTTCCAGCACAGTGTTTAATTGCGTCCGTCACAGTGGAGGAAGCAGACTGTTGATTGTTGCTGAAGAAGTGCCAAAAAACCAAACACATGGTGAGTCTATAAGCTCCGGATTTCTCTCATTCTGATTATATTCTTACGCAGTCTGGATATGACTTTAGGATAGTAAGTTTGTTTGCATTGATATAAACCTCTTTTTAAAGAACTGAAGTCAAGTTTGATATATTGACTAGTTGGCCGGAACTAATCTGCAACAATTTTTCCATTGGATGAAGTGGGTTTAAATCATTTTTAGACAGAAATTCCACAAATTCAGGCTTCTGTTTAGGTTCTCAATCTGAGTATTTGTTGTTGTTGTTGTTGTTGTTGTTGTTGTTGTTGTTTCTTAGTCTTTTGCAATATTAAATTCAATATCTCTGGGTTTTGTATAGTTGATCTGACAAAACAAGGCATTTGAATTGGGCTCCAAGTGACATGTTTCCTGCTCTCTCTCTTTTTCTTTTGAGATTTTATACACCAAATAATTAATTGCTCAATCAAGAGCATAATGTCCAGGATTGAAATGATCATGGTCTACAGTAGATGCAGTATTATTATCCTCTGAAGGACCTGCACGTGTGTTGAATCAGTGGCAGCATGGCTAGTTGACTTTGTTTGGCTGGACAGAAGGAACACATTAGCTGTGTAAGAGGATCTTTTGACTGACAGTTCTCCCCATTAACCTGACAGGAGAGTGAGTGCGAGCAGTGGACAGACAGCCAAACTGATGAGGACAGTGACACAGAGGAGATCCTGTGTGGGATCAATGTAAGCATGACTTTGAATATTATTTTTGGACAATCCCAATTATCAACACACACTTGAGTAAAGACTGTTACCTTCAGAAATATGAAGTTTTGATTAACATGTCACATGGTCACCAGATGTTTGAATGGCAATGGCATCGAGTAAAGTGTGGAGATAATATAAACATTTAATAAATGGTTTATAACCCTATAATGCAGCTGTAAACAGATTGTGTTGTATTGTAACAACTCCTTTATTAGCTGTTTAATGTGTTCAAAACTCATAATGACAAGTTGAGCTTATGTACCTGATGATTCTGTCATGGTGTATTCAGCTGATTTAAAGTATATTGTACATACGAATTATACTTACAGGGTTAATTGTACATCAGTTGCAATTACAAGATTTACTTTGTTATGTATTTCTTCTTTTTTGTTTATAATTTTGTAGTCACATGACCTGTCAGGTCATGGACAGTTGGACAGTTACTTGTAGGTGTGTCTCTGCATTTGTGTCATGCCTTACCCTAAATGTCACATGGTTGTATAATAACAGCCTTTTTCTCAGCCATTGTTGCAAACCCTGTGAGTGGTGCAATCCCTCAGCACCATAAGGTCAGTGTGTTAGTGTTTGTCTCGGCAGGAGAGCAGTGCCACTGACCTGTATCACCACCCCCAGCTGGACTCTGACATCGAGGCAGTCAGGACTTTGTATTCAGACTCTGCCGTCTCTATCAGGTCAGAACTTATTTTCTTATTCATGGTCTGAGAAGGAAAAGATCTCTGCTGCTTTTCTCCATCAAATTTCTCCTTCTCTTTTCCTCTCCTGTAGGGAGTATGGGCCAATTGATGATGTGGATGTTGACTTACACATAAATACCAACATTTTGGATGTAAGTTGAATTTAAGATACTCAATTCAAGTACAATATTTTGATGCTTCCTGTCGTGGCATCTTGGTTTGTTTAATTACACTGTTTGGTGTCCACAGGAGGAAGTGGCTTTGGCTTGGAGGATTAATGCATCGGAGCCCATTGTTATCCGGCTGCGCTTCTCTCTGTCTCAGTATCTGGACGGAGCAGGTGAGCATCAGCAACACTGCTGCAAACAAAATGCACGCTATACTCAGACTATAAGTCAATGTGTTACCTGACTGGGTGATGTTTCTCACCACAGCACCTTCAGTTGAAGTCTTTCAACCATCCAACACAGATAACTTCAGCCTTGGGAAACAGCTACAGAAGTGAGTGTTGATACTATAATTTTTCTGGAGGTGATAATTATTTCTTTAATACATGTTGCAAAAGCCTCCCTCCACAGATGAGACTACAAACCTTTTTAGTTCAAATAGGTGAAGATTTGAAGCCTTTTCTCTGCTATTCTCAGCCCACCCACTGATCAACCCTTTGTTTGTGTTCTCCAGTATTCTCACAGTCTTCTTGTCTCGTGAGTGGAAACATCTGAGCAATGAAAACGTCGTAATCCGACAGAAGAGGAGGCAAAGCTGGTTCAGGCCGAGTGGAACCATCAAGAAAGTTCGCGCAAGACTTAGCATCTGGCTCCCGCTATCAAAGTATGAGACAGTCCTGCAGATTTAATCTCTGATTCAATCTGTTCTTGAGTCTCTATTCACTGCTTCCTCTCTCACCATGAGCAGGACCAATGGACTCCAGGAACCTGGTGTGAAAGAAAGGATCATTTTACCAGCAATGAAACTGAACCGTTTCACAAATCACACGACTTCCTACACCATAAAGAATCCCACAGGAGAGCTCTTCACTTACACGCCCAGTGGAAAGGTGAGAGCTCCCTCTTCAGCTCAATACACCTCTGTGACTTGACAGTGGTAGTGATCTGTAAGTGTTTAATAATAGTGTTTGTGTCCCTTCATCCACAGAGGGTGGCGGTGTCAGCAGTGAAGTCATCAGCTCAGCTTAGTACCAAACAGCTGATAGAGCTGCTTTTCTCCTCCCAGGCCATCGGCCACTGTAAGACCACTCCAACTCTGCAGCATGGCTTCTTGGTGCAGGTAAAGCATAAGAAGTCAAATAGTACTCTATTTTGTCAGAGAGGGAATTTAAAGAGTATCTGCGCGCACTCTCATAATCCATCATGTCCTGACAGCTCATGACCACATGGTCTTTCCACGTCCCGTGCAGCAGTGATTTAATGTGGTACTGTAATACAAAGTTAGTACTTGTATTAGTGCTTTCTTGTAAAAGGAGTGGATTAAACAAAAACACCTGCAATCTCAATGCAATCAGAGTAATTCACTCTAACATGCCTGCATATCCCACCATGCATATCAATGTAAAAATACAAAAAACAACGAACAAAGGAAAGTGCTGATGAAAGAGTTGCGTCGTAAGGTCCATAAGACCACACACTCTTCCTCAGCAGATGGACTTACCCAGCTGTCATGGAATTGCCCACATTTCCCTTTTTTGAGCACTTTTAAACACCATGTTGGCTTAAAAGCTGACATTTCCATTTTTTTATTTGTCAGACACTTTTATTCAAAACGACATGCAAATGAAGCACATTGTAAGACAGTAGAGTAGATCCAGGAGAATCCTCCATGAAACAACGCTCATTTTCACGCTCCAGCTGAGACAAACCCCACAAGGCTGCAGGTGCATGAAGTAATACAGAAGTGAAGAGCAAATATGAGATCACAGCAATCTCATCTTTTAGATGGTTGAACCACGATTGAAACTTTTCAGGACTGAGGCGAATAAAATCAGACCAGTAAAATACTAGAAAAATAAAATACCCAACAATTAAGTTAAGAACAACAACAAGAATAACAAAATGGTTGTAGCTCATATGAAGCACACAGTGAGATCATGTATAATGTTTGCCATTGTGTACAGGTAATGAGGTACGCTGAGCAGAGAATCCCCACGCTGAATGAATACTGTGTTGTCTGTGACGAGCGACATGTGTTTCAGAACGGCCCCCTCTTAAAGGTACACTCCTACAAAGACATTAACTGCTGGTTCAGTGGCTCATCGACTGAAGCAGCTGTTAACACGAGGTCACTATTCTGCTTTGTGTGTTTCTAGCCAGCAGTTTGCACCAGGGAGCTGTGTGTGTTTTCCTTTTACACACTGGGGGTTATGTCTGGAGCGACAGAAGAGGTTGCCACCGGTGCAGAGGTTGGTGGTGCACATACACACTTTTTCAGGTGGTCTGGATGATTGTAATTTAAAAATACTGTATTTTAGCAGTGTGTATCCTGCAGGTAGTGGATCTGCTGGTGGCCATGTGCAGAGCTGCCCTCGAGTCTTCACGCAAGAGCATCATATTTGAACCGTACCCTTCTGTTGTTGATCCATGCAACCCCAAAACCCTGGCCTTTAGTCCTAAGGTATCAGCTGAACAATCTACTGTAATTTATGACTGACTTGATTTGTAGTAAGATAATTCTGTCTTTATCTTATTCTGCATTCATTTATTATTTTGTTGTGGCAGAGAAAGAGCTACGAGAGGCTGCAAAAAGCTCTGGATAGCGTTTTGTTGGTCAGGAGGATGGCACAGGTGACCTTAAAACAAATCCTATGCACATTTTCAAGATTCTCATCTCATCTGAGAATAATCTGAAAGCTGCTGAATGTTTCCTCGACAGCTGCATTAACGCTAAGATGGATTAAACTGTATTTCATCACATCCAGGGTCCATATTCTGAAATAAAGAAGCAGATGGACAAGATAGACCCTCTCGCTCATCCCTTACTACAATGGTGAGTGACAAAATCTAAACTGGCCTTTCACTCATATTTTTATTCTATTTCATAGACATGAAATATCATGAATGTTTCTTAGATTCATGTGCGGGTGTGTGTTTGTATGTTTGGCAACAGGATTTTAGCAAGCAACAGATCACACATTGTCAAGCTTCCGCTGAACAGGGTATGATAGAGTAGTTCACAGTTAGTATCTGATGTCTTAGCACAGCATCTGACAGTTTTACAGCAACAGTAATTAATAATTGGCTAAATATTAGATTACACATGTTTTAAACTTTACATAGCTTTTCTTCTGTTGCTGCTCTCTCATCTATTTTCTATCACTTGATTCACAATAGCAACTGGAATTCATGCACACGCCCCATCAGTTCCTGCTGATCAGCAGCCCGCCGTCCAAAGAGGCTCGTTTTCAAACTGCCAAGAAACTTTATGGCAGCACCTTTGCTTTCCAGTGGGTAAAATCAAAGCTGGGCCGCTAATATAAAAGCTTTACATCAACACTGTAAACAGAATTCCTGCTGAATATGCTTTGATCCTACTTTCTCTTCTTTTAGTGGTTCCCACATTGAAAACTGGCACTCTATTCTACGAAATGGGCTGGTTAATGCCTCTTATACAAAATTACAGGTAGAGTATAAGATTAAAAAGAGTTTTATTGTTTGATATACGTCCTTTAAATGTGCAGTCAGACCTATGAAACCTATGAGTATTTTAGCTTAAGTGTTAGTTTGTTATAGTCTCACATTACTGGCCTGTTTCCTGTTTAAGCTTCATGGAGCTGCATACGGGAAAGGCATCTACCTGAGTCCTCTCTCGAGCATATCATTTGGATATTCTGGTATGAGTGCACATTTTTCTACTCAAAGTACAAACTGACCTGTTTATTAAGATTACCATTATTGTTTCTGACTTGTTGAAACTCATCCTTCCTCTTTGTTCAGAGATGGGTAAAGGGCGACATCAGATACCCACCAAAGAAGAACTCATAAAGAAACACAACCAAATAAACAGAATCAAACAGGTGAATTATTATTCACATTTGTCTTCAACTTATGGAGATGCATGCTGTGCAGGGACATCTTGTTTTTTGGTATCCCATCCTGTATTTGTCCCTCGTCTTAGGAACAGCCGGGTCACAGCAGGTTTCTGCAAAGCAGGAACTTAAACTGCATTGCTCTCTGTGAAGGTAAATTCGAGAGCTTTGAGCCTTGATGCGATACCACAAGGACTGATTGACATTGTTTCATAAAAGTTGTCTGTATGTCTTAACAGTAATAACTTCAAAGGACCTTCAGAAACATGGGAACATTTGGGTGTGTCCGGTATCTGACCACGTGTGCACACGTTTCCTCTTTGTGTGAGTATTATATGAATCGGCAGCAACCTTTCTGCCTCCCAGTGCAATAAGAAAGTTCCAGACTATATTTCAGAATTCTACAACATTCTGCTGTCCTCTTTCTCAGGTATGAGAACGGCCAGGTGGGAGATGTCCACATCAACACTCAGGAAGCCAGGATCCACAGGGAAATTTTACAAGTAATTGCTTCAAAGCTGTGCTGAGGCTTTGAAGTAAAGAAACGCTGGCTGAGAATATGTCTTTGTGTCTTTGTTGCTAAATTCATTACGTTTGGCTTTACTGGTTTGGCAGCGGAACCTAAAACAATGAACTGCTTGATATTACGTTTTTTAGCTTTTGTTTTAATGAAAAAATGTTAACTCAAAGGAAGGAAAACACTGAAAAGATAATCTCTTATTTCTGTTATCAGTTGCACTAATATTAGATGGACGAAACTAGTTGGTTGTGTCATGCACTTTTTTTTAATATACTTATTTATATTTTGGCCTTATATCTTTATTTACCGTCTGATGTCAATTAAATTTGTGTCTACCACCAGTGTCATAGTTCTGTACTGTGAACATATAATTTGTACATTTTTATAAAAACACATTTTTTAAATAAAGGTTCTTATATTTATATATAATGTTTGCTCATTTTGTGTAATAGATGAAATATTTTCCTTTTACTTGTTAATGCAGATTGCCCACAGCTTTAAGATACACTTTGCTATTATGTAATATGTGTGTTGTACCACAAGGTGGAAGTGTAACCAAGAGCAACTACTCCCAGGGCTAACACAGAGCTAAAAAAAAAAAAAAAAAAACCCAAAACAAAACAAAAAAAACAACCATATAATTCTACATGTCTGTGAGTAGAGACTGCTACAGATGTTTGAATTAGACAGACATTGTGAGCACATTCAAAACTCAGGCACTGACATGAGCCTGTGTTATACTCTGCAGCACTAGTCAACTGCACATAACACACCAGATGTGTCACAGGAGTCACACACAAATAGTCAAGTGCTTTATACTAAACAAACCCCACAAAAAAATAAATAAAATAAAAAAATAAAAATGGGAGTTTTGTGGCACATGCAGTAACTCCAGTGAACAAATATTCTTATGATGGTAATAAATTCACTGATGGAAATAAATATGTTGTTTAACTAGTATTCATGACCAGTGGATTATTCTCCCGTAATTTTCTCTACACTGACACCAATGAGAACCACATATTTGTGCTCATTGTTCGAGTCAGTGAATATTGTAGGGTGTACGCCATCCTGTGAGGCAGAAAAGCACCATTATAACAGTATACTGGTTCCATATGAGCCTCACAGCTGCTTCTTGACCCTTGGCTCAGCTTCTTTAAAGAAAGCATTCAGGAAAACACCTCTGTTTGCAGCTGGATACAGAACTTTTCCTGCAAGTTCGTGTTTCACGGTTTTATGCAAGTTTAGCAGCAGCTCCAAGGTATGATTGTCCCCAGAAATGTCATTGATTCAAAAGAGGCTCAAATGTTATAGCAAGCATTTTCTGGGTCAGCCCAGCAGGCGATGGACTGAAGGGAGGAGAACTGTGAAGTTGCTGCAATAGCCCAAAGGAAGACACTTCTCAAAGACCATATGGCTCTCTGATGATAATGCAGGGGGGAGTTTGTCTTGAAAACCACGATAGACTATATGTTGCCATAATTGCTCTATTATTTCTGAATATCTTTAACTCATTGAGACTGTGAATTGGTGCAATATCTGCAAAGAGGGACATCAAGAATGTCAACAATCAAAACCAATTCAGTTGGAACAAAGGATTGTTTCAACTGCATGCCTTGTTAAATCTCATTAACTCATGTTTATTCATCCATATAATTCAAGCAACCACATGGACAAATAAAATCTCTGAGCCCTCAAGGGTTTAACAAAAGCTTCCCTCCAAAACCAACAAACTAGAATGTGACAGACATTGTTAAATGTTGCATGTGCCTTTAAGAGCACTATGTCCCACTCTACATGTCTCTCTCTGAGCCTCATATGTGTTTGTTGGCATCAGCTGTACTCAGTGCTGAACAGAGCAAGGACATCTTTTCCTTCACGTCAATGGGATTAGAGGAAGAAATACCCTCTTCATACTGCTGGCTGTCATCTCAGTGCTCACAAGACAGAACGGAAATACAGTATGGATAGAGGACAGAAAGAAGATCAGGATAAGTCACAAGTTTGGATTACAAAGCTGATCAGTTTTTAGTTTCACATACTGAATGGACAAGAAACGTGTTTCCGATGTCAAGGGAGATATGCAAATAATCCGAGGCTGCAGACTCAGAAACAGCATCCTGCACCATCATTTCACTGCCATCTGAACAATGACTGAACCCAGGGGTCATATGAAGAGTTCAAATGGTGCGAGCAGCACTGTAATGGAAATGCAGTCTGCTTCATTCAGCCCTGTCCCATCTTCATCTTTGTCTCCAAAAGTTAGCGGGAGCAGCTTCAGGAGAGTCAGCCGCACAGTGGACAGCAGTCCCTACCCGATCCCTGGCCTGGCATCAGACATCCTGCACATGAGGGTGAAAGAAGGAAGCAAGATCCGCAATTTGCTGCGCTTTGCAATGGCTCGCATGCAAGGGGAGCGAAAAGACTGCAACGGGACATCACTGAGACAGGTGGTCTTCACTGGCTCAGGTAGAGGAGTCACCAAGACCATCACCTGTGTGGAGATTCTGAAACGTAGAGTGGGAGGGCTGCACCAGGTGTCCAAGCTCTACTACAAGACAGTGAATGAGGTGTGGGAGAGTCCACAACAGGGAGCACCAGGTATAACCATGGAGAGGACAGTCCCTGCTATCTGCATCCTGCTCTCTAAAGACCCTCTGGATCCCCAGGAGCCTGGATACCAACCTCCTCAAACCCTGAGTGTTCCCACAGAGGACGGAGAGAGACATAGAGGTCTTCTCAGGCCGGCTCACAGTCCGTCCTCACAGCACACAGCCAAGAGAGTCTGTCTGGATGACTGGAGTGTTTGTTCTCCACGAACGTCCAAAATCTGAATGCATCATGTAAAATATTGGAAAATTAACATGTATATTAGGCTTGGCTGGATGGTCGTTTTATCAGATCTTCTCTGCATCAAGGTTTTCTGAAATATAAAACATGAATTTCAACTTTTATATTTGAATGTTTACATTAAGTATTCAACCACTAAAGTGAACAATTACCTCTGCCTTCAGTTAAATTTTGTAATCTACAACACTGTATCAGTATATAGTTTGAGAATTAATAAAATGTGATGATACTCTGAGATTGTAGCAATTCATGTGCATGTTGAAATTTAAATATTAGTTGTCAAAAACAATATATATGATTAAATATGTATCAACAGCAGTATAAATATTCACATTAGTAGTTATATAATAGTAGTGTCAGAGCTTCTTCTGATGCAAAAGGGAAACAAAGCACTGCAAAAAGTCAGTCATAGTCACTGTAAATATAAAAATCAAGGTTTGCATCAATCATTTTCTCTCTGTTTTGTACTTTGAGAGGAATTTCGTGCATGTCACAGATCACATGACAAGAATGTTTTGCTTAAGGGTTTTTTATAATGATGCTGTCCTTTTTTTATGGATGTAACATCACTGGAATAAATGAACTCATTTGAAAATGCATCTCAACTGTGATGTTTTTAGGCTGTGTTGGAGAGTGTACAGTATTATGCATCTAATAATTCAATAAAAGCAGAATACAATGAAATAGCCCTCTCATTCTCATCCTGACAGAATATAGACTACAAACAAACCCTACTAATTTAGATACACATGGTAATTCAAAGTAATGACATAATGGCATTAAATGGGTCTTAGAGAATTTTGGCATGGTGTCTTATAGCAGCTGCATTGCATCCCACTTCGAGTTGTTTTTTTTGTTTTTTTAACAGCATCTTTCTGAAATACGTACCATAATAGATTTACTTTTCTGTGGGAATAATAATAATGTATGTATGACCTATTATTTCTAGGTCAGAGTCACGACCAGGAGGTCAACAATACGGACACAAATATCAACGAGCATGCGCATGCGCAGTACGGGGTCGCGTACGTGACGGCCAAAGCAAGTTAACGTTAGCTTCCTCTCCAAAAATCTCGCCGGTTCGTGTAGCTTGCTGTCCCTCAACATGTTCAGAGCCGCCGTCCGACTCTCGGTCTCCGGTGTTCGGAGTCTAACTCGTACACAATCAGGGTGTCAAGGTATGTGTTTGTTCATTTATCACCTTTGAGTATTATTTTGCAATTTGGTAGCTAATGAACCTGTCAGGGCGAAGCCCCAACGTAAAGCAAGTGTGGCTGTCGGCACACTGCGGCGCCCGCGCGGCTAAGCTAGCTAGCTGCCACTGACTTAGCCAATATAACTATCACTTAAAGGTACGTCGTATTGTTCAGTGTGTTAATGTGTCAGTCCAAATTGTGTTGACTTTCGTTCAATACTCAATTTACGCACTTAACTTGGGTGTGTGCAGCTCTAAAAATGTCCCGGCGTTCAGCTCAGTGGTGTCTGTGTCCTTGCCGTGACCCATTTGTAAGGCTGAGTGTGAGGCCCTGTGCTTCTGCTGCTGATGCTAGTTGCTAACATGCTAACTAGGTTATTTGACAGTGTCTGTGTGCAGCCAACTACTTCATAGTATTCATGGCATCAAGGTACGGTTTGGTTTAGACATTAGCAACCATGAAATGCACATTGTTCTGATGTTGTCGTGATGTTTTTTGCTAAAACTCTGCTGAACTACCTCTATCAAGGAAGTTGTAGTAGACATGTAGATGCACGATAATTACAGTTTGCATTCATTAAATGGACACTGTCTGATCCCCCACATCCTCTTGAATATACCACAAGAACCATAGTTTAAATTGAGATTTCCTGTTTGTTTCCAAGGTGCCCTCAGCCTTTTAGGTGCAGTAGATAGGTCATGTCAGGATGCTGGCAATGATCCAGCCGCAATACAGTACTGTATTTCATTTATCCTCTTTCCACTTGACTCAGTGTAAGTCAGGTACCCTTGATTGTGTTTGCCCTTCTACATTGCCTAACTCCAGATGCCACTGCAAGTGCTTTTGTTAGTTAATGAGAAGTTGTCCAACTAAAAAAAAAATTTCATCATGCAGCTCTTTTGGCCTCAAGGAATTACTCACATGGGAAGCAAGAGACCGATGAGGAGTTTGATGCCCGCTGGGTCACCTATTTCAACAAGCCAGACATTGATGCATGGGAGCTGAGAAAAGGTACGTTTATGGATGACCTGTACATATTGTTCAGCAGATATTTTAGAGTTTATCATAAGTTGTTTTCACTGGTGGTAAACTAGTAGAGATTTGGTCTAATCTGAGATTTTAATCAAATCCATGAGGATGACTGCTTTATGACAATATTGAGTTTACAGGAGTATGATGAAATATTTTTTTCTTCTACTACATATATTATAAAAAAATCTCTTATGTTAACTCTTAGACAAATAGCCAGCAGGAGTTTTACCTAAATAAATTACACTCTAAATCAGAAAATTTAAGATTTGAATGAGACGCTGTGATTTAAAGGAAAAAAAAGAAATTTACCAATCTCAACAAGTAATCACCTCTGTCTTGTCTTACATGATAGTTCATACTTCATGCTACAGACACATTTTGGCCGGTACCAAAAGCTTGAGATTTGATACCCAACCACAGTAAATAATCTCTCTCAGTTTAGGCATGGCTTAACTTTGCTGTAATGCAACACAACATTATCCAGCAAGGTGCTGCATTGACCAAAATAATAACCAGAAATACGCTTGTACGTAATGTGAGCACTGTACTTCTGCTCTTTACCTCGCCATTTTCACGACAAAAGATAAAATGATGACTGTGATAGCATTCCAGAGTGATAATATCCTGTCACAAATTCTTATAAACTGTTGTGCATTGTTCAGGTTTCCGATAAGCAGCCATCAGCATTAATCTGTTGCTCACACTGGACTTGGATTATAATTCATCTTCTCAGTGGTACTTGCATTTTCAGTCTCAGTGGCAGTAAGAGAGAAAAAAAAAAGCACTTTTTGACGTTGACGTTGCAGGAAGGAAGGGGAAAGGCTTAATGTCAGGTGACAAATGATAAGACCAGAAATTTAAAGGAATGGCTTAGTAGGCAGTCCTAGTGTTTGAACATTACACCGAAGCATATGCAGTATGCAGGATTTGAGGAAGTAGCGTTGAAAATGTGGTTGATTTGCAATTGTAACCATAAAAAAATCTATGTCCTCAACTTGTATATTGAAACAGCATTGAAGGATGAGGCAAGGTCTTTTCCATATTTTTAATTGTCCACAAATACGCTGAAAAGACCAAAACCAGCAGTTTGTTAGTCTGACAGTACTTCCAACTTCTTACCGTGTGTGGCTTTCAACCCCAAGCACCATTGGCTCCATCTGAAGATGTAAACCTTTTAAAAATGGGTCACAGGTATCAAGTTTCATGGTTAAAACAGGCTCAGAAATTTCCTGAAATAACTGGACACTGAATTACTTAAGTAAATAGTGCCATTATCATTATTCGGGACTATTTTCAGCCATGGATTAATAAACAATTACGCACTAGTGAGTATTTTTTGCTCTAACATATGGTGTGAGAGAGAGAGAGAGAGAGAGAGAGAGAGAGAGAGAGAGAGAGAGAGAGAGAGAGAGAGAGAGAGAGAGAGAGAGAGAGAGAGAGAGAGCACTCATGTTTTATTCTAATGAAGGAACATGTCATCCAGTAATTGTGGGGAGGTCTATGGTACAAAGGGATAAGAAAATACAGAAAAGATTCAGTAGGATAAGGGTTTCGATGTGAGATTTATTCACCTGAGGTAAATGTAGAAAGTCACCTGCCATATCCTTTTAAGCGTCAGATGAAATGAAAGAAATGTGGTTCACATTAAAAGTGTTGGTTTCTGATTTTGATCTACAGTTAACAAAAATGTGATTTCTTCTTCCAGGGATGAACACGTTGATCGGTTATGATCTGGTACCTGAGCCAAAGATACTTGAGGCAGCTCTGAGAGCCTGTCGGAGGTTAAACGACTTGGCCAGCGCCATCCGAATTTTGGAAGCTGTGAAGGTGAGAGAAAAGGCCATTTTCTGAGCTTGGTGGTAATTTGTGGAATATTGCCAAGCAACATCTTCACAGTTGGTAGTCATAAGTTAATGATTAATTTGTGTTCTTCAATTTGTTATTTCCTCAGGACAAATCCGGCCCTCATAAAGACATCTACCCGTATGTGATCCAAGAGCTGAGGCCAACATTAGATGAGCTTGGCATCTCTACACCTGAAGAGCTTGGCATCGACAAAGTGTAGATGAGCAGGTATTAAAATCACCTAATCAGTCATGTGGTGGGTTTTTTTTGTTTTTTTTTTTGGTCTACCAGTTTTTTCGTAAGATTCCAGTCTAACAGAACTTTTGTTTCTATGTTTCAGATCTAACGATGGTGGATAGCCCCATGACACAGAAACCTTGTACTTAAATGTTTGCCTCATAATACGTGTGATATTTAATTCGGCCTTTATTAAGTTCTTTTGCTTGTAAAATATTGATGAACCTAATAAAGGAAAATGTATCTTTATTGAGTGTCACAAGTATGTTTGGGATATTTGAAATAGTTTGAGTCCTTATTGAAGCAATACATTCATTGCAAGTTGCTTTAATAGAGCAGAGCTTCACTTTACGCTGCAAGTTGTCTGGACATGTTTGTGGAGTCACATTTTGCCACCAGGGAGCAGCGTTTTCACGTGAATGTAAAAATCATTCTACTGTATGCAGTCTACATTACATCTGTTTTCATTTCAGGGACAATTTACATGCTGGTAAAATAAACTTGTTCAAATGGCAAATGGTGTAATGTTGTTATCGACACATAACTGGGATATTGCTGAAGGGATATTAAATATGTCAGCTTAAATCACGACTCTTTTTAAGTAAAGAAGGCTATTCTCACAGTTAATGGGCTTTTTGAGATTTCATTAAAAAAAATTCTCAATATGATTTGTACTATATGGATAATATTGAATTATTCTAATATTGGTCGTGCTTGTGATTATCATGAACGCTGTACCTTTTTTCTGAGGTGACACAAAATGACTCCAAAGTGCAACAGTCAAAATGTTCAAGGGTTGAGTCAGTGGGCACGTGGTGTGAAACTGTTGTAACATTTTGAAATGTGCATGGCTATTTTATATATATGTGTGTGTGTGTGTGTGTGTGTGTGTGTGTGTGTGTGTGTGTGTGTGTGTGTGTGTGTGTGTGTGTGTGTGTGTGTGTGTGTGTGTGTGTGTGTGTGTGTGTGTGTGTATAGAGAGAGAGAGAGAGATCTTCATGCTCTTAATGGAAAAATACTCTTTGAATGTGAGTAAAATATTTCAGAGCTCTTCAGCCTTTGCCATTGTTTATAAGTAAGTAAAGCATTGGTTTACCATGCTGAATAGATGTTAACTGGGAAGTTCGCCCTTCTGCGTCCGCTCCTGCTACAGGTCACTGGCTTGGATTGACTGAATCTATATGAGGAACAGATTTCAGAGCTTAGGCTTTGTATGCTTACTGCTGCCCCTTTCAAGGCCATGCGTATACCGTTCGCCTGCTAGATTGTGAGTAAATTGTGAGTAGTGTTTCTGCCGACGCTCTCTCAGGAAAAAACATATTGAGCTTCATAAAGGTTAATTCTTGACTTAGTTTTTTGCTCTTATCCTGTAATCAATCAGGCCGTGTCAACAGCATCTGTCGTGGGCTGTTTATAGAGGGGTGGGAGTCACTGTAACCACCCATTCCCATGAAAGCAAGATTTCCAGGATTGTGTGGTTGTCATGGTTATTGGGCTGTTCAAAATAGAAGCACATTAGATGCTGACCAAGATGCCATATTGCATTTAAATTGTTTTTCTAGCTATCTGCAAATAAAAAGAGCCCCATTTCTTATGCTTGGGCTGCAAGAAACCCAGCTGGTACTCAGTGATGAAACTAATCACGCTACAGTACATACATGTACTTACTGCACCATGAATATAGGAAGTAAAGATGGAGAACAGATGACCCCTGTCGGCCTCTGAAACATTTTCTCTGGCCACTTTTTTTTTACACACTTTCTGTTAAGTTTACTCAGCCTGCTGCAAAGAAAATAGGACAGTGACTAATGATTGACTTTATAATGTGAATGAGCGTCAATGTGCATGCATATTTCTGCTGTGACATGACATGGCAAGAGGAAAAAAAAACATGTGACTGTAGAGGTCAGACCCGGCGTCAAAGAAGCAGCTCCAGACGAAACAATGTTTTTTTGTGGTATTTTTAGTGGAGGTCGTGTTACCTTAAATGTATAGGATAATGGCAGTGGGTGGGATTTAAAGTGGGTGGGTAGCTCCACAGAGATGCAGTAAAGAAAACCCACTTTACGAGCTTTACGCACGGGGCGGGTCTTTCATTCATCCAAGTTGGGGGTGCAGGGCACTCAGTCAAACACAATCAAAAGATGTTTGAGTTTCCATGCGCTGTGACCAGGGAGGTAAAGAGCGGCGCATTATCACCCCTCCTCCAGCCCTGATCACCCGGCCTCCACACTACAGGGGCTATTAAATCACATTTGATCAGAAGAATCTTTTCTCTCTAGAAATAAGTGGTCATGCGATGCGATTTATTTCTGCCAGAGGAAAGAAGGAAAAACTAGAGAAGACCTATTGGCGATGATGGATTACTCCAAGGCGCAAATGGTGAGTGTCGACGGCTGTTTAACGCACCCTCTCGTGTTTGGTACAGTAACAAAGCAAATGACCATTCATGTATGCGTTTTCAGGCACATTTCCACCTTCGCGATGAAGTTTTCGGTTTAGTCGAGGATTAATTAAGTGGTTTTTCGTCATTGTTAACGCAGATCGTAGATTCGTATTTATTTCCGCTGGGAAATAAAGTTAATTATTCTATGAAACTAAAGAAATATGAAAGTAACTTTTCTTATATTTCAGTAGCTGTTAGCAAAGTGAGGGGGCAGAGAAGCCTAGTGAGAAACATTTGGTTCCTGCTCTTAATTTATTCTTAACTGAATTAATGTACTTTCTGTTAATAATTGCCATAAGCCCCCAAGCTTTGTTTCGCTTAAATCCACCAGTAATGTGCCTTCTCTGGCCCAAACAGCCCCTCTGTGTAAGTGTTTCACTTAAACTTGTATATTCGTCTGGATACAAAAACAAAGATCTTTTATTCAAACAATACACCTACTATTTAACACTTCGATGAAAGTTTAATTTCCCTCCTCTAGCCTTTTGAACTTACTGACTGCAGCTTCCATATAACTTTGGGTAATTTGCTGCAACACGTGAAAATAAAAGCGCTTTTTTTCACAGTCAAGCTTACCCGAGGAGGGCAGCTCAGCCGGGTGTCCGCAGTTGAGTCCTGCTGGGGTCAAGCTGGAGGCGGTGATGGAACAGCTGCAGAGACAACAAGAGGCCAAACTGGAGATGAACCTGCAGGAGAAACATCTTCTTCAAGCTCAGCTCCTGTTTGCTCAACAGGCTGCAGCGGCGAGAGCCTCTGGCTCCAGACTAGAATCTGCATTATTTGGCAGAGCAGATGGACAGACTTATCAGACAGCTCATCAAGCCTTGAACAGCCATCTCAGAAAACTGGATCCAAACAAGGAGGAACAAGAAATGGTGGAGTCTGAAGAGCTCGACGAGGTGGAGGAAGATGATGAGGAAGACGAGGAAGAGGACGAGGAGGGGAATGAAGTTCATCTGCAGATGAAGAAGCCCAGACTCCTGCAGGCCGCAGGCTTCCCCTTCCCTCCTTATTCCACATCTCAGTCGTCTGCTGTAAACCAAAGCGAGTCTTTGCCTTCAGCAGTAAAACAGGAGCACGAGGAGAAGGAGCTGCTGTCTCCTGCAGGCCACCAAGGCTTCACGTCACCCAACAGCTTGACTGACTGGGGCTGTGATGAGCCATTCAAACAAGTGAGTTATCTTTGATCTCACTGTCCAAACCATGGCGATATTGTTTTTCTTCACCAGGTTTTATAGTGGATTTTTGAACATTTCCTCTCATAAAATACACATGCATCAAACTGTTGCATCGTCATACCTCTGTCCAATCTTGGATACATTATAGTGATTCTAACTCTATTTCAATGCAGTCAGAGCCTCAGTTTATAGAGCGTAAATGAACATTTATAACTGCTCATTTTTTGGCTGGTATGTGTTCTGCCTCGTGTTATTAATTGTTGACTTCTTCCTGCTGAGGGTCAGGCTCACTGCTGCCTCCACTTTGCTCACGCGTGGAGGAAAGAAGTGTGTCCCTTTTGGCAAGATACCCAGACTTGATAATGTTTAATTGCTGGCCAGGCCAAAGATCTCCTGCTTTACTTCACCTCATGTCTGACACTTTTGAAAACACATTCAGGCCACCAGCTGAGCTAATTGGTTTTGGCTGTGGTCCAATCCTAACTGTTAAAAGCAGCCAGCACAGGCCTGATAGAGTCAAAATGAGAGCAGAGGATTCATGAAATAACCTTAAGCATGTATTCATGAACATGGTTGCCTCAATGGTTACCTACAGTAAGAAACTGCTGGGTAGGGGGACTTTTCTCTCACCACATCTCCTTTAATTTTGAAAAAACATGGGATTATAAGTTTTCCAACAGATATGTTTGACTACTTATAGGAAATGGGTTGACCTCACTTTTTTTCTTCATCTTTATGAAGACCAATCTGATTGGTTCTTCTGTGTGTGTTTCCCTCAAAAGGCCCCACTTCAATACAATACATTATGATTAATGAGGCCAGTAGGATGAGGGGCAGCTGGGTTAGAGCTTTACGGCATACCAGCAAGCAACTACCCATAAAGTTTACTTACATTATTTGCACTGGAGCAGAATAGGCTTTTGGTTTTTGTTGTCAGAGATTTTACACATCTCTTTCAGATATTTCACGTGTATGTTCATGTGTTTTTCTTCCCCTTCTGTTCACTGCATTTTAATAGAAGTTAGACCTGCCTCTCTGTACTAATTTAAGATTCACACTCATTCAAAAAGTTATGTTTTCATTTGCCCCTTTAAAAACCTCTAGGCTCAGAAAACTCAGTGCTGACATAGCTGTAGCTCAGTGGATAGCTTTGCATAATTTAGCTGTTGCTTGGCAACGCTAAATGGCAGCTTAATTCAGCAGCAAGTAATCAATACATTATATGGCCGCTGCAGTGAGAATGCATTTCCTCTTCTCAGACCAGCACACAGCAGCTGGAGCAATTAAGGCCGTTCCTTCTGTTTTAGTGAAAGCACAGTAATGTCACAGTCAGTTGTGTGAGACTGCTGTTCAAAGAGCCTAACCGTGAAGTGGTTTAGATTCTGTTTTCTGTTGCTCAACGCACAAATTAGAACAAGCGACCTTTGCTGTGATCCAATTGTATGTGGTCAGATTAACTTACTTACTTAATTTGGAAGCACTTTGAAAGTAGTTAATCATATGCTGTTTAAATAGCTTACAAGTTGCAGGGATTGCTTTAGATATTTAGTATCACCCTGTTTACCTCGGATAAAAAGCAGTTATCAGCAAGCTATACTTAGCAAGCTCTAGTAAAATGGTATGCGGCCTATAACCACACACGAGTTAAAGAGGCATTCCACGCCTAAAATGTAGATATATCCCTGTTTTATTATGACTGAGTGAATTTCCAAACAGGACTCATTTTCCGTAGTTTGAAACTGTCTCATGTGACATCATTGAAAAAAAAGTGAACTCTGTTACAGATAGTTTAAAATGCAGTTAAGTAAATTGGTGGCTGGTTGAATTGGTTATTATGATTTACTCTTGCTGCCTCTAGAATTGTTTGCCTGTCTACTGAGTCTTAAGCTTTTTGTTTGACTAATTTCATTAATCAAACATCTTTGATGGCGCGGACAGTGCTGTCCAAGCCTCCGCATGCTGGGCAGCCATTGTTCAATCCTTGAGTGCAGTCTCACTGTACGCCGGTAGCTGCTCTCAGTCTCAGCTCAGAGCACAGCGAGGGGCCAGATAAATGATCTTGACTTGTTCGGGTGAATAAAGGCCCAATAATTTAATTTGGAATAAAAATTTGTCCTCCCCTGCAGTTACATTGAAATTTGGACGTGGTTATGTTGTCACTGTTCCTCTGTTGAATTGGCTGAATGATTTTAATGAAGCTCATTATAAGAGGTAATTTCGCTCAGTGTTAATGTTTGATGATTGTAATGGGACATTTCATATGAAGTGTAAACTATCTGTTTATTTTGCAAATTGACTGGTTGAACAGACATTTTTTACAGAACTATTTGGACTGTAGTCACATGCATTAATCTGATCATTTGTAATTTAAATACATGAACTCATCTTAAAGCTACTAAAAACTATCCAACAAAAGAAACCTTTTCCCGACCTACATCATGAATGCTATCAGCATTCCCAGGCCTGGGTGTGTGAAAACTCTGTGAGCAATTAACTGAAAGCTCTTTGTTAATAGATCCACAGTAGGTCTCACTTGCTCATCAATAAAGGGGGTAGGGTTTTATTTCCATTTGATGGTCAAGAGACTGGGATGTTTATCTACCTTCGCATCAATAAGCTTTCTGGTGGGGGAGTAGAAGCCCTTTATTAGAAATTCTAAGCTGTGAAGCCAACAGCTCTGTCACCACAGGGGCACAGTTTTAGTGCTTGTGCTGTTTAAACAGTTCAACAACTTAAAAACAAACAATTTTCAGGAAAAGTTTACAGGGGTCCATTACAACAGTGTGTCCAGATCCGCGGTCCTTGGATAACTGCAATTAGGGTTACATAAAGATCCTGGAGTAGGTCAAGTAGTTAAAAACAAAAATTAGAAAGTAAAATAATGCTTGAAATGATGACCTAAAAGAAATGGATAACTAGTCTAAATATCATAAAGTTTCAACTAGATAGTGCTAGTGAAAAGTGATGGATGAATAACTGAAATAATTAGCTGAAAGTAACGGATAAATGGTTGAAAATGTAAAAGGCTGAAATACATATCGTTAGCTAAATGTAATGCTGTTGGGGGCTCATGTGACTGCAAAGGTTGGGAACAGCCTCACAGTATCATGCAGCTGTTTGTGTGTCAGCAGTCGCCAGTTGAATTGTGTTTTTACTGCAAACACGAGGGGAGTTACAGTTGAACTGGAAGCCAACAGATGATTGGTCCCCATGTATTTTATAGCTCAAAGGATGAAGCGTTATGGTCATTAGCTGCAGGATCAGGTTGCCATACCAAACAGTAAGAGACTGGGATAATGTGCTTAAAGTCCAAAATGATACATTTAAATGGAATTATCAAGTAAAATCAACAAAGGAAAACCACTGTTTTGATTAACCTCAAGCATGCTATGGTAATTGAAGCATTTAATCAGACCAAATACAAAAACATGTTGCTTGTTTTAATATAAACATGTTCACATAAAACAGAGCGTGAACTGAATGTCCCTCAGACGCCTACAGAAAGGAAAGCAAGAATATAAATCCACGAAGGAAACTGTGTGACACGTGAGCCGCAACTAGATCGACAATATCCCTAAAATAAATTCATTGTAATGTCAGCTTTAAATAACGATAGCAGCGATAATAGAAAAAAAAACCCCATCTACTTCATTTGATTGTAATGGCCGAGCTTTCTTAAGACAAGAATGATAATGCAGCTCTCTGTGCGCCTTCGCAGGACAATAACCTCTCAGCAGGCTTTTCCACACAGTTGCACACATGCTGCCCTCCACTCACATTTTTAACCTTTAACTGTCATGCTAAGGGGGACGTGATGGAGGAATAACATGTCATATTAAACCACCTAACGAGCATGGGGCCTTTCATTAATCTCCCTTTTTTTCTGTGCCCAGACACTTAAACAGACACTCCCTTTGAAAAATATGCATTAATGTATACACAGCGTAGGCAGCCAGATGCTTACAGTGACCAGCTGTTTGCTGTGTGACTGTCCTGCAGTAAACAACCATAGTGCTGGGAATAAAGCGGGTTTGGACACAGGAGGAGGGAAGCACAGTCCCGAGTCCATGAGGAAAAGTGGCAAATAAAGAGAAGCCTTATCAAGCACTGAGGATAGAACATGCCAGTATGGATTGTAATAGTGTGTGTCTACTGTATATATTGCAAGTATAGTGATCAGTATATAAAGTAACACCATCCATAGTACAGTTCCACATGTGCATCCATTTTTAATCTGAAATAACCAATTGGAAATTAACTTTTACACTTGCCAAGAGGAGAATCTGGAGGACAAACTGTTAACCGATCTTTCTGTATGTGGGTGTGTATACAGAGAGGAGGTGCCACCTGGGCTGAGGAGAATGACGGAGGAAAAATAAGAGGAGAACCTTCCAGGGACTTTGCCAAGGTCAGTAGATTTGGTAGATGTATGTAAACAAGCAAATGTCTGAAGTAATCAGAGTCTCTGTTGACTAGCTTGTCATTAATGTTTTTTTTTCCCCTGCTGTAAACAGCTTTATGAGCTGGATAATGACCCACAGCGGAAGGAGTTTCTTGATGATCTCTTCATCTTTATGCAGAAACGAGGTAAGATTCAGAGCTAGAGCTTTCTGGTCTTTTAAGTCTTTGTGAGCAGCTAAGGGAGCTCTTATGGATGAGAGCAGCGCATTTGGATACTCTGCCCTTGCGTCATGCCCCCCCCCCCCTTTTTGCTTGAAGGCCCTCTCATTGAGAGTGGTAAATACAAATTCTGAGGTGTCTGCCAATGTACTAGGAAAAAATAAGAATGTTGCATTGCTTTTTAGCTATTAGGAGCCTAAATCTTACAATTGTTATTGCTGATGAATGATTGCTGTTATATAGAAAAAAATAAAGAAATAAGAATTAAGAGTTGAATAGGCGTCCTTTCAGTCTGCCTTCATCAAAATGGACACACTTGACATATACAGCTACCTTATAGATAGATAGATCTTTCTGACATCTGTTGCTTTTTCTGTCATTAGTACACTTTAATTTGCTGTTTTGGATGTTGGTCTGTCCAATGTGACATTACTTTAAACTAATTACATCACTGTGGAAAAGCAGAACCACCATGTTAGCTGTTTGTGTTTACTGGAAGTCGAGAGAAGTAGAAAGCAGGTTGGGTTTAGCCCCACTCCCTACATTACTTTATGCTGTTTACAAGGTTTATTATTTGCAGGTAGGTTGCCCCAGTTTCGTGAGTTATACATTAGAATACCCTCTAAACCAAAGCAGGTGTTTTATGGTGTAATATAATAATAATCTAAATTCTATATGATATACTTTTGCTTTCAAAACTGACCTTACCCAAACTTGAAGCTTTAACATTGTACTTTTGTACCTGTATTTCTCCTGCTCTGTGAAGTACTCTACCAATGTACTCCTAAAGTAAGTTAAAGACAGTTTTGTACATTAATTTGGACCAATGAAAAGAAATTCCAGTTAACAGAAATAGATGCAGCGGGATGCTGTGTGTAGTCTTAAATCTGTGTGCCAAGGTCACGACATATGTGCATTTGTGCACATCCGTGGCATTTGTTCATCCTAAGCATCCAAGTAATCTTATTTCTAACTGCTTTTTAACCTCCTTCATTAATTGGCTTTTCTCCCAATCGGGATTGGAAGGTTTTAGTTGTCAACCTTGTGATTGGCAGGCACTGCTGGCTTTAAAATCACCCCTCCCCCACAGCTCAAATCAATGCAGCTACAGAGCTACTGTTGTAGAATTATCCCCACCCCCATCCATTGGAAATAAGCTTCATTAGGGAAGTCTATCCACACTGAGTATACATGCTAAGCCAAACCTAACCTAACATTAACCTCAGGCCCTCAGGTGGAAAAGTCTGAATGTATGTTCTGTTTTTACATCGTCCCAACTTTTCAGTAGCGGAATCCAAAGAAAATGAATTCATCTTGTTGTATTTGTCTTCTCATTCATCCAGGAACTCCTGTGAACCGGATTCCCATCATGGCGAAGCAGGTGCTCGACCTGTACAGGCTTTATAAGCTTGTGACAGATAAAGGAGGCTTGGTGGAGGTCATTAACAAGAAGATCTGGAGGGAGATCACCAAAGGTCTCAACCTCCCCACATCCATCACCAGCGCAGCCTTCACCCTCCGCACCCAGTAGGTGTCGCTCTCTCTGTCTCTTGACCCACGGACTGAGGAATAAAATATGCTGTCTTGCATATAATGTAGTAGTTATTACGTTGTTATTTCCTAGTAGGTTTGCTGAAAGTTTTTTTTCTGTCACATCCTAGGTATATGAAGTATCTGTACCCATTTGAGTGTGAGCAGAAGCGCCTGAGCTCTCCTGGTGAGCTGCAGGCCGCCATCGACAGCAATCGCAGAGAAGGTCGCCGTCCCAGCTACACCAACAGCTTGTACCGCTACTCCCCCTCCCCGAGCTCTGCTCCACACGGCCTCCTCTCTTCATCCACCATGCAGACCACCCCTACCCAACACAATGGTCTGAATACCTCTGCCAGCCCAAATCTAAAGAGAAAGACAGGTATAACAGAGTGTATGTGCTTTGTTACATTTGTGCTACTCCTGATTTGATCTCAGATCAGTTTGATCCATCATGCAACCATGTTGTTTTATACCAATCCATTATAGACCTACTGTTAACTGTTAAACTACTTTCCTCACATTGACTTGACTCCATTCACTGTGGCTGCTTTGTGGTTAACCCGGGGGATTTAAGGTACTTGTTACCTCCGGTGGCTTAAATCATCCCACACATATTTTTTAGTATTAACGCAGGTTAAAACGACAGGATCATTTTTTAGACACATTATGAGCAGCTCCCATTTTAACTAAAGGGAAACTCTCATTTTCATTTCCTTTTTTTGTGACATGTTTAAAATGTATTTTAACATATTTTTTTCCCCATCAGATGAGATGTCAACCCCTGTGTTACCCAGCCGGCTGCCCATGGCTCTGGCACTGGGCCAGCAGCAGCAGCAGCAGCAGCTGGCACAAGCTGCCACCTTAGAGCATCTGAGAGAGAGGCTGGAGCGAGGAGCAGGAGGAGCTGCAGCCGACGGTCCAGAGAAGAAAATGATGCAGCTGGCAGAGGAGCAGCAACGCGTCATGCAGCAGGCCCTCCAGCAAAACCTCCTGGCCATTGCCTCTCACCTCAACCCCATGAATCTCAAACTTAACAGTGGACATGGTGAGTGGCCTTTGCTGTAATGGTGCAGGCCTTTTGCAATGCTTTATTTTAGGAATGTCCATTAATTTGATTATCTTCTTTTTCTCCCTCAGAAAGCAAACAAGATTTGTCTCTGAGTATCTCCACCAATGGTGCAGCCAGTATCAGTGTATCTGTGGAGGTCAATGGTACCATTTACTCAGGTGAGTGATTAGTTTTTAATGAAAAACGTGGTTTGGGCCTTTTCTTTGAAATTCCAAAAAACACTATTTTTATAAAATAGTTAAAATGTAGTTTTGAAATGATATTATTTAAATATGTTTTTTATGATCTTCTCGGTTAATTCTTATGTTTGTTATTTTATGATGCGCATTGTTATGTGTGACACTGCGCTGCAGCTGCTAAAGTATAACTAGAATCTCAGTTTACTCAGTTATACTGAAAGAATAGTCTTTTATTTTGTGCTGCTGCACTCTTAACGTTAATGTGACAGCATTTAACTTAGACTTGATACATGTTGAAAGAGTTAGAGAAATGTTAGGAGGTCCCACTCAGTCAGAAATTTCCATGAAAACTTTTATGCAGAGTGACTTTCCGACGTCAAAGAAAACATACATATTTGCTTTCTTACCAAGAGTTCAATGAGAAAATAGTCAGTCTCATATTTGCGTGTGAGGTGTGCAGCTAGAGCCAGCAAGTATTAGCCCAGTTTGGCATTAACCTCCTGACTCCCGATCACATTTTTTTTTTCATTCCCTAATCTTTGTGAGGTAATTAGAACAATGAAAACATTTTTTTAAAAGTTTTGTTGTATTTTTTTAGGACATGTTTTTTAAACACTTAAATACTATGCTAAAATACAGTTAAAATAATTCAGACAATGTTTTAATATGTTGTTAAGAGACTTATATAAAATATACCAACAACATTTCAAGCCAAACTTTGCTCAATAAAAAGTATTATGCACTTACTTTTCCTCTTCCAATAAAATGTGCTTGCACTGATTGATGCCATTTTCCTTAATGAGAAAGAGAAAGGTACCAAAGCCCCACCCCTTCACATTTGGTATCTTTGAAAAGCCCTAAATGTCCTCTGTAGATAGCAAAAGGAGTTAATTCAGTAGTATGCAGTGTGTGGGAGATATTCAGGTTTACAAATGTCCTCCACAGAGGACAAATTTGAACTACTGGTCGTCAGGAGGTTAAGACTGGAAACGGTTAACTTGACTCTGTCAGAAGTTAAATTGACAAGGTAGATCTTGTTTAATGTGTACAGTAACCTAACTATGAAATCAATGGTTTGTGGTTTTATGAGGGATTACGTAACAGACTGTTTCTTGGCTGTGAACGAACTTGAACTTGATGCACTTTTTTGGACATGTTTTGTACAGATTAAGCAAACATAGCATAATGTGTTAATTAGTGAGCTTTAGAGGGGCTGGTAGGGGGATTTGTTACCTTTGGATGGCATCAGGCTTCCCGTCCCTGTGCTAAACTAAGCCAGCCTGTTAGCTCTAGCTTTATATGTAGTGTACAGACATTAGAGTGGTATCCCTCTTCTCATCAAAGTCCCAGCAGAGAAGCAAATAAAAGTCTTTTCCAACATGTCAAATTATTTCTTTACCACTTCTGTATTTTGCTTTTTTGTATCCATATATTTATCAGTAATCCAATGAAACTAAATTCTCATTCGAAGTCAATCTTGAAATTTGTCATTTCTACAAATAGGACACGTTAATCAAACAATATATTTGTCTATAGGTTTTAATCTTCTCTGATCTCTGTATTGCAGGAATGCTGTTTGCCCAGAAGTCAGCTGCTCCTGTCGTGTCACAGGCTGTGACACTGGCAGGAACAAGTGGCTTCAGTGCCCTCTCCGCCTCACACAGTCCCTCCTCGTCATCTTCCACCTCATCAAAGGGACCAAATTAATGTTCACTGGTGTTTCAGTCTGTCCAGAGCAAAATGATTACACAACATATCTTTCTTGTAAGACAAGAATGGTGTAAATTTTAGGGAAAATCAGCCGCAACATATGAAGCAATTCGTTTTTTTCTTGCATTGTTTTTTCCGTTACTTTGACAGTGTCATGTGCTTGAAATGAGAACATCGACGTTTGACTTCAAAGGCATCCAAACTGACTATAATGTAGTTTCATATGACAGTTTACCTTAGTGCCTGTTAAAAGCAATGCAAATATAGTGGGATTCATGTATAAAGGGCTTTACAAGCTTTGTTCAAAGTGTCTTTAGAGCAGAAAAGTGCACAATGAGAACCAATGCTAAACCTCTTTATGCGTCACTGATTGTCCGACAGTTCTGCAGCTGCCTTTTTCCAGAGTAGAACAATGTGGCGCTGCTGACGAAGACCAAAAAGCCTTAGCTCAGTGTCATAGCTCCTGTCTGTAACTGTTGAAGTTGTTGTTGAAGATTATGGTTAATATTTTCCACAGCAGCGTTCAGGGATTATTTACACCATCGGTTACCACAGAAATGTTGTGTCCCGAACAGTCAAATAGAATTTAAAGAATTTGGTTGCAGGTTGGTTGGATTTTTTTATGTTTTGCATTGTGTGTTATTTTTTGTAATTTTTTATTTAATCATTTGGTTCGGCCTCAAAATTCCAAAACATTTATGTCATGTCAGCTTTGAGGGACGAGCGTTCTCCTGGTACCTGTATGTAGGATGGAAGTGATGCAAATTTACCTGTTTGACTTCCTTTGTTGGTAAGTTTGACTGGAATTTCTTCTGGGCTCAGGAATGCCCTCTGAACTCATCACTGTTGTGCTGTATCTCATAATATATTGCTGTGTTGTCTTTGTATGAATGCAGAGAATGTACCGTTAATGACCTCAAGCTGTTGACAAGTGAACACTGAAACAATGCTACCTCACTCCTCTAGAGAAATATGCAATACTCACGTGTGTTGATTTAGCCAGCTGCTGAAATCCTCTGTATGTGGACAATCAAGTAGACATATCATTGCCAACAAATGTCACTGTGAACTTGACAACTGTGAATCATTAGGCTTGATGTTTAACTCTGTCTTGGTCTTTGATTAACATATTTCTTGGACATGTGGCCATGAGGAATAAAACAATCTTGTGTGCAGTAGAAGGACTATGTTCTCAGTCAGTGTTGTGCTTGTAAACTCTCTTTCAACATCATAGTGTTTCTTAAAATATTATATCAAACATTAAATTATTATAAATATTATACCATGTGTGACAAAATAATCTCAATGCAAGACACCGTTATTAAGTGTTTCACAGTTACAAATAAAAGCAGTGGTAGAAACATTTACTCAAGTACTTGTACTTTGAGTATTTCCATTTGATCCTGCTTAATACTTCTGCACAACAGTTTCACAAAGCTCCCAGTGTCTGTACTGGTTAAGATTTTACATAGAAATAGAAAACACATGATCACTATATGTCATGATGTTTGTTACATATTTAATTAGTTCCTTCTTGACCAACTGAATGATTAAAATGTTATGTATATAATAGAATAATACAAGAGCCATTATTCTGCATTTTGATATTTGAAGTACATTTAGTTAATAAAGCAGTATTTTTATATTGCAGTATTACTACTTTTACTCGAGTAAAGGATCTGAATACTTTCTTCACTCACGGAAACTGCATTCCAAAAGAAGAGTGAGTGGCCAGATGGGGGTAGTACATCCTCTGAACAAGACACAACGACTGTTTCAAGTTCAGGGGTATTAGACATCCACAGACATGCACATGTCTCAGTATTTGTACTAAATCATCTCTCATCTGTTCTCAGCATGTTTAACCAGGAACCTGAACCTTTACAAAGATTCCTTGTTTGTTTTTTATTGTCAGTTATGTTTTGCTGACAAACTGAATAATGTCACATCATATTCATCAAATTAAACTGTACACATAGTGTATATGGAGAAGTATAGAAAGAGTCTGTACTGTATTAATTCCTGAACTCCACAGCAGACCTATGACAGAGGTTACACTAATGGAGATAAGAGCTCACGGGTCAGAGGATGAGAGGAGGGGATGGGTTGCAGGATTTACAGCTGGGTTATTCTATAGTGACACTGCTGGTCTGGCATCTGGAGCACTGTGGAAGAAAGATGCAACAGGCACAATTGAGAGGTATTATGAGATGGGTATCTCCGCCCACGGCCCCCGCCCGCCAGGGAGCAATAATACCGGCCAAGTCTCTGCAGATGAGGAGATCACTGTCCTGGGACAGAGGCTGGAATATACTCTGAGCAGCAAGTCAGGACAGCTGGATGGTTTTTCTGCTTTGAACAGGGAAAGACACCTGCGGCTGCTAAAGACTGACTATAACTTATAGAAGGAGGTCCATATGAGATTTTTTCCCCCTTTTTTTTGTTTGGGGATATCATGTAATGTGCAGGTTTTGTTACTTGAATTGTTGCTCAAAGATTCTGCCCAAGACGTTTTGATGGGATACAGATGTTTTTGTGACAAAAAATGGCTTTGATTGATCCTCTGGAGCAGAATTACATGGGCAGATATCTCCAGGGCTGAAAGTCACAATGTGAGATAAAAACTTCTTTACTAGGACATCTGGACTTCCTCTTGTGAATGTTTTTGAAATAGGCTCTGAAACCTTCAGCACACTGTTGGCACCATGCCTTACCATGATGAGGAGTACCCAGGCCAGCCTCTGTGGCAGTCTGTGCTGCTCTTCTGCTGTAAGGGTATGATTGAGGGCATCATGGTCATACTCTTCTTCTGGCTTCTGGTGCAGGTCCTTTTCACCAAACAACTAGAAGGTATGGTCTTAGAGGAGAGGTTCAAGTTTTTTTTCAAGTCTAAGACTAATTATTTGTCACTGTAATGATTCCTCCTGTCCATACTGGTCATGAAGGGATATTTTCCTAACATAACTCCAATGTATGTGATGAGGGACAAAATCCACAGTCCTCGTCCTGTGCAGAGATTCCAAAGTGGTTTTAGTACAACATCCCCTCTTTGTGTTTCGATCCCTCCTTCATAGCTCAACAAAGAAACTCTGTCCGGGGGAAGAAAGAGTGAAATTTGCAGTCAAAGGCTGTAACTTTGGGAGATAATCTCTTGTTATGACTAATTCAGACTGCTGAAGCACCATTTCATAATGCATTTTTGCACAGACCGAGGACTGTGGATTTCGTCCCCCATTTCCTCCATTGGAATAAAATGTGACCAACATTTTTTTTCAATGTACATATAGGAATGTGAATATTGTTTAAAGATAGGTTTGAAAAAATGTTAACCAATTATTTAACAGTGCTTTGATATGAAGCACAGGGCCTGTGCTTTCAAGCAAATGAGGTAGAATAGTAGTAATCCAGGGGTTGAATAAGGGTAAATTACAATAGTTTCTAAACTGCCATCTGATTGGTCTTATCATTCTCTCCTTTGTCTACAGTTCACCTCCAAATTCTCCTGTTGGTTGGACTGATAGTTTTTTGTCTGTGTTTGGTCCTGGGATGTATTCTGTGCTGGAGGAGCAGTCAGGTTTGTCCAGTAAAAGACAAAGATCCTGTGACGTCAGCACCAGCTCCTGCTGAACCTGTGACCTTTGCCCAGACCCCACCTCCCTCAGCAGCTGGAACAGCATCCAGGCAGCACTATGAGGAGCTGGATGGAGATATACTGGAGTACCCCTCCACTTTCACCAGCCCTGCCCCGTCGGAGGGTGAATTTGCCTCTGCGCCATTCTCTATTCAAGCTACAGCTGCCTGTGGGCAGAAGGAGCAGCCAAAGTCTTATTTTTCCCTGCGCCGCCTCAGCACACCACCACTAACATCACCCCTCTATAAACCCATAGATCCCAGTCATACTTCCCTGCCTTCTTTTCCCAAACTGGCATTATTGTCCAAAACATGTAAGGCTCTGCAGAGGCGCTGCACGGTGACTGGGGGTAGTATATCTTACAATGAACACAGCAGGCTCACCAGCCCCAGTGCTGTGTGTCCTTTTATGCCTGAAGAACCAATCCCGCTGGCTCCACTGAGCTATGGCTCCGGAGCCAGCTGCCAACAGCTAATATCACCAAAACCATGCCTCCATTTCACTATGGCCTTCTCTCCAGAGCAGCAAACCTTGGCAGTCACTGTCCTCAGCCTTGATGGGATGCCCCACAGGCTGGATGATGTGTCTGCGCTGGGCAGCCTGCCGCCTCTGTACCCCTGCCCCATAAAAGCCTCTGCCCAGAGCAGCCTCAGCCCCGAGACCCACAGCCTGGTGCTACTTTTAAAGGTGAGCTCTGTGAAGGAGCTCCAAAGGTGTGTACTGAGAATAGCCGTATACACACGGGAACCTCCCAGCCTGAGAGGCTCCGCACTGGGTGAACTGGAGGCCGAATGTGGAGGAAGAGACTGGGGAGCAGAGCATCTGTTTCACTTCAAGAAAGAGCTTCACCCAAACAAGTGGAAACTGAGCAAGGTTTGTGGTGTATTGAATTAATATCTGTGAGCAAGTTATTTTTAAAATATAGAGGTTGATTAACCTGTTTGGAGGCCTGACTGCAGTTTTCAAGGTCAAGAATGAAATTTCAAGCTACATTCAATTTCTACATATACTATAGTTAAATAGAGTGAACCTGGGACTTTTAGGGCCCCATGCTCGTTTCTCCTGTTTCTTGCAAAGCGTTGCTGAGGTTTCTGTGTCTGGTCTTTGAACTTTGGTCCTCTGACTGCAGGGTCTGACCTCACAGGATGCTGCCATGTGTAAGGGGCTTAGCTGTCCTCCACAGATCTTCATTTCGCTTCAGTATCACACTCTGGCCCACCGCATCAAAGCCACAGTCCTCAGAGCAGATAACCTAGACAGCCTGCTGCACACGATGGCAGCGGCAGGTAAAACCAGCGTTTAATGCCATTCACAAAATGTGTAGTTCACTTAGAGATCCCATAAGGACATCATGCATAGAGGAATTGTGTAAGCATGCATGGGCAGAACTAACTTTTGCCTTACAGGGGAGGTAAAGTAATTCCCTATGTTTGCTTTTTATGTTTAGGGGATTAAGTGATGTCTTACAGGAGCCGAATGCAGCAGGAGATCATCCCTTTTTTAATGACATTGTGGTTTAATCCTTCACTATTCACAATCCTCTGGAAAATGTTCCAATCTACTCTGAATCTCTGATCTGACAGATCTAATCTTTGTCAGCATTGGGCTGTCTAAGTATTATTTTTCATTGCACACAAGCACCTCCTGTATTCAGGGCCATTAGAATTTATGATATCTGTTTCATGTACAGTATGTCACATAAATCTAACTTGGATAATCTCTTTTTCTTTCATATCAGATTCTGAAGGAATTTGCTCATGAATATTTAGACCACACAGAGCAGGAAGAAATGGATTAGTACGGAAAAAGACGGAAGAAAAAAACAACTTTATTCTTTAATTACAGAAAAAAATGGCGTGTGACGACAGTAAAATTGTTTTGTTTCATTGTGTTTCACAATTAATAAAGAGACTGTGGTGGAAGAGAAAATATATTCTTGTCTGCACTTGGCAGCTACTAACACAGCAAGAAATGAAAGATTTGACAGAAGAAATGATGAAGTCAGGACTACATTTAATTTTGCCACCTGTCTCATGATCATATAGCAGAGTGCTGAACTGTCACTTGCTGTTTCCATTGCTGTTCATTTGTTAACAGTGGGAAAGAAAGTCAAATTTTCCCAGCTTCCATTTTAATCTTAGTTTTTGTGTTTATCTGTTATTGTGTACATACAGTATGTACATGTTTAACATATTCATATTGTCTTTTTATGTTTATTCTTCATTAGATTTCTTTCACACGTTCTAACATTAGTCTGCCTGTGTGCAGAATACCAGGTGGTGATCAGTCTGCATCATGACGGAGTTGTGATCAGCAGCAGAGAAACTAAAGGCGGGTCATGCGCAGTGTGGAACGCTTCCTTCCTGTTTGACCTGCCTCCAGGAGACATCAGTCAGCTGCCCCTCATGCTCGAGTTCATAATCATGCAGGTAAAGATTGCCGTGGGAGCACAATCACAGAATAAAATTGATTTATTTGTATTGCAGCTATCCTGTGATTTCTATATTCCTCCTCCTTCCTTATGTGACAGAATCAGGTCCTCTCAGGAGGTAAAGTTCTGGGCCGAATCCGAATCGGTGCAGAGGCTGCAGATGCAGGACGGGCTCACTGGAGGGACATGTGCAACCTGCAGGTGGAGCAGACACGCTGGCACACTGTACAACCAGAGCCTCTGTAGAGCTCTGCCACAGTGGACCTGACCTGTATGAACTCTAAATAAACCTTCACCATGAGAGTGCACACAGCTGATATTTCATATATCAAATGATGTGTTTACGGACACTCAGTGATAAAATCTTTACAATGGCCTTATTTCAATGTATCAACATGTAAATTCTCCTTCGGGAAAGTACTGTAAGTGCACAAAATGACTTTTGCAACAACACAGCGTAAGTTTGTTGGCTTATAACAGAACAGTATATTTGTGAAATGTTACCTAGATCAGACTTTCTGAATGGTTCTTGTACAATTTCAGTGATCTCTTACAACCATTCAGCCTCTTCCCCAGCAAACAAAGGAAAAAGGTAACTGAACTGAGCAATGTGCTCTTTATCTACATCTACTGCAGAGTTATTCTATAGTATTCAGTCCCTGTGGCTAAAACACACTGTCATTCATTTGATGTATATAATACACACACACACATATGTTATATACTCTCACATACACCTATTTTTTCACAGTTCTTTTAAGAGTGAACCATCTTGTTGGATCTTCTGAATGTAAAGATGATGTGAAGAACCATGTCATGTCATATAAATAAAACACATTTTTGCCTGAGGAAGCTTGGTGGCTTTTATTTTTGTCTGAGGTATAAATGTTCAAACTGTTGGTGCTGAATTTTATTGATTATTATTATTTTATTAGCAAGTTTTGCCCAATGCAGGAATTTTGATGAAATGCCTCATTTGACCTCTCCCTCCTCTTCATCTTCATCAGGGCTACAGATATTTACAATCTCAGCCAGGAATATCCCATCAGGATAGAGGGAGGGTGGCCTCTTCTGCTGCAGGTCAATCTCATCTGAACAGAGAGACAGCTTTGGCACTTCGACAGCCAAAGACTTGTCCTGTGCTGGCTGCCTGCACTTTAGTGTGGCTAAATCAGGAAAAATGGGGAAATAATTACACAAAGATTAGTATTTCAAAATGTTACAAATCAATTTTCTATTCATACACATGCAGAGGACTGAAGGTCAAGGGAAATGAACTGAGATCAGGGACTTATCCACCAATAGTGATGACAAGATTCTATCTGTCTATTTGTAGATATGTCCCTGTCTGAGATAGAGATATGAATCCTCCCAAAGGCTCCAAAATCTAAGGACAACACAGGTCACAGCACACGTCTACACTGACGATTATAACACTGATTCATGTACAACTTCACCTTGCCGCGGAGTCACATTTTTCGTCTTCAGATTGATTACTTCTGCGCTCATTGTCGACATCTGGCAGAGGAGAGAATGGTTTCAAATCTCTAATGTCATCTCTATATTTGGAGATATAGACCTCTATTGCAGATATTATCTCTCTTTTTTTTTTTTAAATGAATGCTTTTAAAAATATCTTTTTGCCCTTTTTAAAATGTTAAATTACTTGCTTCACATTTCTTTTCTTAATTGCAGCCAAAAAAGGAATCTAACATCCTTTAAACATTAAAGATGTTTTATCGCGTACTGTCTAGTTTTTAGATAATGGAGTTCCTTAAAATGTATTTATCAGCACTCGTTCTCTGTTGTCATATAGTCACAGGCCATCAGTATGACAGTGACATGCTGTAACTCTTTCCTATCCTCTTATGATGGAGTCAGATGTGCTGCAGGAGGCGAGCGCTTCACTCCTCAGCTTCAAATCCGATTACTTACAGAGCAGAAAGAGTCATATGTGAGATTATAGCCGACCTACGTTTCACATAGAGTTTAAGTGGTGATGCGGCCAGGCTGAGTCCCCTCCCAGCATGCTTTATGCTCTTTGATTAAAGCAGAAGCTGGGATTAGTGCAGCCTGCACATATGTGTGTATATGTAATGAATGAATGTGCGGTCAGTTCTGTTAATTGTATGATATAATCTGTGCGCTGCGATTTATGCCATTAATGATATTAATTTGCAGCAGCTGCAGATGTTGATACATCATTTATGAAACATCCCAGCATGCAGACGGACAAACATACATGATCTCATGAGTGGTGTGGTGGCTGGAAGTGTTATGTTGATGCTTTAGTCATTTAGCTGCTGTTCTTAACAGACCAGCTGGCCTCATGCATGCATACATCGCCTGTTTAAGGTGAATATCTATGGATTTTCGACGCGGTAAGCATTCCACTTGGTGAAATTCAAGCCTTTCCAACCTGTTGGTTTTGCTTGTGGACATTCACCTCAGCATGAGCCTCCTCCGCTGGCTTTCCGTCCTCTCCTCCTGGCCAGTCACTGTTCTCCTCATCCTCTTCAAACACTGGCATCAAACCTGAGCGCTGCTGCCAGCTCCTCCTGTCCACTGCACTCTGAGCGAGCATCAATAAACACAGTGGAATCCAGTTAATCACTATGGGAGTCTGTTGGTCGGGGTTCTTTTATTGTTTCAGTTTTGATTTGCTGAATCTTCTCACCCTCATAACCTTAGATGTGGGGGTCCGCTCTTGTTGCGAGGAGGCTCCAGTCTGAAGCGCTGCTGATCTGTTGTCAGTCTCTCCTGCATCTTTTCCTTCTCGTTCCTTAAACAGACTCTTTAACTACAAATTTGATGAGATAAAGTTACCGCAACATTTCAGTCAAAACCATAAATGTCAACCTCACAGTAGCGCTGGAGACAAAGTGAGGAGATCACCAAACTCATTAGGCTACCTTATAGTTGTTGAGATATTTGAGTGTGAACCAAAGTATCGGACCGATAGATGCTGCAGTATCAAAGAAGGTGAGCTGAAAGCATGTCAGCGTCACTCAGTATATACCTGCTCAGTGACCATCCTCCTCTGCTGCTCTGCCTCGAGATTAACTGGACACACAGTCTTATCTTTCCGGCCTTCAGCGGATGATTCTTCATCTTTAACCTGTAGACAAGGGCTCGAACATTTATTATGCTCATCACCAGCACAGGAGGTCATCTTCACAGGTGTTGTTCATGAACTTTACCAGGTAAAGCTGCCTCAGTGTTTGAAGCTTCTGGACAGCCAGTGTTTTCTCCTGCAGCAGCTGGGTTGCTCTCCTCCTGCTCTCTGAAAACATGTGGATGAAGAAGTTTAAGAGCTGAGCCGGACAGGATAATCAACACTTGTTAGCTTTCTCAAAAGCAGACTCATACCTTCTAGCTCGGCCCTCAGTGAGGCATTTGCTTGACCTCCATCATCTTGACCCTCTTCAGAGGTCTTTTTCATGAGCATTCATGAGGAATAGAGGTGATAATAGCAAGAAATGTGTTTGTTAATTTCACATTCAGTCCACCTGCTGGTAAACACAGATCTATGTATTTCAGACTGCATGTTCAGGATGTAGCGACTTCACCTTGAGCTCCAGAGCAGAACTCTTGAGTCGGGCCTCATTCATTTCCATCTCTCTCTGCCTTTCTAGACTTTTCAAAGCTTCTTTCCTATTGCAGCACGGATGAAAACTTGTTAGAAACCTTAAAAGAATCAGTCACGCATCAGTCTTTCAAAGAAAAGCTTACTTTTCTCTCAGTTCCTTCTCTGTTTCAGCCAGTTTTTGCTTCAGCCTTTGAACCTCATGGCCTTGCGAACTCATCTGTTAATCATGGAAGTTAACACAGAATATCTACTCTGAATGTATGTTTATGTGAAAATGCGCCATTGTATGAGATATGTAATTACATCTTGTCTGTTCAGTGAGCGAGGAACATCTCGTTACCTGAGGGGGTTTGTTGTGGCTGCTGTGGGAGTCTGAAGAGGATTGTGATAAGCTGATAAACAGACAGAGCGCATGATAAAGAGACAGATCGCAGAATTTCATTTGGATTTGCTGATGGTGCATTTTGAAAATGAAAATCTCATCAAAATCCACTTACTCTGTCACTCTCTCTTTGTCCTGAGTATGCACTGAGGCTTCGTCACCTGCAAATACAAGGTCACCGCAGTTTAACGCCCCCTTGTGTTTAAAGAGTTGAGTTTGATGCTTGCTGTACTTTCATAGTACTGCAGTAAAAGTATTGCATAGGACTGCAGGCATAGCAATGGACTGCTATGCCTGCCACTGTCTTTACCTTTATCTGTATATTTGTGAAGCAGCGCCTGACTCCTGCTCCTCTCCAGCTCCAGCTCTTGTTTGCACGCATCAAGTTCAACCTTTAGCAGTGAGTCAGATCCCTTCTGTTAAAAAACATAAAGTTAATTAACTTGTTTACATCTACTGCATCTTTAACTGTGAGATCATCTCAGTGCTCAAACACTGAGAAAAATAATGCTCAGGCACTAGTTTTTCAGGGATGCGACACCTTGGCTCTGGTCAGCTCTGTCGTCATATTAGCTTTGTGCTGCTGTAGATTCTCAGTGGCGTCTCTGTGTGGGAAAATGTGTGTTATCAGACAAGAAATAAGTGATTTAAACAGCAATTAACTGGTGGAATTGGTGATTTACAATACTGACTTACATGTCTTTCCAGCCCTCTTTCATGAGTTTTTCAGTCTCCGTTGCCACAGCTTCTGCTTGGAGCTGAAATTAGATACAATTTGAAACTTAGATGCAGCTAAATGCCCGGCTGTGGTATAAAGTTATTAATAACAGCTAAAGTGAGCATTAAAGGGTTGCTCTCACTTCCTTTCTAGAGTTCTTTTTCAACTCCTTGAGCTCCTCTTGTGTAGACTGCAGGGTCAAAGCCACCGTTTGCCATTTCTCAGTCCAGTGTCTGACCACAGCTTTTAGTTCCTCTGTGTTCTGGACTCTCGCTGCGTCTTGTTTCCGATGCTCTTCCTCCTGCAGGTGGAGCTTCTCCTCCTTCTCAAAGACCTCAGCCTCCAAGCACAGGCACCGGTCCTGCAGTTTCAGTTTTTCTAATTCCAAAACTTGCAAAGATTCCCTGGAAAAATGGTTTGAGGGTTTCAGCAAACAGAGGGTAATTGTACTAAAAGTAAAAAGTTAATGTTCATATATCAAAGAACAGTGTTTGATCACCATCTCACCTGAGCTGGCAGCATTTTTCTTTCATCTCCGTTTGCTCCTCCTCATTAATTTTACGCAGTTCTTCTTGTTCTCTGATCAGCTGAGAGCACTGTGCCTCCAGATCTGTGACCTGTTTGGAAGCGATGATCCGCTCTGCCGTTATCTCCTCTAGCTGAGACTGTGATGTGTTCAGTTTCTGCTTAATCACGTCAAGCTCACATGTCAGCTTTTCATTTAGCTGAAAGACACAACAGGGGTCATTCAATAAAAAAAATCAGCAAAAATGAAACATTCAACAAAAAGTTAAAGCTTTCGACCTCTCTGAGAGCCATCAGAACAGTTTCCTGATCCTGTTTGTCATTATGAGACTCTGTGTTGGTCTGAATGGCAAAGACCTCACAAGACTCTGAGTGTTGTTGGTTACTCTTCGGCTGCAGCTCCAGGACCTGGGCCCCCTGCTGCACACCTGCTTCCTCCTACACAGCACACACATACAACACTTGTGATATTTTGATCTCAGATGCCCCAGACATTATAATTAAAGATTCAGTGTGATACCTGGATCAGGTGATCTTTGTCAGGCAGAGGCCCCGTCAGTTTGGCCTTCAGTTCTTTTATATCATCCTCCAGCTTTAGCACTTGAGTTGACATGATGGCTTTTTCCTGAGAAGAATTAAAGATCATTTTCGAGGTGTGTTTGTCAAATGTTGTAATCAAGTTTAAGATCATTTTGAATCAGAGACAGACCAGGCATGCTTGGCTGATCTTGTTGTTAGCTTCACTCAGCTGCTCTTGCACTTCAGAGTGATTCTGTCTTGTGTGGCTATGTCTCTGGTTCATCTCCTCTATTTGATTCAACAGCGCCCTCTGTGTCTAGGTTCACAGAAAAAGAAAATAAACACAGCCTAAGGGTGTAAATATGCAAGGAAAAGAAAATGGCATCACAGACAGCTGCAGCATAGCTTTGTAATTTTATATAAAAAGGATCAGCAGTAAATTCTGACACTTCCCTCATATATATTCAGACCGACCTCTGTAGAAGCCTGGAGTTTCTGGAGAGCCTGGTTTCGTTCTTCTTCTTGTGTCTTTGCCTTTGCCTCAGCATCTCTCAGAGCCTCTCTCGCCTTACACAGCTCTGTGTCAACCTTCTGCCTCTCCTGAATTAAAGCCATGTGTACAGTTTGGCAAAAAGAAATACAGAATAATACATCATTTAGAACACGTGCATTTCCAGAATACATAAAGCTTACACACCTGTCTGTTAAAGTCTTCTTGGCTTACTGGTAATGTTCTGGCAAGCGAGCCAGGACTTCTTTTGGTCGGTTGATCATGGTTTCCTCGTTCCAAAGTAGACCTCATTTGCAACAGGTCCTTCTCCAGCTGTAGGACCCTTGTGAGTGAATTTCACATGAGGAATTTCAATCTTTTCTAAAGCCATTCAAATTTTCCATTCCACATCTATTGCTGCCCTTACTTTTCATGAAGCTCTCCACGTTGTCGGCTCTTTTCAAACTGGGTTAATTCAGCTGCCTCCTTCTCCCACTCAAGAGTGCTCATCCTTTCTGACAGCTGCAGTGAAAGACATTGAGATAACAGGATGCTGTGTGCAACACGTACCAAACACCTATCTGAAGCAGAAAAGCTATAAATCCACCCCAGTCACCCACACAAGTGGTAAGAAGGGAGGAAAATGCAAAAGAGGTAGATCATAGAATTTTTTTTCCATGGACATTTAAAATTTTACTTACTTTATATTTCATGTCATGCAGTTGTGCGGTAGTAATGTTGCAGCTCAGCTGTGCATTTCTGGTCATCAGTCGGTCCAGCTGAGTGTCCAGATGCTCATGAGCACCCTGCAGCCATTGTCCCACTTCTGCTTGTCTACTTGCACCTCTGGCAGCCCTTAATTCAGTCTCAGGAGATGAAGGGAAGCATCGTGTAGGACCCTCAGGCACCAGATGAGACATTGACTGCCACTTCCTTAGACCAGGGTCGCTCTGTCTGAAGCCACCGGTGCTCCCAGATGTGCTGTCATACACACAGTATGCCAGCCAGAATTTATTACACCATCCTGACTTGAAAATAAACACTACTATGAATCTCTCACTTAACGCTCTACATTTACCTCTCACCTTGTGCTTACTTTGGACAGAAACCCTGCCCCAGAGACTGATGCCATACCACACCATGCTGAGGTCTGAGTAAGAAAAACACACATTTCTAATTGTTAAGTTACTGTTATACCACATAAAGAGTATGTTTGGGTCCTACCTGGGCTGTAAGGCGAGATTTAGTGTCCCACATGTCGAGGTCTGTGAGGGAAAATGGACTTGAACCTCTGCACGAAGGTCTAAACATCTTGGAGTGTCTTCCCAGATTCAAGCTATGACTTCCCTTTGTATGGGAGAGGCTGCAGTCCTCATCTCCCCACATGCACGCCGAGCAACGTACAAAGACTTTCACACAATGGTGGCAGCCTGAGGTGTGTGGCTATTCTCGGATCATGTGTCTTGGTATTTCCACAGCTTGCTTGATGGTCAACAACTGCTTTTAAGACTGCATGACTAATACAATGTGCTTGTGATCTACTCTTATTCTAAATTTGTCACTGACAACCCCTTTTCCATTTCTTTATACAAAGGTGCCTGATCAAATGTAGGAAAATATGATTGATAAGAAAAGCAACATGTAATATGAGTTGATTTAATAGCTGAAGTCTACACAAAATGGCACTTGCTCTCACGGTACCTTGCTGCAGAAACCCTCCTGTCCAAAGACAATGGTCAGTTGATCTGCTCCTAAGCCTCACACAGCTTTGATTGCAAGCTGTTCAGTAGTCCTTGAACTGTGTATCTATGGTAACCTATGTACACAGGACGCAGCGGGGTGGGTGTGTCATGTGCTAACACTTATGGGATGTCTCTGCATGATCTCACTCAGTCTGCTAACTGTGTGTTTGTTGACATGAGTTGTTAAGAACATCTCTCAGTGATCATAATACGCATGGCTTACCTCTGATTAATTACTTATGACAGTGAATATTTCAGGATTGATTGTGATTGCCTTTGGGCACAAAACGGAGAATAAACTGCTTTAGAACTATTTTCTTAAAGGATTCTATTTTAGCTCCAGGGATAAGCAAGCATGTGGTGAATTGTCAGATAGTATCATGGCTATATAAGCACGCTAATACTCTACAGCTCAGTGTGAAATATTGCACGTCACTGACTAAATCCCGTTGATTCTTTGCATGTGACAGTCAGACCATTTTTCAGTTCCATCTTTCATTGCACATCCCAATTTAGGCACAAACTGCCATACGAGATATATGTGACACAGCATTTAAGATCAAACAAAACAAAAATAGACCAAAACATAGATTTTCGATTAACACCTATGCTTGGGTTAACGTTTTTGCGGCTAAGCTCTTATTTTGAAATCTGTTTAATATCGGAAGCCGGATGTCGTCATCCAGAAGCTAGCAGCAGCAGTAGCTGTCGACTGTTCAAGAAGCTAAAAGCTAACAGTTTAAGGGAGCCGCAGTTTTCCTTTCAACACTAAACGCAACACTTTGTTCATCTGTGTTCGGGTAGAGTGTGCTTCGCATTGTTTTCTGAAAGGTACAACATTTCAACCCTCGGTCTTTAGTCAAGTAACGACGTTTGCGTCTCAAAATTAACGCGAAATAGTAGCTAGATAACAGGCCGATGCTAACGTTACTCAACTAGCAACTGTTCGCTAACACCAAGCAATTAGTATTTCTAATATCCTGCTGTCAGAAAGCTTTTTGTTTGAACATAAAGTTTGTGGTCAAATAGGAGGTTTGTTCTCTATCATGGGACATTAAAACGTGGGTTCTTCATCAGTTCTTTATTGGGTTCTTCATCAGTGTGTGGTCATGGCTGCGGACTGGCTGGGTAGTTTGGTGTCAATTAACTGTGGACCAACACTGGGAGTCTATCAAGGAGAAGTGGTATCTGTGGACCAGTCCAGCCAAACCATCTCCTTAAGACAACCTTTCCATAATGGAGTCAAGTGCCCTGTTCCCGAGGTCACATTCAGGTAAAGCTCAGCCTCAAACTGTTCGCTCTCTGGCTGTTTTTCACACACCTGTTGGCGTGTCTTTTAAATGCAACAGTTTATTCTTTTTTCAGTGCCATTGACATAAAGGAACTAAAGATTTTAGATATAAGAAATGGCAATCCTAGGAACAATTCTTCTGCATCTACAAAGGTAAGTAGTGCTCCAGTTGCAGTCCCAAAGGGTGACCCCAGGGCTGTGGAGAAGCTAAACTCCCCTCAGCACTGCTCCAAAAGCTATGGAGACCGTCATCTGGATGTACCCGGCCAGCCAAAAGGATTCCGGCGAAGACACAACTCCTGTAAGTGCAATGCACTATAAATCAACAAGAAAAGTTTTGATTGTTGCTGTGTTGACATTTATCATGTGTTTTTTCCATCAGGGTCATCTAGTAGTCGGGGGGCAAACCAAGTGACGCCGAAAAAGAACGGGGTGAAGAATGGTCAGATGAAGCACAGAGACGATGAATGTTTTGGAGATGGCATGGATGACGGTTTGGATACGGACTTTGATTTTGAAGGAAACTTGGCTCTTTTTGACAAGGCAGCAGTTTTCTCAGAAATCGACATATCGGAGCGCCGTAATGGTGTGAGGTCACGTGGGACACCTCAAGATCAGACACCCTCACGATACCGTCATGATGAAAACATCCTGGAGGCCAAACCTATTGTGTACAGACAGATTACTGTGCCACAGCCGGGCGCCAAAGAGTACTGCACTGGTAAGTGTTTCACATTGTAATGAAACAAGTAGTAGTGAGGGTAAACGATGTGAATAATCCGTTAAGTACTTGTGTCCATTTCTCCATACAGACTCTGGGCTTGTTGTACCCAGTATATCCTATGAACTACACAAGCGTCTGTTATCAGTTGCTGAGCGTCATGGTCTCTCACTGGAGCGAAGACTTGAGATGACTGGAGTGTGTGCCAGTCAGATGGCACTTACATTGCTGGGTGGGCCCAACAGGTGAGCATGCAGATGAAAACTGACCTGTTTACCGTGGTTAGTGTTGTTAGCCAATACATTATCAACTGTGACAAAATTTTAAATGAATTGTCATATGAGTATTTGACATTATTGGTTTGGCTTATATGATGTCCTGAAATAAGGAAATTGCATATTGAATCAAACATCCTGTACTAACAATTGCACATCCCTTTACATCCCTGTATACTACTTAACTTTATTGTTTAATATGCCTGGTATGAATTTACTGGTAATAAGTGCTTGGACAGCACAAATTTCAGGAAAGCAGGTTCATTCCTGTCTCATGTTTCTTTCAGGTTCACTCCAAAAAATTTACACCAGCGTCCCACAGTGGCCCTGCTGTGTGGCCCCCATGTTCAGGGAGCTCAGGGCATCAGCTGTGGTCGTCACCTGGCCAACCATGAAGTAGAGGTCATCCTGTTTCTGCCCAATTTTGTCAAGATGCTCGACTCGGTCACCAGTGAGCTCACACTCTTCAACAAGACTGGTGGCAAACAGGTGTCAAGTATCAAAGGTAGGCGTATTTTTCTATTATTATTGTTGTCTTTTGGAGGGAGGGTTCATACATTTTGCATTCTCAATGATCCCATCAAGCATTGTACTTTTAAGATTTTTCAGTTTTTCTCTCTGACTCCACAGACCTTCCAGACACACCAGTGGACCTAATCATTAACTGTCTGGACTGCCACGAGAACACATTCCTGATGGATCAGCCTTGGTACCGAGCGGCCGCAGACTGGGCTAACCAGAACCGAGCGCCAGTGCTCAGCTTAGACCCTCCTGGTAGCGGACAGGGGCAGGCAGTGGAGGCCAAGTGGTCCCTCTCTCTTTGCCTCCCCCTACCCCTAGCTGAAGGGGCTGGCAGGGTTTACCTGTGTGACATAGGTGTCCCTCGCCAGGTGTTCCAGGAAGTGGGGATCAAATACCATTCTCCTTTTGGCTGCAAATTTGTCATTCCCTTGCACTCTGCATAGTGGGACTAAGGGTCTACGTGACAGATTGAGTCTTTCACCCAACATGACCATTTGGGTTTTGGCGCCTTACTGTTTATTCCAGAGCTTCAGCTGTTTTTCAGTTCATCTGTTAAGTTTCTAACCATCGACACGTGAACAGGACTTTTCCCTCATTCTGAAGGACTTCTGTTTGGTGCATTAGTTCTTCCAGGACTAAGTGTATGTGGGTATGATAGGAAAGAACTTTACTGAAAAAGTAAAGTTGTTGACCATCGGAGGCTTCATGTAGATACCGTTTTATTCATGTGATGATACGAGGTATGTGGAAGATTTTCAAGAGTACAGCTGAAGTGTCAAGAACAATGCAATATATTGTTCAGTTTTAAAGTGAACAGGACAATCTGTGACTTAAAATGGATCATTTCTCAGTGTCACTGTAATCTAACCTCATTCCAAAGCCGCCTGGTGAATAAACAGATCCATCATACATGCATGTGCCATGTTATTATATACATTAATCTGGATGAGACACCAGAAATCAAACACTGTACATTGGTGTTACCATCGCTTACGGCTTTGTTTATAGCCTGCCAGACTCTGCAGCACTGAGTTACTGTTGTTGGATGTTTTATTAGGATAGAAATTACATGTAAGAAAACATGGACTGTTTGTCATTCATGTGAGTAATGCTGTGTTTTCAAATGAAACCAGTGTTGAAGAGGGCAGCTACTGGAGAGAATCCAGATATCAACAGTTTACTGTGTCTGAGGCTAATTAGGCTGTGATGTTTGGCTTTGATGTGACGCGGCATGCAGAACCTCTAGCAACCTTGCCTTTTTAGAGAGAGGAAAAAAAAGGTTTGCTTGCAAAGCTTTGGGACAATGGAGAGCTCAGGTCATGATGTCACATCCGGGTGAGCCTCTGTTCCTCTAGCTTCTGTAACGTTCCTGGAGTTTACTGTCATATTCTAAGATAATTCGGCATCTGTTACAGCAGCCGCTATGAGACACTGAAAACTTTAATGTGATGTTAAGAAAGTGTTTTCTTTCAGAGTTAGTACAAAGTTTGGAAAGTGTTCACGTTTAACCTTTATATTCTAATTGAATATACTCCTTGAAAGATTTTCAAAATAATTTGATGTTTTCATCCACACAATCACTCATGTGAACCAAAAATCTTTTAAAGTTTGAAATTAAACAATCCCGTCATCATATTTGTTTGTTTGTCCCGGCGTTGAAAATAGCAAGCATTAAATAATCATGGTCAAAACATATCAGCGTTAATGTAAAGAGCTGGTAAAACAAACTGACACTATACATTGATTGCTGTGGGTATAAAGGAATGATGACATGCTGTTGAGGAGGCTCAGGTCCAGGATGGGATTTTTAGATATTAGTGTTGTTACAAATGTCAGTGAGATTTTGAATGAGGTTTTCTGACTTCTGAAGCAGAACCTGGAAGTTCTGCTGTCACTTTGTCTCTGTGTCACTCCAGTTAAAGGACCATACCACAGTGTTTACAAGTTTATACAAATCATGTATATTTAACATTTAGGCCGCTCTGTTGGAAATGCAGACTACAGTTTTAAATGTTTTGATTCCAAAAAGTAAAACATGAATAAAAACAACAAAAATTTACAAACAATCAGTGTTTACTGACAACTGTGTCCCTGAGCCCATGTAGTGACAGCCTTCATACAGTCATGTGTTCACAAAGTGGTGAACCTCGCTCCATCCTCACTTGTGAATGACTGAGCCTTTCCAGGATGCCCCTTTCATACCCAATCATGATGCTATCACCTGTTACCAATCAAACTGTTTACCTGTGGAATGATCCAAACAGGTGTTTTTGGAGCATTTCACATCTTTCCGTCTTTTGTTGCTCCTGTCCCACCGTGTTTGAAACATGTTGCTGCATCAAATTCAGAATAAGAAGATATTTCCAAAAATCAACAAAGCTGATGAGGTCAAACATTAAATGTATTGTCTTTGTACTGTCTTGGTATGGTCCTTTAAGTTCACTGAAATTTAAGCTTGCAGGTTCGAATGTTGACAACTTTTTGATCAAAGTTGTGATCAGAGGTAAAAATGCTTTGTGTCTGTAGGATTCAAATGCATTTAGGGTTGAATCATCTTGATCCAAACTCACAATGATCAAGATGCAGCACCCTGCACTTGCACACTGTACTGTATTAGATTAGACTGGGTCTTTGTGATGAGGCGGTGTTGATCAGCCTGTTTATTTGCTTCACTGTTTGTGGTATTTACCACGAAGCTGAAGTGTGAATACAGTGTGTGAAATATGATTCATGACGAACTGCTTGTTCCGTGTGTCTTGAGGTCTTGGCAGTTTGACAGTCAGAGTCAAACCCGTTGTTTGTTCTTTGCTGGTCATGCATACCGTGCACATCAACGTGCCTAAATCTTGTGTCACTGAGGTCAGTGCAGTCAAGATAAGCAGGATTAAAGCTACTTGCACGCTGTGTTTGTTTTCCTGCAGAGTTCATACACTGATTCAGTGAAAATTACTTTCGTGCGCAAAAGTTTTGTCCTTTTTCCAACATTCCTCCGGCCTGATGTGTTCTGTCTCATCTGTTGAGACAAGTCTGGCTCTGAGACTCCAGCTGGCGTCACTGAATGTGAGCACGAGCTGTGTCTCTGTTTGGCCGCCAGGGGGCGGTGATCTCACACCTTCAGAGTCTCTTCCTCATTCTGCTGTAATGGCAGCGGTATGTACCCGATATTTCCTCTAAGAACAGCGCATTTTTGTGCAGAAGCCAGAGAGTATGTGATGATCCGGGGTTTGAAAGTCAAGTAGTTTAAACGCAGCTCGAGACTCAGATCTGCACCGGATGTTTAGTCCAGGCGAGATCAGTTTGCGCTTAAAAAAAAAATTCAACAGCCAGTGGGAGGTTTGTCTAGACGGGACAACTGTCCCCTGTGCAGTCCTCTTGTGTCTTATGTGGAGACTGAAACCAAATAAAACTTTCACCATTGATTTTTCTTTGTGGACTTTTTTTTCGTAAACACTGATCAAATTCCTTCAACTTGACTCAAATAGACCCACTGTTCCATATTTAGCCCCACTAGTTCACCATGAACGCGCATGTGCGCTGCAAAATCAAGGTGGGGCAAAAAGAAAAAAAAAACAAACTTGAACGTTTGTGACAGCAGGAGCGGCGGATCCGCCTGAAGCGCTGTCAGATGAGCCTGAACCGCGTCAATTTCACCGCTGTTATCTCTGTCCAGCTCTTTTGTCACGTTTTTCTGACTCACTTTAGTTTTTCCACTGTAGGACAGTCGAGACCGCAGCGATAAGTTGGCAGAAAAGTTTTTCATCCTGTAGTAATAAGGCGGCTTTTCCTCATGATGTTGACGGGAGACGCACCGACAACAGCCTTGGCCGGTTTTATTGAGACGCTGCTGGACTGCTAAGTTTCAGGTCACCTGAGACAGATTTCACTTCCTCCTCAGGACTTCATGTGTGTTGCACTTTGGCATCAGCTGTCGGTTGTTTATTTCGTGAATGGGAGCTCGGCTGCTGCCGGACGTCGGGCTGTAGCCGCATCACCTGTTATTGTCTCAGATCTCACGTCTTTGCCTGCAAACAGGTAAGTTTTTTTTTCTTTATTTTGAAATGGATGTTGTGAAACTGTTGCCTCGTGCTGCACCTTTTCAAATTTTCAAATCCGGTTTTAGTAGGGAACAGTTGACAGTTCTGGCGAAGCTTGATTCAGAAAGGGGGGGGGGGGGGGTTGGGGGGGTTGGAGGCTGTGGCGAGCGAATAATCAACATGATAATCAAGCGTTAATCTACTTCCTTCTCTATAATTTATCCCGCTCAAATCGTTTTACAGTAAGTCTATAGAATAGGTGTGTCATATGTTTCATGACGGACGTCGCCTCGTTAACATCCTCCTTCAAACTTCTGCCACTTCCTCTGACTCCTGGGGTGCAGCAGTTGCATCATGCAGCTCTCCACACTGCACTTTCACAGCATGGCAGATAATGGTTTGATGGTCATGCTTTTCTGCTGTTTGCAGATAGTGAGCATGCATAAGAGCTGTTACAGAGGCTGGGATCTTTGACTGGCTTCTGGAAGCTGTTACTGACTTTGCAGAGCTTGCTGTACTTGTGGAAATGTGTGACCTGCAGAGGGTTATTACGAAATGGCAATGCATCTCAGTTTGATACTGCATTTTCTCATTTAGTCTGTCATCCTCAGGAAGCAACTAATCAAAACATTTGGAAAAGCCACCAATGCGTTCAAAAGCAAGTGCCAAGCAGGAAACACAAGTTCACTGAAAACGGTATTTGTCAGAGAGGGGAACTGAGGACCTCTTGGGTCTGCTTCAGGGTGATGTGGCCCCAGCTGAGACAGGAATTCCCTCAAAGGTCAGCATCTTTCTGAAAAAGACTGAAGCTGGTCTGGAGCTGGCACAGCCTCGATCCTGTTCCTCAGTGGATTCTTCTTTTAGAGTGTGACAAAACTGTAAAGGAGGATTAAGCTGGTGAAACATGCAGAGGAGAGCTCATGAAACCACAGCAAAGCATAGCTGCTACCCTGTAATGTGTCGTGCATGGCTGCATCAGCAGAGCAGCATTGCACTGCAAGGTGTGCTGAGCACGGAAGTGTCCGTCCCCTGTTTGCATGGCGTTTTTCGATGAGTTTATTTCAATTACCCAAAGTGTCGCAAGTGTCAAGGCCTTCATTGTGTTGCATGACCTTTGGATAGGAGTAAAATGCAAAGTTCAGTGTAATTTAAATTACGAAAAATGCAAAATCAAAGGGGATTTCCCACTGACTAGCAATCATTGATTTTTTCCCTTCCTGTTACTCTAAACCAGCCTTGTTTTCAGTGTTAGGCTTTGTGTTTATTTATCATAAACAGCATGCTGTTTTACGTGTACACACTCTGTCATTTGCTTCCATACCTTGTATCACCAAGCCTCACAGGCAAAACTGACATCATTAACGTGATACAATGATGGCTTGTGCTGCAGGGCCTAACATTGGACTCGTGCTTCCGCCCTTCATCCTACAGACGGTTGTTTCAGTGAGCAGTCCAGCTGTTGTCCCCGAGGCAGAGGTGACTTCCTCCTCTGTGGCTCCTCAAAAACATCTGCAGGCTGTCAGACCCAGCTGGGTGAACGGTTAGCTTGCACTCTCTCTGTACATTTCTCACCGCTCGGTGTGTTGGTTTGTATTTCTGCCAGATAAAAGCTCAGTGGATATGGACAGAAATCATTGTTTCCCCCTCTCTGCACTTGGCGCTGCTACCCTGCTGCTGTAATGGCCATGATAACAGGGCAGCGGCATCAAAGCAGCCACTCAGCATCCTGGGGGATGGAGGGGCAGAGTGAGGGGCGGATTACCCAGACCCCCTGCTGCATGCAGAAGAGGGATCCACACAGCTAATAACACAAACATGATGCTCATTGAGATGTTATTACTGCAGGATATTCAGTGGTGGAAAAAGGATCCTTTGCGTAACTAAAAGTACGGATATGTTCATGCAAGAGTACTTGATTACAAGTGAAAGTCCTGCATTCAAAATTCTGTTTAGGAATACACTTAAATTATGAAAAGTAAAAATACTTGTTACATGGATAATTGGCCCCCGTGACAGATTTATTAGTACTGAATTGTTTGATTTTTAAAACTGATTTATCAACATCTAAGCATCATTTTGCTGTTGTAGCTTGATGCAGAGAAGCTACTTTTAACTGCATATGAAGCGAGTTTCATCCAGTGGTTCCAAACCTAAGGGTCGAGCCCCTTCAACAGGTCACAGGATTAATTTGAGAGGTCATGAGACGATTAAGTGAGTATGAAAGTAGTAAAAAAAAAGGATCTGGTACACTAATTTGATTTGTCTATCGGCCCTTTCTCTAATCTTTACACGGGAACTTGTCATTGATGGAACTGATAACAGCTCGTAGACATTGGGCATGTGACAAGGCGCCCCCGAGGAGACCAGAGACAACTAGAGCCACTGATACAATTTTTAACGTGGCAATTTATTGTATAAGTTGATTATAAGTTTAATATAAAATGTTGATCTGAAATGCAAAATGCAATAAAAAGTACAAAATTCCCCTTAGAGATGTTGTGTAGTAGAAGTTTAAAATAGCATAAAATGGAAATACTAAAGTACCTCAGAACTGTGCTTCAGTACAGTACTTTGAGTAAATATACTTTGTTATTTTCCACCACTGAGGTTCTATTTGCAGGATGCCTTGTTATTCTTTAAAGGAGCATTTCAAATACTAGTGCGTGATGCTCTTTTTGAGTGACTGATCTGTCTTTCTGCCCTCCTCACATCACTGTATCACCTCAGCTTCTGCGGCACCTGGTCCCATCAGCACTTTCACCTCACATTTTGTCTGCAGATAGACGAGGGAGTGGCAGATTCAAACAAGGCCAAAGGAGATATTTCTACATTCCTGTCCTGTCTTGCTTTGTGCATTCAGGCTGCCACGGATTTGTACAGTTTAGACTGCATCTTAATTGCATAAGATAAGAGTCAAATGTTGATCAACCGGTTTGGGTTGAACAATAGGATTGTTATGGATGCCACGAATATGGAAAATTGGAGTGTAATAGCTATGTGAGCTTTGTTTGGAGAGGTTTGACGCCTCTCTTTATGAGTTCATTATTCAATTTGGATGAAGTTTGTGCTCCTGCTGTTTCCTGTGGCTTTCAGTAGCGTATGTCATGCATCGCTTCTCCTGTAGCAAGCAACATCTCTCAGTCTGATGTGCTAATGCACGGCTTCAGTCGCTCTGGCATGGTACTGTTGGGTATTTGTGAGGTTATTTTATGTCTATGGTTTCATTTACATGATAATAACAGAGCAGTAGATGTAAGTTGATTGCACTGGGAGAATGAAAAGTGCAGTGTAAGTGATATCTCCAGACCTGCAGAATTGAAGCTACTCACTGGACAGACTGATGATGATGGACTTCTCAAAGAGACAGGGGTCAGTCGAAGCCGAGGGGTCAGGCCGCCTCACAATGACAGCCTTGTCCACGTCTTGAATTGAGCAAGCTGTGGCTCCATGCAGAGCTCTCTGGAAATGGCAATGTGACACCATGAAAGACTGAGTTCTGTCCCATTCAGTCAGCTGCTGGTGGGCTGCTGCTGAGATGCATTCACTGTCCCAAAAGAGATAAATTAAAAAGTGCTGTTGTGTGTCAGCCTTGGCCGCGGTGATCCATTCCTCGCTTGGTGAGATCACTTTGCTCCTTCAACAAGGACTTTGCCCAGACATAGTCTGTTGCAATCCACAAATTCTCATAGCTTTGCAGTGTTCAGAACTTCATGCGCACAACTTCCTTCTTCAAGTTCTAACTCATACCGATATTTCAGTTAGAGGACTGGACTTCTCACCTGTATCAGATGAGGGTTTTAGCCATGCGTCAGCGTCGGCAGCCCACCTCTGAAATATCTATGTGTTTTTATGATCTTAAAGTCATTTTTTCATGCAAAACCATGTCATGGTTCCAGCTTCACACATGGGAGGATTTGTTGTTTTTCCTTTTCATTATTTTAATACTTTTAATGTATCTTTAATCATTTTGAGGGTTTGGACTGTTGTGTGTCATTTTGGCCTTTAGATAACTGGGATGACATTTCTAATTTTATGAATTTTTACAAACAAATCAATAAATTGATTAATGGAGAAAATAATCATCAGATTAATCCATAATGGAAATAATAGTTCAACATAGACCAACTTCAGTGGTAACTATCACAGGGGACATTTTCTGCTCTGAGTACTTTTGCTTTAATACTGTAATTGTATTTTTCTGATTATACTTCCTTTTACTTAAGTAACTAGGACTTTTACTTGTGAGAGAGTATTTTTACAGTGTGGTATTAGTACTTTTATTTAAGTAAAAAATCTGAATACTTCTACCTTAAGTATTACTGACAACATTAAGCAAAGTAGTAAATTAAAGTAGCAATAGTTTTTTCTTTACTCAAATAAAAGGTCACAAGTATGATTAAGAAAATGTACCTAAAGTATAAAAAGTATTAAAGTAAATATACTCACTATGCAGCTAAAATGGGCTGTTGTTATGATATTTTAAGTTCTCCTGTTATCATGATTATTATTATCGATGCAGTAACATGAAAGCTGTATTTTTATGTTGTAGCTGCGTCTGGTAGAGATAATTTTACTCATTTTCTATACTGTCTATATAGTGTCCCTGAGTGTCCCTGAGCTCATGTAGTAACAGCCTTTCTACAATCATGTGTTCACAAAGTGGTGAACCTCGCTCCATCCTCACTTGTGAATGACTGAACCTTTCATGCCCAATCATGATACTCTCACCTGTTACCAATGAGCCTGTTTACCTGTGGAATGTTCCAAACAGGTGTTTTTTGGAGCATTCCACATCTTTCCCAGTCTTTAGCTGCTCCTGTCCAAACTTGTGTGAAACATGTTGCTGCTTCAATTTTAAACCTCTGTTGAGGGGTCGCCTGGAGAAACGCACAGCGAGCATCACGGCCTCAAAGAGCTGTAGACTGTCAGTCGTCTCTTCCTGTTCTGTGCGGTGTGAAATGTCAAAGTGTAACATAGAAAAGATGGGCTGGGATGAGCAGAGGCAAAATGAGAGCGTCCTTGCTGGGCTGATGGGCGTGGGAAATGTGTCCAGATAGTTTTGTCCCTCGATACAGAAAGACAGCTGCAGCACTCCAGTGGGGGCAACATCCGCCACATCCTCATCATACCGAGCGATGACAGTCCTCTGTGAGACACAGGAGAGTTTTCAGTCTCACATTTGGTGACTGTGAAGAGGCCGGTTCTTTATTTAACGTGTGACATAGACGAGATGTCAGACTGTGTTTTCAATGGCCGAAACAATTTAAAAGGAGAAGTTTGGAGAGTGATAACAGCAGAGTGTCTGTTGTATCGTTCATGTTTGTAAGAAGAACCCCACCCGAATGTTGGAGAAATCCAGATCTGGGCTCTTGTACAGGAAGTCGATGTCATAGTAATGGACATGTCAGAGGATGTGACCTCATGTACAGTGACAGATGTGTCGGGCCAGATTTTTCCCTGAGCTCTGACCGTTGAAGCCGGCCACTTCTCCATGGGAGCTGATACAGGAAGAGAGGAAGTGGGGTTTCTCGGGGGAGGACGGTGAGGGGGACATTGTGCATGACTTAATCAACAGGCCATCATTTCACTAGAACACCTCTGCTCTAATTTGTTGTGCACGTATCGTGGAAACACTGGCCCGGCTGACTCAGGCCTAAGGTCAGTGTCGCTGTGGCTGACGTAAAGAAACACTGGGCTGGATGAGTCCCTCGGGCCTGGTCAGATCTCACCGCAAGTTTGCATTCCAGCACTGAAGGGAGCTATCTTGATTCCTACGAGGCCCACTCATTGAGGCTGAGCTGGAGAGCTTGTCCATTTTTGGTCAAAATGAACCGGGTTACCATATGGAAAGTACAAAGTAGTGCTTTTTATCCATCAGATAGAATATCACTCCAAAATGTCTAGTTTTGAATTTGTGTTGCTGGTCCATCGACACAATGAAACTTCTACACTGTAATCCTGCGTCATGGAAACATTCTGCCCCAGTTGTGAAAGTGTGATAAAAAAAGAAGACTTGTTAGTTCTGCTTTCTGTATCAGTGAGTTATTTTTACTCACGCTGCCTGATCTGAAGCTACTCTACAGCTTTCTGATAATAGCTGACTTGTTCCCTGTGAATTAACGTGCCCCCCCTGCACAGCAAACCCACATGTTCGCTGTCTTCCTAAGAATGTGCTTGTGGTAAAGTAAATATCAAAACTTGGACGGCAATACTGACTAAGTTTCTCTTCTTAGGTGCTGTAGGTGTGTGTGTGTTTACCAGCTCTAATGATAACAGCTAGAAAACATCTCCTGTGAGAGGACTGAACCGCCTCACCATGACAGAGGTCCAGGTGAGACAGGCCTTTAAAAAGTGGCGCATGTCAGATCTCAGATACACAGCAAGACATGTTTGATGAGTAATTTGTTAAAAATGTGTTTGCTAATTAATCATATTCCCATAGACTCCATGGCCGCAGGGCACAGAGTGCGTGGCAAGGTACAACTTCAAGGGCACATCAGAACAGGACCTGCCGTTTAACAAAGGAGACGTGTTGACTATTATTGTCGTCACAAAGGTAATGTCTTCATGTGCCGCATTCATGGCCTAATTTATGCTCCAGTGAAGATTTGCTTTTGAGTTCTCCTGCAGAATTTGGCACTGATGCTCTGAAGCGCAAAGATCAGTGCAACGTCGATATGAAAGATGTGATTTCCTTTCATGATATGAAACAGTTTCACAATGTCTGCTGTTTTGCGTTTCAGGATCCAAACTGGTACAAAGCTAAAAACGCTGCAGGTTGCGAGGGAACGATTCCAGCCAACTATGTTCAGAAAAGGGAAGGTGTGAAATCTGGAGGCAAGCTGAGTCTAATGCCGTGAGTACACAGATTATCATGGTCTATTTAGTTCTGATGCCCAATGTAATCTTTCACTTTCAAAGCAAACAGGATTAGGTTTATGTATCTGCTGTCTATATCTCAAAGGCTGCTGCATACCAGCTTTGTGCGCTGCCTGCAGCGATGGCTAAAATAGCTCGACTCTGTCCTCTTCCTATGGCTGTGCGGTTGCTGTAGGCAGATGGCCTGTTTGTCGAGGCAGTGGCGCTGTAGTTATGTGAATGGAGACCACAGTTGGGTCTGGCTGTGTTGTAATTGCAGTGCACTAGTGTCTGTTTCCAGCTCTGCACAGTTTCCTGTTGTTTCTTCTCTATCTCAGACTGAAGTCACCTCAAAAGTCTCCCCGTTCGTCCACATGACGGGTTTCCATTTGCATGCATGTGCACGTGGAGAATGACAGGTTTATTTATAGAGCCTCTGGTCACAAAATGATGCCTTAAATGACTTCATGAAGACAAACCAGTTGCAAAAAAATAACCCAAAATGACACAACAGCCCCACTTACATAATGTCTTATTTATACATACAGAATAGTGCTGCTGGGCTTCCATTCTCGTGCACAGAAACACCTTCTTGTGAGTCACTCTGAAATAATGTTAAAAGAACAGGCACAAGTTGAAGAACTGATCCCACCATCTAAAATACAGCTGTCATTATTGTAAATATCACCAGTAATGAGTGTGAGATTTGACTGGTAAAGAGGATCTATAGCATCACATCCATCTCAGTAATACAGAACAGAAAGGAAAACTGCAGTCGTCTTCCTCCTGCTTCTGTTTCTGTGAAAAAACACCTTTGTCTCGGCCTTGCAGCAAGCTTCTCTGTGTCATATTTAAATGGAACTTTCTCATGGAGCCAGATGCAAATGAATTTACTGTACAGTCTCAACAATAAAACTGGCATGCAAATGACTGTTATCTGCACCACTGGATCTCAACAACAGTGTGTTATTTGCGTTAGGCCCCATTTGAAGTTAATAACAACATTATGAACTAGAAAAGAGGAACATTTCTGAAAGGCTAATGGAAAATAATCAGCAGCACAGACCCAGAATGGAGCGCTGGGCTCTTTCCTTCAGGTTTTAGCTTTCCTGCTTCTACACACTCAGGCTGGTCTGATTAAGATCTCAGTTAGAGGCAGACAAATGCTGACAGAGGATATATTTTATAAAAATAAGAGAAGACCAACTGTATCAAAGGCTTTGATTAATCTGTGAATAGAAAAGTTAGTGTGCTTTGTTGTCTAAAAATTGTTTAGAACTAAAAGGTGAGATGGTGTAATGAGGTGCATTAAAGCAGCCTGACGTGGAAACATTTTGACAACTTGTCAAAAAAAAAAAAAATCGCATACTATTAAGACTGATGGTGAATTCAGTGACTGTATTTCAGTCAAGCGACATTTATCAAGCATTTCATCAATGAATGACAATAAGCCTGCACACAGACATATTGACAACATCTGTAGAAAAGGAAAAGGCACAACTCTAATGACAAGTATTGGGCCGCATTTCACATATTTTTAGTTCACAGCCATAAGATTAGTGTTGGTTGCAGTCGAGGCGGTCTCTCTATTTCTCTCAATTGCTGGTTCATCTGAGCATGTTGCACAGATGCTTTAGAGGAAAAGATTTCTTTCTCTCTTTTTTTGTTTTAGCGGTTATATTTCAATATTCTCGTTATGTTTCTCTTTTTAAGTCCTGATTTTGGAGCATTGAGCACTTTTATCAAGTCTGTCTGTTGCCTGTGGTGTTTGTGAAATGTGTGTGATGACCTGCAGATACTCATAAAGTAACGTGAACATGAACCTCTTCCACTCCCAGATGGTTCCATGGGAAGATAACGCGGGATCAGGCGGAGCGGTTGCTTTACCCTCCTGAAACAGGCCTGTTCTTGGTACGAGAGAGCACCAACTTCCCCGGTGACTACACCCTGTGTGTGAGCTGCGATGGCAAGGTGGAGCACTACCGCATCATCTACCACAACGGCAAGCTCACCATCGATGACGAGATGTACTTTGAAAACCTCATGCAGCTGGTTGAGGTAAGGTGTAAAATTAGGGCTTATTTTCTAAATTAAACGAGGTGTTTTTAGTTTTAGCTCTAGCTTTCATCTACTGTATCTATGTTGTATTTTCCTGTTGTAGAGTCCCTGTGTCTCTGCACTACCACATAGACCACATACAGTTCCTGGAACAAATAGTGAACAGGAAGTGTCAAAGAGGAAGAGTGAACAGTATGCCGAGGTTCACAGCACTTACCTAAAAAAAAAAGATCAACCTTTTACTCTCAGCATGACTCGTTTTCCTGTGTGACATGCTTATTTTGAACAGAAGCATATGATATAATGCCCTACAGAGTAAAATAGAACAGTATGAGTTCAGTATGGTCCATTCAAGGGAAGACTTAGTCAATCATCCTTTATATCTTTTGCTAATTTGACTATACAGCCCTCTATTGGTCATTATGAAGCACTGCTCGCTCAGTTTTATTCCTTCTAAACTGTGATGCTTTTCAGTCATATTTGTTCTTATTGAAGCCCCGTCAGTGTTCAGGCAGTTGGTACAGTAACAAACGGAAGATAGAATAGCTGAGAACAACCAGTTAACATGAAGAAAAGCCGACAAAACAAGAGAAGATCAAAAGAGAAGTAGAAAAAAAGGAGAGGAACAAGAAGGTCAACCCACAGCCCGACCCATCAGCCACGCTAAGACACCTGATTCTGCCCCAGTGGAGGGGACCCGACACATGATTCAGCCGGTGATGAACTGAATGCTGGGGTTTCTACTTTATTCTCATTTCACTTTTGGTTGTCTTTTCTGTTTTTCTTTGCTTTGTTCGTAGCACTACACCAAAGATGCAGACGGCCTGTGCACCAGACTAATAAAGCCAAAGCTGGAGGAGGGGACGGTGGCCGCTCAGGATGAGTTTTCCAGGAGTGAGTGTCACTCCTTCACAGTTTATGCATCATTGCAGACTTTCTGTCTATGAAAAATGTGTACAGGCCTGTTATGTTTCAGCTGCGTGTTGTTTCCTCTTTAAATGGCCAACAGGTGGCTGGTCAATGAACAGAAAGGACCTCAAGCTGCAGCAGGTCATTGGAAAAGGAGAGTTTGGAGGCAAGTTGCTTCAGGTTCACGCCGGTATCTTTGTTGAAGTTCACACTTTGATAGTACAAGTGGCCTAGTTTTATTTTATTGCTCATCCTATGATCAGATATGTTATGATTTCTGTCAGCTCAGGGTCGTACACATGATAATTTCGCTGACCACGAAAGGTTAATTGATATTGTTTGTGTTCATTCCAGATGTCATGGTGGGAGACTACAGAGGGACTAAAGTCGCAGTGAAGTGCATAAAAAATGATGCTACAGCACAGGCTTTTATTGCAGAGGCTTCTGTCATGACGTAAGGAAAATTACATATTTGTGTGTGTTTTTTCGAAACACGAAACAGCAAACAACATGTGAACCAAATAACACGTCCGTCTGCTCCTCGCCTTCCTCAGGCAACTGCGGCACGACAACCTGGTGCAGCTGCTTGGAGTGATTGTGGAGGAGAATGGGAGTCTGTATATAGTTACTGAGTACATGGCCAAGGTGGGTGTCAGCCTGTCTGGTCATTTATCAGCACTCATTCAGTGTCAATGAAGATGTCACATCGTTTCTTTCGTTCTTTCAGGGCTGTTTGGTTGACTACTTGCGTTCCAGAGGCCGGACAGTACTCGGCGGAGATGCTCTCCTTCATTTTGCACTGTGCGTATGCCTGCAGTCTACAACAGCTATGTTTGCACTATATTAAAGGTAGACGGTGGAGTTTTTGACCACTGGTGGCGCTGTGGAGCAGTGTTTTGATGAGCAGGTCCCAAAATTGTTCATATTTTGTGCTTTGCCAGCATGCATGTGAGAGGGAGTGAAGTGTCACTTTGGCCACTGTAGAAGGTGGAAATGCAGATGTGAAGTGGAGTGAATGTGAATTTAGATCATGTATTGTATTTTGGCTGGATGATGATAAAATTAGCTGTTTTATGCAATTCCACATACTTATAACAGGTGATGGTTATGATCAGCAAAGGGCAGCAGCGCACCAAAATACTGAATGTAAATTAAACCATGTTTATTAACGTGAAAACTCCACAGTGTGCTCTTCTCTTACATTATCAGTAAATATGCACTGCATGCTTTGAGAGTTTAAAGGAAAATGTCTGTCAGGTTTTAAACTTCCTCTTCATACACTTTTACAGAAACGTCTGTGAAGCGATGGCGTACCTGGAGGCCAATAACTTTGTCCACAGAGACTTAGCGGCCCGCAACGTTCTCGTGTCAGAAGACAACATAGCCAAAGTCAGTGACTTCGGACTGACCAAGGAGGCGTCCTCCACTCAGGATACTGCAAAGCTGCCTGTGAAGTGGACATCACCAGAAGCCCTCAGAGAAAAGGTACACTGCTGCTTACAAGGACTGTCAGCATGTGGAGCAGTGTACTGAACCTCCATCTGAAATATACTCTTACATCTATGTTTTTCTCTTAATCCATAGAAATTTTCCACCAAATCAGACGTTTGGAGCTATGGCATTTTGCTTTGGGAGATTTACTCTTTTGGCCGAGTTCCTTACCCAAGAATTGTGAGTATCGACACCTGTTTTGGAAAGAGGCATGCAGGTCTTTGATTTAGGAGAGAGATTCATCAGCAATGCATTTACAGTCTAAACTCTTTCCTATTGCATTAACTTTGAGGTAATGTAGTAGTACATTACAATATTTTTGAACCTTTTGCATAAAGAAAAGTACTGTATATACAGTGTTCTTTAATGTGTCGACTGCATCTTTGACTTTTGACATGTCTTACCTCAAATTGTCCTTCATGTGATCCAGAATACAGGGATCACGCTGGTTTTTCAGAATAAGTTCTGCTTTCTGCCAACCCTCTTTTTCTTTGCTCTTCTCCCTTCTGTAGCCATTAAAAGACGTTGTGCCTCGGGTGGAGAAGGGATACAAGATGGACTGTCCAGATGGCTGTCCTGAAGTGGTGTATAACATCATGAAACAGTGCTGGAACCTGGATCCTGCTGCTCGACCAAGCTTTCAGATGTTGAAGGAGTGGCTACAACATATCTGCCAAGGGATGGGGAGAAAACAGTGAGAGATCTGACACATAAATGACTGTCCTCCTTCATTTTGACCACTTGGACCGTAACCTGGGACAAGCTGTATTATTTGGCAAACAATGAAGTTTCACACAAAGTTTGTGTTTCTGAGCGTCGTCCCTCACCTCAACTTGTTCAAACTGCAGTAACTCTTAATTCCTGGCTCAGTCGCTCTAGTCTAGTCTCTGTGCTCGGTTTTCAAGAGTGAATGATTAACTGTCATATCGACGAGTCCCTTCATAGAACACAGTGCTGCCTCAGAGCCACAGTGCCTTGACCTGTTTATTTTTTAATGTATTTTATGTCCTTTATGTTGATATACTTAGTCATATTGATGCCATTATTTCATTTTATGAACATGTCAACAGTAACATCATTTGACTAAGTTGACTGATCCCATTGTATCCGTTTAACGAAGAAAGACGCTTCAGAAGGAGTAATACAGTTCTGATGTCATTACTCGCTGTATTATTTTTGACAGTTTTGAGGTACATCATTTTGCATGAATGTTGAATTGTTTTGTTTAAAGGACTAAGTTAAAAATAACTAAAATTATGCAGCTTTATTTTTTCATGGTTATGTATTTTTAAATATGCTATGCCTACTTTTGGGTCCATCTGTAAGTCAAGACAGGAAGCACAAGTGTGGACAAACGTCACCTTTACTACTGATACAGGAACACCATTGAGCTCAGTCATGTGGACATCATTCGCATATACAGAATTTTCCATCAGTAAATGGTTTATTTCGGGAATCTTTGGATTTAAGAAAATAATCTGGATTTTCTATGTAGAAAGAAAGGGAGAATGTTAATAAATGTACTGTGTTGCTATTTCAACAATAAAAAAATCTTAAATTTTGAAATTGTTTTGCAATAGTGACTATTTTTAATCATTTTTTTCTAATCAAAGTGTTCTGAGTTCAAGTATTTATAATATTGAAGTAGTAAATATTAGCTCAAACTCCACCAATGTTTAAACTTGCAGTGTAATATTACTAAAATATTGTGCTTAAAACTGATACCAGAATAATTTGGATGTATTTGTTATTTGGAGACAAAGATTTAAAAAAACAAAAACCAAACCAAAAAAAAAAAAAACATACCATCTTATAAACTACAATGCATTATTTTAGATTAAGCTACCCAGAAGCATACAAAATAGCTATAGATACAAAAAAATACGTTTACCAATATTTAAGTACTCCATTCTTCATAATGAGTATTTTTAATAATTTTTTTGAGGTGTATGTTGCTGATAATACTTAATGTAATTTTAAAGTACTAGTTTCAATGCAGGACTTTGACTTGTATTTGATAGTCTAGTATTGATACTTTTAATTCAGTAAAGGATCTAAATATTTCCTTCACCACTGATATTTTATGGTCCTATCATGCGTTTTACTGAATAAAATCAATGATCACTGCAAAGTAACTAGATACAGCTATTAGGTAAGTATAGTAAAGTTTTAAAAAGCACATTGTTTTTCTTAAACTTTGTAAAAGAACATAGGCCAGCGCAGTAGAAATAGTCACAACACCAATATGTGTAAGCTGCAGTTACATGATGAGCTACTTTTAGTATTGCAACGGTTTTTTTCATATACTTATTTTAGTATACTTTCGGAAATCAAGTGTAGCTATATAGAGAAGGCAACAGTGCCACCAAGTGATGACATTATACAATCTTTTACAATTAAAAGAGGAGGATGAATCTATATAAAGATCTGATAGATTTGAATGGTTTTGACAGGAGGAGAATGAGGTAGTGGCTCTATGATGTTCTATTTATTTGTTTTCTGTATTCCTAACATAAAACAAACAGTGTTTTCTGTCGGTAAAATTAGGTTTTTGAAAACGAAATAATTAATTAAGAAAATAAGAGTCATTGTTTTTATCGCGAAGAAGCGGAACCTGTTCGAGGGGGGCTTATTTCTTCGTCGCACTCGCTGGTGTTACAGGAAAATGTAGACTGAAAACAGGCGGGTTGTCAGCGGTATTAGACAGAGAGAGGAAGTCAGGGTTCGCAGACTAAACTCGGACTTTGTGATGGACAATGAGGATGATATCTTTTATCGGGAGCTGCCGAAAGTGGTAAGTCACAAATGTAGTGAAGAAAGCTTCGGAAGAAAATGGACAGAGAGGAGTTTTAGAGGGAGCCAGCGCGGTTTGTGATAGCCACATGCTAACGTCAGCGTTTCGACTGTCACCAGGAGCTTCACGCTCACCTCAACGGCTCCGTCAGCTTCCAAACCATCGAGAAACTCTTCAGCCGAAAACCGCATCTCGACATCGAACACAGCATGACCGCCATCGGCAAAGGCCAGCGGAGGACCCTGGACGAGTGCGTAAAACTTCATCTTATTTTACTTTTTCTGTTTTTCTGTAGAGCCAGCGGGGCTGTTTGAAATCAACGTGGGTCTAATAAATAATTCATTTAGGTTGTTTCTTATCGTGAGTGGTAGATATTTTTTACACGTGTTTAATGGGAGGCAGCTCTGTGAATGATGAGAAGGAGCATCTGTGTAAAAAATGACGGGCGTGTCCGCAGGTGTTTTAAGGTCTTTAAAGTCATCCATCAGCTGGTGGACACGGAGGAGGACATCCTGATGGTGAGGATTCAAGTTCAATTTAGCGTTGACCAGCTTACTTCATTTTTCTCGCCCAGAATATCAGTAACAGACGTGTCTTTTCTTTTTTCCAGGTGGCTACAGATGTCATCAAGGAATTTGCAGCTGATGGTGTCAAATACTTAGAACTGAGAAGCACACCGAGGGAGGAGAAAAGCTCAGGTAATGGTGCCAACAACATACATGGAGGCCGATACTTTGATGGCATGTTTTACCATCAGGATTGTTTGCAGAAATTATTTGTCTTACAAGTTTATCTTTTCCCAGGATTGACAAAAAAGAGATATGTTGAAACTGTCCTCGGAGCCATCCAACAGTGTAAAGACGAGGGAGTGGACATTGATGTCAGGTATTCATTTCATTGTCTTTGAGTGCGATGAAACTGCTGGCCACAGGAGTGCGTGTGTCTAAATGAGCCCGTTTGTCCTGAAGGTTTCTGGTGGCGATCGATCGCAGGAATGGGATTGAAGTTGCCATGGAGACGGTGAAGCTGGCCGAGGAGTTCATGCTGTCCTCCGATGGTCTGGTGGTGGGACTCGACCTCAGTGGAGACCCGACGGTCAGTCATCCAGTGTAGGGCTTGTAGAAAAGAAAAGACGGTTATGGTTTTACTCCAAATGTTGCACATCATTAGAGTGAAAATACCCACCATGTAAAGTACTTATTACAGGTCACAACATACTTTGAATTAGTGTTTTTTTTTATATATATTTGCACATTTTAAACAGTCTGTAGTAGCAGCAGCAGCAGCAGCAGTGGTAGTTGTGTTTGTGTAATTGTGCTTCGTCATATTTTGTAAGATGCATTGTCATTTTCAGATGTAATTTTTTTTTGACAGTCTGACACAAACAAAATACCATTGAGCTCAATGTTTTGGGATGGTACAGTGCAGTTAATGCTCCATACTTCCATACTACCTCAAATCATATCAGAGCTGTCTAGATGGAAAATCGTTCGGTCAAATTAAAGATGAGTTTGTGTGTTTCCACCAGCGGGGGTTGAACCTGGATTTTGTCACAGTTCTTCCTGTTAATTAAAGTAGTTTTTCATTTTAAGGTTGGCCATGGCAAAGACCTCCTTCCTGCTCTACAGATGGCCAAGAACTGTGGGCTAAAGTTGTCGCTGCACCTCTCAGAAGTATGACCACAGTGTTTTTTAGTTATGTGTTATCTGTGGTCACATCATCTGTGAGTGTTGTAACATTACAGCAAAAACTGTTGCAGGTGCCGTCACAGCTGGAGGAGTCAGACTTGTTGTTGAATCTTCCTCCAGACAGGATCGGTCACGGCACCTTCTTGCATCCTGAAGTGGGTGGATCTGAAAGTCTTGTTGACAAAGTGGTGAAGAACAACATACCGCTAGGTAAGACTGAGATCGAATGATTGATCTTCTGTGCTGTGCAAAGTTTAGTTTTTGATTTCTCAACTTTCTCTTTCACGTAGAGCTTTGTCTGACGTCAAATGTCAAAGGACAAACTGTACCGTGTTACTCCAAACATCATTTCAAATACTGGTACCAGCTGGGACATCCAAGTGTCATTTGTGTAAGTTTTATCTCTTTGCGCCTCACAGGCAATTTTAAAAACCTTCAAGTTCACATTTAAATTATTTTTATTGGGGCTGCTTTGATTCCAAACAAGTCGGGGCAACAAAAGACTGAAAAACATGTGGAATGCTCCAAAAACACCTGTTTGGAACATTCCACAGGTAAACTGGTTGATTGGCAACAGGTGATAGTATCATGATTGGGTATGAACACTTGATTGTATGAAGGATATTACTGCATGGGCTCAGGAGTGCTGACAAACCTGTGTTTGTCAGTGAACACAGTTTGTTTGCTAATGACTGCATTCTGTTGTTTTTCACAGCGTCCCAACTTATTTGGAATTAGGGTTGTATGTGTTTATTATCTCAACAGTCTACAGTCACAAAACTGTGCCTCAACTTTTGATTTAATCATATATGTAAAAATATAAAACATTTGACAATGTAACAAAGCATTTGGACAGGAATCAGTAGTATTGATGTTTAGTATCCAGTCCTGGTTTGCTTTGTCAAAGGGCTCTTCTGCAGTGTTAGTGCTGCAGTTTCATTTGGTTGTGGGGTTTGAAAGTGCTATATTAAAAAAAGAAAAAAGTCAAAGATGCAGCAGAGGTCAAAATACTGATATTAAGTCTTCAGGAAGAGCCTCAAACTCTCAACACTACATTTCCCACAATGCAACTCAATAGACCCTCCTCAGACCTACCTTCTGTTTTCATAGGCTGAGCACTCACGATGAGTGAACAGACACTGAAGTGAAGCCTCCTTTTAGAAAATGAACATTTATGTCAAAGCTGAATGGTGATAAAGTCAAAGTTCCCCATGAATGATTTTTATCCTTTGTCACATTTCAGACTGACGATAAAGGAGTCTTCTGCACAGACTTGTCTCAGGAATATCAGCTGGCAGCTTCCACCTTCGGTCTCAGTCGCGAGGCCGTGTGGAAGCTCTCCCAGCAGGCCATAGACTGCATCTTCGCACCAGACGCCGTGAAACAGCAGCTCAAACAGAAGTGGACTGAAATCCAGCCTCAGCTGTTCAAGTGACACGTTCAGTGGAAACTAGAGCCAATCATATACCTCACATTTCAGTTAAAAAAAAAACCTTTTTACTCGTCTTTGTACAAATGATGACATCAACTAAAAGGGAACTCTTAACAGAACTGTAAAGACATTTGAAATACTTGAAAGTAAATGACACTGATTGAGAGTAAGTGTGTTATTTTGAGCTGATATTCAGTGTCTGTGCAGTGCTGCACTCAAAATGAATGAAAGCAACAAACTTGTTATGACACAATGTAGAAATGTTGGTGTGTCTGGGGAGCAGAACTCAAAAACACTCTTCAGACATCCAGTCCTGTTGTGCTCTTCACTATCTGCAAGTCTGTCCAAGATGTCCAAAGCTGTCCAGATCACAGCCGCTGATGCAGCTTTGTGCCCACACACACCGTCCTCTCGACGCAGCACCGTTTACGATCACATCTTCTTTCCAAACTTGCCGCGCTTCTCCTTGTTCTTCTTGAATTTGCCTTGTTGCATCTCCTTTTTTAGTTTCCCCTGCTGCGGAGCCCCGTTGCTTGCTATGGCGTTTCCCCCGTCCAGCTTCCTCTTCTTGTTACTGTTGGGAGAAGACATCGTTACTGACGTGTTTCTACAACAGCCGAACACCACAGCCAGAGATCCTGAGTGTCACTGTACCTCTTGATGCTGACAAGAGCTGTGGTCCCTGCTTTCTTCAACACCTGGTCCCATTCTGCATCGTCTCCACGGATCTTATACCTAGAAAAACAAAGAAAATCATTACAGGAAATATTGCCCCGTTCATTGTTTTAAATTTAAAACCCCCATACACCCCCCCCCCCCCCGTGCCATACTCACTCTTCTAGATCCATTTCCTTCACTTTCTCTACCTCCTGCTTGTGTCTCTCCTCAAACTCCTTTGCTGCTTCATTCTGTTAGAAGCAGATTCATTTTTAAACATTTTTCCCCTCAAACAGAAAAAATAAGAAGAGACACAGCCAACATTTTTTCCATTAATGATCAATGTGTTGACTTTTCCAGTTAATTATATAAATCACAGTTGTAAAATAAAAAGAACATGTTTCTTTTTCCAACAAACAGCTCAAAATCCTGCAAATATTTTACATTTTCTCTTAATAAATGATGTAAATAAACTGTTTTCCACATACCAGATCATCATTAAGGCTTCTGACAGTCGGCTCCATGGAAACGTCTTTGGGGGCCACCATCTCAGCCTCAATAGCTTTTTCTTGGATGCTGGTGAAGACCTTGGATGACAAAGGCAGAATAATGTGTGTGAATGTCACTGCGATAGTTTTGAAGGCAGATTTTGTGGCATCTTCAAAAATGGACTTACTTGCACAAATTTCCGGATGAGACGGTTGAAGAGGCCCATGAGCTGCGAGCTGGGGAGCTCGATTTCCTTCTCTAGCTGGTCCACTGATTTGTGCTGTAAGCCTATCCCCAGCAGTAATGCCTAGAGAGGGCAGGAACAGTCAACAAAAAACTGATTTCATGCCAAAGAAACAACGAAAATCACGACAAAAGGGGGAAACTTACACACTGCGCGGCTGAGAGAGAGATGTCGCCGAGCTGCTTGAGGAAAAAGATGCGTGCCACTGTTGGGATCAGGTCCATGATGAGGTGGTAGTCCACCATGCTCCTCGAATACAGTTCCAGACGTTTCAGGTCGTAAGGGCTGAAATGGGCTGCCAGCTCGGAGCTACTGAGCTCTGTGAAGGTCAAAGACAAGTCAGCCGAGGTGTTAAAACACAGAGGAAACATGATCAGCTTCGTCAGCAGAGGATTCTTACTGCTCGTCTCCTCCTTGGACTTCTTATTCTGCAGGATGCTGAGCGCCAGGCTTGGATGGAAGCCGCCAAACTGGTAGGAGAGGAGAGACAGGAAGCGCCGGCGGAAATCTGAGGAAAACGAAAAGAACTGTTCAGTCAGACTGATAAGTTTAAACGTGGCATTTCTCAAGATGGAGCACAGGACAAGAGGAGGAAGGTCACCTTTCCAGAAGGCAGACAGCCACTGGCTCTGCTCCGGGGCTTCGTCTGTATTCAGCTCCTTCAGCATCACACAGGAGTGCTCTCCTGTCAGGTCGTTCTAGGTAGACAGACAGACACCTTTATAACTACATCATGTGACAACAGCACAATGACAGAAACCCATTGGAAAGATCATTTTACACTTACAGGGGTTTGCCTTAAGTAGACTGGAGTGTAGCCCGCCTTCTTCCAGAACCTGTCAGGTTACAAAAAGAGTTTTTAACATTTCTAAATCTGCAGAACTATCATGACCCCTTCCTCTTGTCTGCCTCCAAGGAAACTCACTTCAGCAGCTGTGCAGTAAGGCCATAGGAAACTCCAAGATAGTCCAGTCTCTCTGCTCTCCTCTCACTCAGCTTGAGCAGCAGGGGAGGGAGCTCCTTCCGTGGAGTGATCACCTCCTCCAGCAGACTGACAGCCTGGACAACAACAGGAAGTGTCAAAGAAACATGCATTTAATCTGCCTAATCTAGTCTTTTAAACATATTTTATGGCTTTAATTGTATTACCTCACTGCTGACGGAGGTGATCTCATTGTGATTTGAGTGTGTGTTCTCATCCATGGTGGGAAACTTGCCCTCATAGTACATCTGCAGCAGCTGGAGAGCTCTGGAGCCGTAGCCCATCTGGGGGACAGGTAGGAAACCAGTTACACACAGTGCATCCAGATTTGATAAAAACTGGACAAACAGGCCTTTCTTTGCGGGTTCTTACCCCTTGATAGTCTGGATTGACAGCTATTCGCACCACTCGGCCCCCAGAGAGGCCAGCAAACTCTGAGTCTTGGAACTGCAGAGAAAAGAGCAGAGGGGTGTTTGCACAGTTCAAACAGGAGCTGCTGTCAAAAAGGTTTGTGACCAGTGTGTACCTGCTCTGACACCGTCCAGGGAATGAGGTCACCTGAGGCCTTCTTCCCTCGAGACAGACTGTTCAGGATGGACTGCCGAGATATTTCTCCCTCCAGACACACCTAAGAACCGCAGAAGAACAAATGTAGTCAGTCAAGTCAATAAACTGGTTTGTCACAAAAGGCAGAAAACTGGAAAAAAAAACATGCAAACAAGGAAACAGATTCTCTCTCAACGCTTTCAATCAATGACAAACTGACAGTAAATGAAGGAACAGCTGATTTGGAGGAAGCTCATCTTTCTTCTATTATTGGGACAGATTCGCCTCCTCCCACAGCTGTTTGCTTTCAAACGCATGGAGCAGCCATCGCTCGTGCCCTTTCATAACAGAGAATTAAACAGATCTCATCTTTACCTGCACCACAGCGAGGACCTCAGGTAGTGAGTTCTGTGTGGGGGGAACAGGCGGCAGGAGACAGAAGAGGTGATGGGCCGGAGCGTCGGATAACATCTGCAGGTCGTTTGGTGAATTCTGGACCCGGAGAAATCATTGAGTCAGCATATAAACATAATAAAACATAAAAGAGTGCGGGGCCGTTATGCTCCTTGAGGGAAAATGAGATTTGAGAATACAACCTATAAATATCACCTTGTAGTGCGAAGCCACGTAGAGAGCCATGAGCCTCTGCAGGAAGGCCTCAGATGCTTTGTGGTAACAGAACAGAGTGTCTCTGTTCACATAATATCTGCACCGTGTGGGCTGAGGACAAACGCAGAAGAAACTACAACCTGTATGCTTCACTCATCTGTTTTCTGACAAATGCAGACAAAATGATTCAGACCTAAAGCAGATAATCCAATATGCTGCGATCCAGGCCTGATTTGATCTGGAATCGATGTAGCCTCTGACTTCTATCAATTTTTAAATATCTGTTATTAGCCACCTGAAGACATCACAGACTGCCGTTTTTCTGAATTTTCGATGGGTATATTTCTTTTCTGAGCAAATGGATAAATCAAGAAAATGATCAGCTGTAATAACAATGATCATTATTTGCATTCAGCTCTAAATGCTTGTGTCCACTGAAATGTCACCAGAGAAGCACACTCATTTTAACCATTAACCCTTATTATTAGCTTGTTTTTTGGCTTGTATGACATGCTGTGTGTGTGCATGTGTGTGTGTGTGTGTGTGTGTGTGTGTGTGTGTGTGTGAGCGAGAGACAGGCCTGATAGAGACCAAAGGTAACTTTAAGGGTACGGTCACAAGTGAACGAATGCAGGGGAATGCCCATCACCTGTCGATGCCAAATTTGTAGAAAAGTGCACGTGATTCTGTAACTCCATGAATGTGCAACCGTACCCAAAGTCCTTTAAAGTGCATCAAGGATACAAGTCACAAGTCTGTGGAAGCGGGCAGCCAGAGATGAGCCTGGGTATGTTCAGACAGTCCAGACAGAGAAGATCATTCAGCCACTTTTCCACCGCGTCTCCGGGGGCGTAGCGAATGGACTCGTGAAGAGCAACCTCGTGAAGAGAGCGAGCTGTGCACGGAGACAGGAAACAAGCAGTCAGATGGACAGACGGTAGACACACACACTGGACACACACACGCACACAGTAAAACACAGAGATGTTTACCTGCTGCGAGCCTCGCTGTGTTGGTGGACCTGTTCTCTGCTGACAGGCTCTGCTGACTGTCTGCACTCTGCTGCCTCAGCTGCTGAATCAGTTTGAGGGAAAGAGAGCGCCCAGTGCCTTCATACCTGCACAGATGAAGGAACACAGGGCTTAGAAATGCAAATAACTAAAGCTGAAATGATGAAGCAGTTTATCAATAAACAGAGGAATGAAAATGGAAATAATCATTTTTGCAGCCCACAAATAATACTGCTTATTATTGCTTCTATGTTGCTGGTGATTAAATCCATCACTCAAAATGTCCTCATGTGTTACGTTTTTCACAAGATGTGATATGTGAGTATGTGAATATCATCCAGCTCCATTACTGACCCGTTGATGGTGGAGGCCATGAAAACCAGATAAGGCCCGAGCAGCTTCTTCACCAGAGGAAGAGGGATGGCTGCAGCCTCATCGATGACCAGCAGTTCAGCCTGGCCCAGCTTCACTGCGTCACCCGGGTGGATGTACTGTTGGCCACATGAACAGGAGGTCAGAAATGTTCACTGACGACTGTGAATACCAGGAAACAGAGAGGAGCGGTCTGGCCTTGTTCACCTGAATAGTCTGCCGATGCTCTTTGAAAATGTTCACCCGCACCACAGCTTTGTTGAACTCTGGATTCAAAGATTGGATGATTTCATAGTCGAGATGCTCCTACAAATGAAAAAGGAGGATATGAAGCAGCGTGTACTCATAGCATGAAGATGCCACCTCTGATACAGGGAAGAACTCTAAGGCAGCTGACCTGATACTGCAGAGCATCAAAGCCTTTAAAGATGAATTCAAACATGGTGTGGAGGTTGTCCGGGCTCGGTGAGGTCACAAAGATGTTGGAGTAGCTGTAAAGACGTCAGGCAATCATTAGCAAAAATGTTGGATGCTATAAAAGACAAAACTGACATTATAAAAAGTCTGTACCCAAAGGCCACAGCTCCAGCGACAGCCAGCCCCAGAGCTGCAGACTTGCCTCGACCACGGGCAGCAGTCAGGGCCACGGTGCTCCTCAGGGTCTTCTCTGAGATTGCCTCAATGAACTTAAGCACTCCTTTAGCCTGGAAGACAATGCAATCATTAAAAATGGATACAAAATAGGACGACTACTGAGGTGTCATTTCTCAGTCATGATCTTTGAAGTGGGTCTTCATTGGTGAGGTCCTGACCTGGTCCATGGTCTTGCAGCAATCCACCAACACACCAACAGGCTGAGTGTCCTGAAGGGACTCCTTCAGATCCTTCAGCTCCTGTTCTCGTGGAGACAAACTGTCCTCCTGGAGGGGGGAGACATTGAGCAAGCAAGTATAAAAACTTTATTTATACAGCACTTTTCAAAACACTGGTCACAATGTATTTCATAGAAGGGAGAAGAAAAATATTCTACTCAGTCACCTGAGTCTTTGGGGGGACGGGCTTGATGTTTGCCATGTGGCTGGAGATTGGCAGGACGTTGAGTTGGTCATCAATGACAACACAGTTTTTGCAGGATGCAAGCGACAGAATGAACCTAGAAAACAAAATGAATAACACTGCTAAACTGTCAGTCCACTGACTAAAGATGCTCTAAATGCCACGACAGCCTGAGGAGAGCTCACCTCTCATTGAACCTTCCCACCACATCCTGATGAGCCTCAGTCCGGTACCGAGAGTGCACGTCCTGGATGAAAACAAGCCACAATGATCCCGAACCATCTGACAAGCAAACAGAGTCTGATGTGTTGAAATCAGAGGCTTACCATAGTCATAGTGTACAGCTGCTTGAGAGAGTTCATTGTCCTCAGCAGTAACACCACAATTCCACCTCCTTCCACCGTCTCAACGGTTCTTGCTAAGAGGTTAGGAGTGAGGGCTTCAAAATCCTGTGAGATACAGAAAGCACCATTAGTCTACACACAGTAGTGATTCCCAACATTTTAAGGGATCTTTTCTGCTCTTTGGTGTATCTTGGTGTACTTATATTGAAGTACAGCCAAAGAGGAGTGACTCACCTGCAAGACGCACATGCCGAAGGTGTTTCCCAGGATCTTGTGGGTCTCATTGTAGTAGCAGTAGCGGATGTTGGTCGCAGCGATGAACAGTTCGAAGGGATCGTCCTGATTCAGGTTCAGCGTGCCAGTTTTTATCTTCTTTTGCAGCTGCCTCATGCGCTTCTTGCGATTGCTGTTTCGAGACATTTTTCACACGTTTCGTTCCTTCCAGACACAGTAAATGTCAAACAGCTAAATCTCAGAGAGGAGGTTCCACTCACCTGCTGAAGCCCAGGTCTTTTTTGTAGCACCAGAGGACAGAGGGTCGTGCTCTGACGGCGGCTTTGGACAGCATGTGATGCAGGATGACAACCTGGATCACAGAGAGTAGTCAGTTGCACGAACAAAAGGGATCTTAAAATAAGCCAAATGCTACTCAGACTGATAAATTTAAGATTACCTGATCTCTTCCACGATCTCCCACCACCACAAATATGGTCCGATGCTGCAAAGCGACTCCATTCTCTATCTGGACACGAATCCGGTTGTCTACCTTCTTGCGGACTGTCGCCATCGTCTTACTGCTGCTGAGAGAAATGAGAAATATCACACACACGACGAACTGTCACACTAATGCAAATGAGCATATGTTAGTGATGCTTTGTGACATAAGCGTTGCAGTTACACCCATAAAGTCCTGTCAACTGAGTTAGGAGGAAGCTTTGACTGGAGCTAACTTAAAGCCCAAACAAATGAGAGTTAATGGCAGCCGGAAATCTAAAATCTGCCGCAACGCGAGGAGGAAATACACAGAATTAAAGCGTCGTTTCACACACTAAACGTGTCCAATTACCTTCAGATACAGACGCGCTGGTGGTTATTTAGTCTTCACGAAACTCTAACAAGTCGAGGGCTGAAGCTACACGCCTGCCATCATGCTGTTGATACTCTCACGTGGAGACACCAGTTCATGGAGGACCCCGGGGTGACGTCATCACTGCGCGTCGGTGTGGGAGAAACAAAGCGGATGGAGGGCTGTTTACTTTGAAGCTCTTCATTTTATATGGAAAGACCACATGCTCAAATGCAAATTGACTAAAAAGAAGCCACACAACTAATTAACATAGAAGTCAGGCCAGATATTGAAACATTATGGGGACTGAAGAATAGTAGAGCACTGAAAACAGATATTTATAAAGCTTCAAATCTTTTTCTTTAATTCTTTATTGCTTGTTAGATGGTGCCCTTGTGTATTTGTTCTGGCCTGTCTTTTTGTTGAATTGTATGCCTGTGTTTTGTTTGTAAATAACTCTATGCCAAATATAACAAAGCAGATGTTGGCCCCCCCATGTGGAATTCTCCATAGCTGGAACAATTATTAAATTTGCTTAAAGAAAGGATTATTTGATTTACTTAAAGTAACAATTATTTAATTTGCAATAATTTAATTTGTAATCTGCAATTACAATAGAAACATCTTATTGAAGACATGTATGTCACATACATAAACTCAGGGTTCTGACGTACAGGTGTGCTTTGCCTCTACATTTATCTGAACCCTGCACGTATTACTTTGAATAATTTTGCATACAAAATATGTTGTGATACGTGAAACTATTTACCTTAAAACTGCACATTCAGGGGAAATAACTGGACCACCCATCACCAAAGCATGACCTTTTGGGGTTAGTTCATCAAGGTTTGAATTAGCCTTGAATTAACCTAATAGCATATAGCTTCACTTTAACTTTTAAAGAATGCAGTAAGATGGAGGAATTGTGGATTGGGGAACACTTAGGTCCACAAACCACTTGCTCTAGTTCCATGTGAGGCAAGGTCATGGTTCCTCTATGAAATGTAAGGCTGAAAAGAAAGCATGCACTTTCCCTTGCACTTAATTATAAACTCAATCTCACCATTGAATCTTGTATAATAAGGTGGGTTAGTCATCTCCGGCAGAGAGGTGTAATAAATGTTGCCGTTTGTTTACCTATAAACCATTGTTGGAAAACTACCAACCTACTTCTTAATGATGCTGGACTGGAACTTTGGACCCAGTCAGACTCACACAAATGACCGGCTCATGTTTCATGTACCCCAGCAACAGTCTGAGATTATAAAATCAGCCCTCCTCCTTTTACTGGCCCAAATTCTTGGACTGACCTTCAACACAGGCTAAATATTAATACTCTAATAAAGACAACTTACAACCATGATCACATCACCTGTCTCAATGTGTAGCTGTCTTAGCGGAATTCGTCTTCTCATGTGTCCTATGCATCTTTAACTTGCCTGTAAATTATCCACTGTAGCATGCTCTGCCCTCTAACCGTGTGACTGCCTGAACTTCACAGCAGAAAACTGAGGCTGAAGCATGGGTATGCAACACAACTTTATTGAAACTCTTGAAGCGACATCAATTTACAAACAAGGAAACGGGAGCTCATCGAACAAAAAAATCCTTTTTTTTTTTGAACCAAAATGACAGAAAGGAACTGAAAAAGGGAATAAACTCCCAAGGATTGGACCAGCAGTGGCAGGTGCATTTTTTCATACAAAAAATAACTTATGAAATCTTTCAAGTTTACAGGAATATTGTAACACAAGGCTTGTGTAAATCGATGACTGGATTTACAGCTTAGCTTGTGTGTTAGACTTTAAATGATTGAATATTTCCAAATATCAAAGCAGGCATTACTTTGATTTAAGAGACAGGAAAAATACCACTGATGAAGAACGAACATAGGAGAACATGAGTGAGCTGGGGCAAATGCATTCTTGAATTTTGAATTTTCAGTGTGGTGCAAGTTAGTCACAGTCATTATGAAAGGCCTTTTCAGGATCGTATTGCCTGAGTGCTGCCTCTTGACACTCCTCTGGGTCCCTGACCAGCTCCGCGCTTGTAGTTCTGTTGGTAACCGTCCTTAAGCAACAGAGGAAAGAAGACATTTTAGAAACTATTCCAACAGACAGCAAAAATGACATAAACAAAGCCAGCGTGGGGGTCTGAATTCTTCTGTCATACCCTCTGATAATTCCCATTAGAGTAATCCCGAGGTGTGTTGAACTGAGTCGGTCCATAACCAGAGTTTGGAGTGTTGGCAAATGGGGGACGATAACCATCATAGCCACCTGAAAAATGAGAAGATTTTACACTTAAAATGCATCGACTTAGAATTAGAATAAAATAAGCTCCAACTCTTCAGTCCTTCTCAAACATGCTCCATATTATGTCAATTTTAAATGTCAACGTATGCCTGCATCAATTTTGCTTAAAAGTCACAGAGACAATCTTGCTGGGTTGAGCTGGGTGTCATTTCCAAAAAAAACCATTAGAGCTAATCTGAATTGAATCAGAATGCGGTGAAATTAACTTGAGGACATCAGAATGAGGGTCAATACACACAGAAAGATTAAACGTATGTCTTGTTCCTCTGTCTAAGCACTGAAATACATTTATTATGAAGAAAATAACATTGGTTTAGGTCTCTATTATTGTTTTTCCTGCACTAATCTCAAAAGAGACATGAAAAAAAGCAAAACTAGTCAACATCTTAAGAGAATGCTGGTCTGACAATTATTGATGTTGGACATCTTTCATTCATACAGCATAGTTCTATAATAAAACATGAAACCGACGGGGACTTTTATTTCACGGAATCACTCTTATGTTGGTCACTAATTTTAAAATCATTCACAGATGGAGACTGAAGGACAAAAGAAAAAGATCCTATTATGTCTGAAGAAAGCCATAATGTAACAGACACCCACTGGATCCGTCCTACTTTAACAGACATGAAAGCGGCAATGTTACATATTCCACGTCTGAAAAGGGTTGAACTGAAAATACTGGATTCACTTGTGGCTGCGGGCTGTGAGTTTACCTCTGAATCCATTCGATGAGCCTCTGTAGCCATTGATCATGCCCCTGGCATTGCGAGGTCCACCACGAGACATGCCTCTGCTGTTGTAGAAGGACTGAGGCTGCCTGCCGAAGCCTGGGCCCTGCTGGGAAGGCTGCTGATGGCCTCCTGACTGGTCTTGGGAATGAAAGGCACCGACTACTAAAAATATGTGATTGGGTGCCCGAAAACAGATGCATGTCAACCTCCAGTCAAACTTGAGAGAAAGCGCAATCTTGCACAATTAATCCAAGAAGTAAATAATGAATAAAAGACTGAAAATCTGCCTACCAGACTGCAGTTGTTCTGACTGCATCTCTGTCTGCTCCACAGGATGCTGCGACTGGCTGCTGAAGGCTTGGTTGTAGCTGTTCTGGTACTGGTTGGCCTGGTTCAAAGCCTCCGTCTCACTAGCTGGTGGGACCGGGGCATTGAGGTTGAACACCTGAGGGGCGAACAAGGGCCACATTGTGGTGAAGCCAAAACCAGAGGAAAGGTCACACGCTCATTAGGAGTAAAGTCTATTACTCACTATTTCCTGGATAAAGCTGCTTCACTGCAAACCCATACAACTGCAATATGACGAGAGGGCACCTCAGGACTCCATAAAGCAGTTTCTAATGGGAGCTATTAATGTATTTCTATTTTGATTCCACTGGAAGTAATGCTCAACGTCCTTCTAACACCTTTTAATCTGCATGACAGACCAGGCGATTTGGTCTTTCACTCAACTTTAACATGAAATGGTTTAAATACAGGTTTTATTTCACAACATGAGTAATTCTTGGATTGAACACCAGGCAGCGTGTCATCACAAAGGCCTTACTGTCTGCATTGATTGGAATGGTGCTGCGTTGACATTGATGCCACTGCTGTGAGGAGCTTTGGAAACAGGCTGGAAAACCTGCGTTTGAGAGGCAGGCGGGAGAGCCGTCGATGGTGGAGGCTGCTCCGACGACAAGGACATGGTCTGTTGAAGATGGGAAACACAACGGAAGATGAATAAACATGTTTTTATCTGCTGTGTGAGAAAGTACATCAGGAGGTCAGAAAACGTCGTTCAGATTTAAGTACAGGATTCACAATTCAAATCTGTTGCATTTTCTTGCCAGGTGTTCATTTAATATGATGTATGCTGCTCGTGTCCCTGGCATTTGTCCTGGCTATCTGAATAATTTAGAAAACTACAATTAAATACTTAAATAAAATACTTCAATCTACACAAGGTGAGCATTTATTTTTTATTTATTTATTTTTTTCTTAAGTTTATTTAAAGAGGACAGCGCACATCAATCATACATTACTGTAAATGTGCCAGTGTTAGCCAAAGGCTAGTTTTTTACAAGGTGATTCCAGTGTTTTTCCAGACTCCTCATACTTAAATTTCACTACTTTTACTCAACTTAATACAGGACTAGGACTCAGTCCTTTACTTGCGTTTTGATCCTTTCTTAAACAGAACAAAAACAAAATTTATCAAGCTGCACGTCAAACATGAACAGACAGGACAGACATGACAGAGCAGCATGGTTTACCTGGATGGGGTCGATGGATTCTTTTGAGGGTCGTGGATCTGGCGTGTGTGAGGTCTGATACATGGGTGGCGGAGTTGGGGAGACGATAGGAACCTGAGAACAGAAAGTAAAAATGACACTCTTGTTTAACATTTCTTCAGGGTGGCTACAAGATCAGCGCTGTCCATTCAAGTTTGATTACTCACTTGTGTGGGCTCAGGTTGGACAGGAACAGTGTTGGGTTGCGATAGCCGGGACTCTGGGTGAACTAAGAAGATTTGAGTATTGCACCTTAGTAAACCAGAAAGGCCAGTTCAAGTGTTGAAGTGTGAATTTTACACATAACATGACATCAGAACTGAGTTTCTCTTTGTGAAACATACCTGGAGGACACACCATCTGTGGTAAATCAATGCTCTGAGTGGGTTTCATAGGCTGCGCTGAGACAATGGCAGGATCAATAGGCTGTCCGTCAAACTCCAGCATAGAGTCCTGAGAACATAGACATGATGAGCACCATGCTGAAAATCTACACTCAACAGTCCTTCCAAGCACAAAGTCCTCACCTGCATGAAGTTGTACGTTCCCTGCATCTGTGCCATTAAGTCCTGCACCACCTGCTTCCTGGCCATGGGGTCAGTAGCCGGCGCAGGAGACGCCAAGTTCAAGGGGTGGGTCTCCAGGGCAATAGGGGAAGCCGCAGGCTGCACAGGCTGCTGCTGCATGGCACTGACTGCCTAAGAGCAAAAGACAGACATCGCAGGCGTATAAGAAACAGGAGGAATAAGTGAAAACTGGAAAACTGGTTTAGTCATTGAAGCTGCCAGTGGGTGTATCTCACATCATAGTTTGTAAATTGAAACCTCACAGCTGACAATTAAACATGCAAATGTGAGCATTCCAGTGTAGAAATTACATCAAAGGCTTGAACACCCACTGCACAAAACCCTGGGACTGATCAGAGGAAATCACATGCTGCAGAGTTATCACGAGAATCATACCACCGCAGGGTGGTGGCTGAGACACCTGTCTGACAGCTCTCATCGGAGCCTGAGCCTATGACACGCAGTGTAGTGCCTAGAAAACAATTCACAGCTGTCTGAAGAACTTATAATGCTTTATTTTTCATCAACTTTGAATCAAAGTTGGTTCAGGGCATGAATTACACCACAGCCAAACAGCCAGCGTTGTGAATGCCCCAGGGGGTGTCCGTAATGCCCACTTCACACCCACTTTGACAGCCCTGTCTTGAACAGGCTGTTGTGCCCTTAAAAGAGAGTTGAGATTTCCTCATTCAAAACTTCATGTGATGCAGCAAATAAACTCATGTTTCCCCGTGTCTCTGTAATCACGTTGGACATAGACAGTAGCCTAAGATTTCTCCCACATTAATGATCAACGTAATGTGATAAGCACAAGCAGCTAAACACTGTGTGGTCTCAGTATTAATATTGTGTTTTAAAGTTTGCAAGCACATTACTGCATAGTTTTATTGGTCAGTGATAAGAAAACAATATCTAATAAATTAATAACTTTACAACTCTTGTGACTGGGCCAGCAGAAAACCGAGGCAGACAAGGCTCAGACTGTTAGCTCCTCTTCTGACTTACATATATTCTTCCAACTACATTAACACTAGCTTTAGAAACCGGACTAGATTAAAAGAGATGTACTCTGTATCTGTGATTTAAGAGCTGATAGCAAACTCTCCGGTGTCCAGTGCTTAGCAGCAACAACCCACAACACTCTCTCCAGCAGCTAAAGTCACCATGACAGTGATGTAAATGATAGGGAAATAAGCTGCATTAAAAGCACATTCATCTGGGGACAGGATCACTGTGAAACTCTAGCTGCACTGTGTATTCAATGTCTCTTACAATTTATTAATCAATAGTACATTTACTTCAAAAAAATCTTTTAAGGAATCTGGATCAGTGTGAAAAGACTCGATAACCCATAGTTCAACTACCAACGAATGAGTCCTTATCTCAGCTAAAAACTTCTGGGACTAATTACAACAACTGGCCAATGAAAATAAACCCGTGTGATGCCTCTTACATCTAATAGACAAGCTATGTGAATCTCGGGGACTATCTGTAGAGCAGGTGAACTATGATGGACTATCACTCTCAAGACAGACTGGTGAGTAACGTTAGATGTGTGCGTTTTCAGTCCAACACTGTCCAACTGGATGAAACATCTGACAAATATTTGTCAAGTCAGTATCTCTACTGTCACTATTAAACGAAGGCAAAGTCAAGATCTAAATAGTTTTAATTGAAATATCCTCCTTTGCAAAATTCTGCTTTCTAATGCTGCATTCAAGTCCATCTAAATCAACTCATTACGGTGCAAATTCATCATGTCATCAAGACAATTAATACAAAGGTTTTAACATCACTTGAATTTTTGCTGTTTTTCTATAAAATGTTCTTAGTATACCGTTTTTAAATGTGCTGGTTAGATCTGGATATACTTCCACTGAAATACTAGAAACATATGTAATAATGTGTCCCAGCCAGTTAGAGCCAGACATACTAAAATGGTCATTCAGTCAACAAAGCACACAAATAATCAGCAAAACACAAAACTATAAAATGCAAAGTTCAGTCCCAGACAAACATAATCCCTGCAGCATACCTCTGTTTCCGTGGTCCACTCATCCCCCTGCTCCTTCTCACTGCCGCTGTAAGTGCCGTCTGGAATGAACTGTCTATTTATGAACTAGAGGATTTAAAAAAAAAAAAAAAATAGAAAGAAAAAAAACAAAAACACATCAGCACAAAACTGCTAAATATAATCAGTCCAGTGACCTCACTGGAAAGGACAGGTTAATCTGACCTCTGTTGTTTCCACTGCAATGGGCTCTGTGAACTCCTCAATTATTTCGGTTTCTGTAAAGAGAAAAATAATTTTAGAGAATGCCGCGCTGATTTCTGTATTGCTTGATTTCATTAGCATTTTAAAAATAGAGTGTTTCATGCAGCACGACATCAGTGAATGGTCAGGACCTGGATCGACAGTCTGCTCTTCTGCTTCTGACGATTCAGCAACTACTACTGCCGCCGCCGCTGCCGCCGCCGAGGCTGCTGCTGCTGCTGAGGCTGGCTCTTCCTCCTCTTCCTCCTCACAAACTCCGTTTTGGTGAGGTGGAACCCGGTCAAAGTATCCGCTCAGCAGAACCTGGTCCAAAGTCTCTTTCAGTGCCTTGTCTACAAGACAAGGAACATAACAAGCAATTTATTGGAAAGACAAGTTATGAAAGCTGATATTCAGTAATCATATTTACAAAGTTACAATATGCAATGAGGCCACATGACCATTTTACCAAATTCAGCCAGCCAGACTGTGCATGTTATCATAATCAAAGCCCAATACAGTGCTTTTATTAGGCCCCAAACTCAGGATTTTGGCTGCGGTACACACTTAACTTACTTATTCACCTTGAAGGCTCTGGTTAGTTTCAAGTCTTAATATTTCCTCTACAAGCGTCAGTATTCACATCTGACTGACAGTGGCATAAGACAACATGACAACATAACATAACTGACAACATAAGCGAGGAAACCCATGACTGTACAGTTTGTGATGAACCCCAATGCCAGGAGTAAGAAGCTAATAAAGAGAATATGTTTCAGTGCCTCACATGCCAAACCTCCAACTAAGCAACAGTCCTTAATTAATGATTAAAACAAAAAGTCGCAGGCATGGGACCAAAATGCCCATAATCACTGACCGACTAGATTAGAAATATGCCACTACAACACAATCATGACTTGTGATTCACTAGAAACACTAGCAGAGCCCTTTAGTTAGCTCAGGCGTTTCCACTTTCGGCTCTTCAGGCAAAGCAGGTCAGTGTTATTTCCTTTACCGTCTTGTGCTTCAGGTCAAAAAGTCTGCTGCTGTCTGAATAAATATCACCCTGAGTCACCAAATAAGACCTCCTTACTGAGGTGAAAGGGTTGGCTACAGTGAACTGGGTCACCAGTATCCTAATGTGGCTCCAGAGATCTGACCAGTGGAACCACAGGCGACAAGGCCACTGGCACCCTGCCCCAGTGCTGAGTCAGGATAAGCCCACAGCGCTCAGCCCCCAAGCAGAATGCAGCAGTGCGAGTCCTGAGGCCAGATTGCTGAGAAAGCAGTACACCAATATCCCCAAGCCCTGATTATTCACATCAGAGCACTGCCCGCATGCTGCATTAACAAAATACAATGAACATGCTACATTAACATATTAAGACTGGCTAATGGCCTGCAGTACCTTCTGACAAGGAGGTTTTGTTTAGAGCATTTGCCATCTTCATCTATCTTTCTGTGGAATCACTCAGAAGGATGTGACAAATTATTTATGGCCAACAAAAAGCTTGCTGATAACTGCTTTGTCACCAACCATGTGATAAAATGTCCTGCCAACAACATTCACAACCAGCTGGGCATATAAATAAAGCCAGTTTGTCTTCCATAAACTAACTTAATTTTGCTATAAATTGCAGTGGGACTGTAACTACTGATTATTTTCAATACTAATATATACTATACCACTATTTTCTCTCTGGATGTCAGTAAATAGCCAACAATGCCCATCACAGTTTTCTCAGACCCCATGTCAATGTCCTCAGATTGCTTGTTGTGTCTGTCAAGCACTCCAAAACCCAAAGATATTCAGTTTAATATCACAGAAGACTAAGAAACCAGCAAGTAATTCCATTTAAAGCATGTGCTGAAATTATTCAGCCAAAACACCCATTAATGAAAATACTGAGCTCTGCTGCTTGCAACCATTCAAAGGCTTTCATTAAAATGGACTTACATGTTGTTCCAACCACAGCCTTGTCCTTCCCTTCCAGGAGGTCCCAGAGGTGCACAGATGCTTCTTCATACTGGTCAGCCAACCTGCAATTGTAGAGATAAGTCGTATTGATCCCCTTGTTAAAAAGGAAAAAAGAAGTAGAAGAAGTCTTTTGCATCTCAGAGCTACCGATGCCTTAGACCAACCTGACGTTTTGATCACGGTCTGGCCCCAATAACTTGTAGAACTCATCAAAAGCTGTGAGGTCTGCATCTGTCAGCAGCGGTGAGCCGCTGACTCCCTGCTTCAGGTCCTGCCGCACAGTGTCGTCTCCCAGCCGATCCAGGAGGAACTGCAGTTCCAGAACCGTCTTCAGCCTCTTCTGCTCTGCCTCCTCCCGCTGCAGCTGCTCCCGCCTTGCAGACTTCTTCACCACCTTCTGGATCTAATGATATACACCAGTCACATAAGGTCCAGCTACTGCAAGTGAGGGTGGACACCACTGAGGGAACATTTTCAGGAAACCACAGTGATCCTTACATCTTGTCCCAGTGCGATGAATGTCTTGTGCAACTCTCGGGCAAATTCCAAGTTATTAATGACTTCCTGGTATTTGGATAGGGCTTCCTAAAAAGATGAAATCATGCATCACTAGGTTATAGTATCTTTGCAAGACTTACTGGATTATTTGTGGTTTTGGACAAAATGACAAAGTGTACCCACCAGCTGGTCAGGATTGAGCCGCTCCCCGCTATTCTTCCTGACTTGGTAATCATCCAGTTTGCTCTGTAATAGACAATCAAAAATGCAACAAAGAGTAATGACTTACCACACATATTAAGAAGAGAAATTCTTGATGTGAGTGTTTTGGCTGTTAGAGCACTTCAGCTATGGACTGAGAGGGACATCTGTCATGCCTCATTCTTTACACAACAGCGACGTAGCTCCATGTTGTAATCAGGATGCATCCAGGACAAATGGCTCTCAACACTACTCACCTTTTTCTTCTCCATGTTGCGGGCCTTCTTGTCGATGACACCCAGCACTTGCTTCAATACTTCAGACTGTCCACCGAGTGCAAAACTGCCCATTGACCCTGGAGCGGATCCCACATCTGGGCTGGCAGACTGCACGGTCCCATTTGCATTCATTACTGAGGGCATCTAGAAATTAAGTGTGAAAGGTTAACTTCTGGTGGCAACAAGGAGATGCCTCCACCAAAAACTATACAAATTCATAAACATTAGATTAACTGAAAATGACTGTCATCAGCATGAGTTGAAACCTTTCCAAACCAACACTGAAGAGATTATTAGAAGTCAATAAATGCTGCATGATGACTAATGAAGAAAGTATGATGGGATTAGGGCTACAGCTAACAACTATTTCCATTACAGATCAATCTGCCACTTGTTTCCCCTGTTTTTCTTTTTACTGCCATTCCACTGCCTCACCTCATCTAAACTTTGACTGGTTGACTAAAAATGATTCCAATAAATTTCATGCAGTGAAGCATATAGATTTTATTATTTTGGGAAAGAGAGCATTGTTATTTCACTGGTAATGGTTATCAGCAGATACTCGTAGTCAAGGTATTGGTATGAGGAGAGATATGGATGGAAAGGTGCATTCCTAATGGTCAATCACAACTTCCAAAATCCCAAATCTACATAATCAAATTGCTTGTTTTTTATCCGACCAACAGTTCAAACCACAAAGGTATCAGTTTACAAACTCTGAACCTAAGTGAACCACCGATTATTCACACATTCAAGAGCAGGAACCTAAGCAAAACTGCAAGTGATTACCATTGTTCAGAAAAATTGTTATGTTTTGTTTTGTTTTTTTCAGTCGACTATTCGATAAATCAACTTCCCGTTTCTGCTCTACCTCAGATAACGTCACCGTCCAGTTGCATGATACAGTGGGCCTGGACAATCAGACTGACGGACAGACAGACAGACAGACAGACATATGTCACCAACACATTAGCTATGAATTCAAAAAGTAAATGTGTAATACGAGTAATATACGGAATAACGAGTGTAAGTATGAACGGTTAATGTGGGCCTTAATAGCACAAGAAAACATTAATTTACAGATAAGCAGCTACTACAGGGTAGGTGATGTACTATCGATGTAATCTGTTAGGTGTAAACGACGTACAGTACAAACATAAAGTGCAGCTTCTTAACAAAATAAGAGTAGCAGACTATAACCCCAAGCCCCCAAACCAGTTCAGCATAGCAACTGGCGAACTTTAGTCTAACTGTGTAAACTGGAGAGAGGACCTTTCTGAATCCTTCTTCTTATCAGAATATTTTCACTATAACTTCGGATACAAAGCTGTATTTTCGGCTGCCAGTTCTATGGTCCAGAGAAAACGTAGCAGTGAGGCCAGCTCGCCGGTGTTATCTACGAGGTCTGGTAAAATGGCCCTGGCCACACTACCGTTAGCACAGACCACTGACTTAGCATCTTCACGCACTGCTAGCTTGGTTGTCTGGTAGCTACAGCGACGCGTGCTAACCAGCAGCCGGCGGCCCCGGCCTCGTTCGCTTCGTAGCACGACTCCTGATTCACCCACCTTGATGTTATATATCCACAGGGGAGCTTGCTAGCGAAATGTACGAAACGGCCAAGTTGTTATTATTGTTGTGTTGCTTTATTTGCTCTTTCACTCTAGTGTGGGATCCGCCCCGCCGGCCTCACCGACAACTGAGACAGTACGAAAGACGGCGAAACTCTTTATAAAGGCGAAGGTCCGTTTTTAGTTGTCAAATATATGCCTGAACGAATAAACTATAAGAACGAACCTTAATAGAGTACAGATTTCTTAATATTAATATTTTCACATGCAACACAAACCCGTTAATTGAACTGTTTAGTAATAGGTTAATTTTACAGTAATTAATTGTGATGTATTTGCTATTTGTGAACAGGCAATATAGTCAGCAGTCTCTTGGCAGAAAATCTGCACAATCATTAGCTTTGATTAGGCTACCCTGTGTGTCTCCCTATGCCTTACACAGTATTTAGTTCTGCAGCAGCTGTCCCATCCCACTGAGAAAACTGGCATATGTTGTTGCACAGCTGTCTCCCTACACGACAATACATGATTGTACCATCTTTTGCACATCAGTTTAAAGTTCAGATACAATACTAAAAACAAAATATGGATATTTGAAAATGAAAATTAAACTGGTAATAACATCAATAAATGAAACATTAACAATAAAGAAACAACAATGCTGACACTACTTATAATACTGATGATAATAATAGGTATATAATAGTAGTAGTAATAATAGTAGGCCCAATACTAAAACAGGCTGCCATGCAGGTCACACAAGTAAACTGAAAGTGAAATTCAGAAACGTAGAAAAGTTTGAGTTAGTTATGTGATCTTAGTACCGGTCTAGATTAAACTATTCTGTTTTGAAGATGATTTGAAGATGTTTCTACAGAACATCAGAATATACATGTGCATATTGTGAGTTGAGAGGGCTCATGTCCTATCAATCTTTTGTTCTGACTCCAAGGTTGACAAACCCTGCAGTACTCCAGTGTTTCCCATATTGAGAATTCATTGAATAATTGTACCATATTATAAGCTGTGCAAGCACTTAAGTAAGTGGAAAGTCTCAGATGTACAGTATGCAAGAATAAAACATGTTGTAGTAATTTGGTTGAAAAAATGTTTTTATGACTTATATCAGTAGGTGGCAGTAAAGCTCAGCATCTGATCTACAGCAAAACACTGATAGAGTGAAACTGTGGCTGAAGAGACAGTTCAGCTTTTGAAAATTCTCTGACACTGAAATATGCATGTGAACAATTTTCAATAAATTTACTGATAATTTTACTGACAACTTTACTATTATAAGAACACACACAGCACATATGCATACGCACACATACTAAATAAATGCTGAGTTCCCAAGTCAAAACAACTGAATGTATCTTTGATGATCAAACTTTTCCAGTATCTTTTCTGCTTTACTTCACGGCTGAGCACATGCTTTACACCAGTGTCCAAAGGGAAGCAAACTGACCAGAAGAATGTGAAAGCAGCTTTCTTTTGTTTTGCCAAATACAGGAAGCAGTTAACATGGCTGCACAGCTTTTTGATTGCACTGTTCCACTGAAAGTGTTTTCTTTTAGGGATAATACTGATTATGGGAGGATCCCAAGGGTAAGTGAAGCTCCCTTTCAACGAGTGACTCATTTCCGTAGCCTGCTGTGTTTCAATCAAACAACAGCACTGAACACCAGCCGTCTTCTAAAAGAATCCCAGGGTGGTTCCTCTTCTGACCTCTGACCTTTACACCTTGACATTTTAAAACTTACAATGAATCCCACAGGCCGTTATTTCAAACCCGTGTGGTAACAGTGAACAATAAATCTTCTCCATCTTTGTAGCCCTGTAACAGTTTTGAAACAGCGACTAATTATCACTGCACTTCAGATTAGGCAGGAAGTGCTCGGTTTCGCTATTGCTGTTCCAGAGTTCGTGCAATCAGAGAGTCAACAATACATCCAGCCCTCTTATATCAGGAAATGGGCCTGCAAGCATGTGTCTAGATAGTCCATGATGTATGGATAGCCATCTTTGTTAACCACTTCTAATTAGGCAATCTATTTAACGGGAAATCTCTAATGATTTAGCAAGATGGTGGGATATTAGTTGCACAGTATATCCTACAACAGCCTTGTTACACTTTGCTAGAGGAACTTGTAGCTTGTGGTGAATTAACATTTGCTACTAGCTGTTAAATATAATGTCACTGTTTGCTTTGTGCTGATGCTCACTTTTCCAGCTGCCCTCAAATTCCACACTGCTTTCAACTCCATAATGCTCTCAGTACCAAACAGGCAAAACAGGAAGCTGGACATGAGCGACACACTTCCCAAAAGTGTGTACAATCTTAACCGTTTGCTCCCCAAATTCTGCCTTAGACACGAATATAAAAGTGTGAAAGACTGCCCGTATAGCCCATAATATACCGCGAATGATGAAATATTTCAAACTGATACATGACCTTCCTTCTGGTGACATTTAGGAAGCCTTAAGACACAGATAAGGGTTTTACCAGCTAATGCCAACAAGCTCAAGTTTTTATAGTGCGCCGTAAGCCTCGTTAGTCGTATCACACTGAACCATCTGGTGTCGAACTGTCTATCTGGGAAGCCATGAGAGGGGTGCCATCATGCATGGGAGGGGAGCGGGGTAGGAAGTGAATACAGTGTGCACCAACCCCCCAGGAAAGCTTCATCTCTGCATGCCAGTTGCACATCCTCTGGGCTTTCTCAGTCAACTCCACAGGAAGTAGTGGATGACTCGGGTGTCACATCAGTACTGACTTTCTCTTCTTTTTCTTTTGTTTTTGAGCTTTGAGCAACATGGCGTTTTGGAAGGGTTAGATATCATGGCACCACTGTTTAATTACTATTAAGCTCTTAAAACCCCAAAGACCATCAGGTGGGTTCATCATTGCAACAACTTTTGCACAAACAAGCACTGTACAAACTCACTCAACTTTATAACTTGATACCAAATATGTCAAAGAAAAAATGGTGCAAAAGATTGAAGAAGACATAAAAATATCATCCTGGGATTGAATATGTTGATGCAGTGCTGTTTCCTTTGAAAAAAATGTTTCATCTACTGAAACTGAGATTGAGACTGACTGAGACTGACCTTCAATTCAATAGCTGTTCTGGAGCTTTTGATTGTATCACACTACCTTCCTCAGGAGATGGAATTTATCCTACAGAAGATTTATACATCCTTATATCCATTTTTAAGCCAATGTGGATGAGAGGTCCTCAAAGTCCTGATAAAAAAAACATTTTGAACATCTATATTTTCAGATAAATTCCAGATAAACTACAGAGTGGTGAGAGTTATGGAAGTTAAAGGGGGTATTAGGGATCAGGTGCGAGGTATTTTTATTTACTTAGGACTAGGAAAGCGACCACGGCCCTTGCACTGTGCTGTCGTGCTGTACGAAGACAGCCAGCAAAAGTCTTGTCTGAAGAATACATACAGTAGTTAGAGTTTTATCTCTGTTTAACTGCTCTGCTTTCTGTGCAGCTGGCACAACACAGCGCCATGTTCACCTCGCTCCTGGGCCTTCTCAGCTTGGTATCTATCCAGTGAGCTGACACAGTCCAACAACTGTCTAGCCGAGGGACGCTTTCAGCCTGAATTTAGAGTCTGCCTGTGATCTTCCTCCTATGCTTCTGGCTGAGGAGCTGACTGTGGGCGCTGAAGTTGAGGTGCTTTATCTCCCTGCCCAGTCCAACTGCTGTCTGCGTCCCTCCCTCCTGCAGGCAGCCCCGGGGCATTGGCTGCAGATAAGAAAAAGGGCCCATAGCGAGTCTGGTTTTAAAAGGAAAGGATGAGAGGACACCAGCTGTGTCAAAAAAAAAAAAGTAAAATCATTGCATTCATTTATCAAGGAGAAAACTTTCAAAAGATCTTATTTTGGGATGTTTAATAGCATCTTTTCTCTTCCACCAGTTTACATGTTAGTAGATCTACCTTGTAAACCAAGAGCTCTGTAAAGAAGACTGACTCGTAGAGGGGGAACTACTAGAGAATCCTTTATATCGAAAAATGAGCAATTTATCAACTTTGCATGTTGAAAGAGTGTCTTTATTTTATCTCACACGATTTCAACAGCGGTGGAAAGTGACCAACTTCACTCATATAATACTCATACTCATATTGAGTATTTTTACTTTGTCTCTCTACTCAACTACATCTCTGAGGGAATTCAATTCAATTCAATTCAATTCAATTCAATTCAATTCAATTCAATTCAATAGTCCTTTATTAGTCCCACGAGGGGAAATTCCAATTTACAGCAGCATCAATAAAGCAGGTAGAGTAGTCAAACAAGTGCATGCAATTTAAAAACAACAGTTATATAAGAGTGAGATAAGAAAAACATACCAAGAAAACTGGACTTTTACTTCAATACATTTATCCCAGGGCTGTAGTTATTGTACATGGCAAATTAAGATTTTAAATAAAAAAACAAACAAACATATAATCAGTTGACAAATGATACAGTAAAGTGAATCCTGATCTTACATGTACATGTTCATGAATCATACATAATAATCAATAATAATCTTAGAATATGACAGAGAGAAAGGGGTGATTGTGCATCATGAGTATGTTGAATTTTGATATTCTAAGGAGCAGCATATACAGATGTACAATGTTGCATAAAATCTAGAATTGACCATAATACAAAACACACGTTTCTAATATGAGTTTAGGAATTTGTTAAGGCACCTTTGTACCAACAGTTAACAAGTTCTTATCACTGGTTTCATTAAAGTTGATAAATCATTGGCTCATCAGATGCAGACTTGAAGGCTGGGACACTAACTGCCCTTAAAAATGACTATTTATACTAATGATGTTCAATGACCAGGTGGAAGAATCAATGAGATCCTTTCCCCAAATTACAAGTAAAAGTGCTGCATTCAAAACTCTACATGAGTAAAAGTAAATAAGTATTACCAGACAAAGTACTCATGATGCAGAAACACCAGGTAAAAGTGTGAAATTATGGAGCCCCAAAGATGATGTGTCTTTAATCATCTATGTGACAACATGAAAAATAAAAAGGTTTTTCGGACTTCAGGGGCTTTTCTTTAAGTCTCATTGTGGGACAAGTCGCAACTGTATCACTCTTATTAGCACATGGTGGCTTCATCTAAATCCCAACAGACCAACACAACTGTGTTATCAGCCACATAACAGATAACACTGATAGTACATCATCCATCCATCCATTATCTATACCGCCTATCCCTTTCGGGGTTGCGGGGGGCTGGAGCCTATCCCAGTTACAATGGGCGAGAGGCGGGGTACACCCTGAACCGGTCGCCAGCCGATTGCAGGGCCACATGTAATGACAAACAAACATTCACACTCACACTCACACCTACGGACAATTTAGAGTCATCAATTAACCTAATGAGCATGTTTTTGGTCTGTGGGAGGAAGCCGGAGTACCCGGAGAGAACCCACGCATGCACGGGAAGAACATGCAAACTTCACACAGAAAGGCCCCGCCTGACCCGGGGATCGAACCGGCAACCTTCTTGCTGTGAGGCACGCACACTACCTGCTGCGCCACCGTGCAGCATAGTACATCATATTTTCTAAATTAATTACATGTTTTGTATATAAAACCAAAGTAACAATAACTTTCAAATAAATGTGTAAATGAGTAAAAAAGTTTCCCTCTGAATTGTAGATGAGTATAAAGTAGGAGAAATTGGAAATGCTAATACCTCAACGGTGCGAAAGTACATTACTTGAGTTAAAGTACTGTTAATGACTCAGCAGCCAGAGAATTCTTTCACGTCAGCCTAAAAGTGGTTCTAAATAATGGTTTGTAAACGGATCCATAAAACATCAGTAAATGATTTATTAGCCATAAATAAACTCATTAGCTAATTTATAAATCAATGGTACCTTATTAGAAAGTGGTAACCAAAAAACTCAGTCTGAATTCTTCTTCAACATATTTCATATTTTCTTCTTCAGGGAAATAATGAGGCACACTCTAATGACTGAGAAAACACACAGGGCACGGGCCCTGTGTGTTTGCTTATTCCATCACGCCGCTCTTTATCTTTTGTCCTGCCGGCACTTGTGAAGCAAAGCATATAATGAACTCATTAGTCTCAGTCACGACCCAACTCCACGCCTGACGAAGCGGGCTGTGCAATGTTTGGCTGTCGCTTTAAGACCGATTTCCCCCCATTGTCAAACAGTCGTGAGCAGGAAGAGGGAAACGAAAGCAGAGACCGAGGGGGCCCGACGTATTTAAACACGATGCTGCTGCACAATAACGGCGAACGCGGCTTGGCACGGAGGAGCGCGTCTGCGGTCCGCGCACTCACAAAAGACGCACGGACACGGAGATCCACGCAAGTGACCGCTTGATCGGATTGGTGCTGTTTTAATCCAAGTCCTCAAAGTCGCTGCAGCTTGGTAAAATACACTTGAGATGACATGGAAGTGTCACCGCGGGTTATTGCCTCAGGAAATGATGACAGTGTCCTCCATCATCGCTTAGCTGCTTAGAGCGAAATCTTCTTGTCTTGCGGCCATTTCCAGAGGACCCAACTACCAATTAATTTAACCCAGAAACAGGCGAAACCGGGGTGTAACTGGCGGCTTGGAGGCTGTGGGAGCAGGTGCAGCGCGTCTTGGCTGCAGGCAGGTAGCCGTGGACTCTGAACCTAATCTGGATCAGGCTGGACTTCATATTTCAGACATGACATCCACTATAGAGAGGAAGACACTGGAAGCCAATGAGTAAGTAGCTAAAGTGTGAAATGGCAATAATATTACCTCTGATATTAAAAAGGCATCATCACTGTGACAGGCAGCCAAACTGTCTCACGTGTAAAATCTGCAGATGGTTGACAGCATGAGGTCAGAAGTCTCCTGCTGTGAGGCAAGAAAAAATAATCAAGTTCAAGGCCGAGAGCAGATTGTTAGGTGTGTGTGTGTGTGTGTGTGTGTGTGTGTGTGTGTGTGTGTGTGTGTGTGTGTGTGTGTGTGTGTGTAAAAAGGGAATGAAAATAGCTCCTGGCAAGAAAAAGTTCAGCATTTCCCAGAACAAGTGAAGTAACCTAAAGGTAAAATATATAATTGCCTACTGTATGTCTATGTCTCTCTCTCTCAAAAGCAGCAGCCTGATGGTGGGTCAGTAAACTTAAGACAAACATTATTCAAACATAAATTTCATTTCTAAAAATACCAAATGCATCAGGGTGATCTTTGGGGGAAATGTGTATAAGATGAACGACACAGCTCAAAGCCCAAGTCTGTTGGGGTTTGATTATTTCACTAACAATCATATAGTTACAATGAAGATACAGACAGGCTAGATGATTTTATCAGAATTAAAGCTTCTGAAGGGGAAATCTGATTTTTAAGAGGTTAATGAAGTAGCTTTGTGTTGTGGCTACTGTATTTAATACTACCCAGTGGCTCCCTCAGGTGGACAGTGGCAAGTCACAAATGTACAAGTAACACAAGATGGACAGATTAAAATCAGTGGATCAACAAACAGCTGCAAGATAATTTTCTAACCTCAAAATATGAACTAATCGGCCAAAGATTTTCAGTCATATTCTATTTTATATAAAAGGGTAATTAAATGAATATTTTACAGCTGACACAGTGAGTTGATCCATTCATTGTTGAGGTCATTTTTCCAAGCATGAATGCCCAAAATGCCCTTGTTTTTCTGTTGTTTAGATGACGAACCTGAAAACCTTTGCAAGTGCTTCTTGAACAAAATAAGCAATTTGAAGATATTTTATAGACCAGTTTGAGATTAATTGAGAAAGCGATCATCTGTTACAGTCTGGAATATTTGCATTTCTAACTAGTTTTCCGTCTGGTCTAGGGAGCCGGTTGATGAGGTTCTCCAGATGCCCCCATCTCTGCTAACCTGCAGTGGGTGTCAGCAGAGCATTGGTGACAGATTCTTCCTGAAGGCCATCGAGCAGTACTGGCATGAGGACTGCCTGAGCTGCGACCTGTGTGGCTGTCGACTTGGGGAAGTGGGCCGCCGGCTCTACTACAAGCTGGGAAGAAAATTATGTCGGCGAGACTACCTCAGGTTGGTTAATGTCATGATTTATTTCATGATTTGTGTTATCATAAGATGCTCCTAACAGTAACAGTAAAGTGTCAAAAGAGAGTCAAAGTGATGAAAGGATAAGCCTGATGATATTCTATAATGTCTTTTTATCAAGAAATGTGCAATCTGTACTTTATTTGGAGTCAATCCCATGTACACTGCTCTATTGCTGTACTAGCACACACTATGTGTTCATCCACAGCGGAAAATAGTCCCCAGCAAATGCAGCGTTAATACTGGTTTGTGTAATACTTGCTAAAAATGATGTGCCCTGACTTGTAGAGTGGGTTTGTGAATGTCTTCCGTCTTCCTCTCAGCATTACCTTTGATATCTTCCTCATCCTCTCAGGCTTTTCGGTCAGGATGGTCTCTGTGCTTCCTGTGAGAAGAGGATTCGAGCATTTGAGATGACGATGCGTGTGCGGGACAAAGTTTACCATCTGGAGTGCTTCAAGTGTGCCACCTGCCAGAAGCACTTCTGCGTGGGTGATCGCTACCTGCTCATCAACTCAGAAATTGTGTGCGAGCAAGACATCTTTCAGTGGACCAAACCTAACAATAACAACATGGTTTAGCAGAATCTGTTGCTCAAGATGAATGAGCATCACCCTGCCTTTCCCCACTGGCTTTAAAGGGAATGAACAATTGATATATTGACTTTCTGTAGCCTGTGTAGGTTTTATCATGCATCTGACATTCATATGGAATCATTGTCACACAAACGGGGGCTTCATCTCTGCATTGCCCCCTGCTGGGGACTAATGAAGACTGCACCAGCAATAACAGAAAGCTTTTCATCTAAAGCTGCATCCATAAATGCAAAAAATGCTTAAACACTGAAAATACTTAAACATGCAAAAATAATTGTTTGTTATACACACTGAGATTTTAGAATTTTAGTAACGAACAAAAACTAAATCCTGTTTCTTGTAGTCAAACTCTGTTGCATCGCCTCCGTCTGGTCTGAAATGTTCAAATAAGAATTTTTGTAACTTTATATTTTATGGGTCAGCAATTTTCTGAGAATTTCCTGGGAAGAACTATTGAATGTCATTTAGTAATAATTATAGAGAACTGCTCCATTCAAACCCAAGTAAATATTCAGTTATTATTCATTCATCTTTGGAAACTTGCCTGTGGACTAAGTTCACATTTGCATGCACAGCTTACCTGAGACTTTTTCAAGATGAAAAATATAAAATTACATGTTCTTCCCATGAAACTTATCTAGGAACTTAGTAAGGAAATTACAGACCTGTCAAATTAAGTGTTAACAGACTTTCATATTATAAATGGAATACATTGTCCATTTTGAAAAGACCAGATCAGAATGATTGTACTGTGTTGCCAGGTTGAACTGGTGGCGCCCTCTAGTGACCGAGGGCAACCATGCAATACTAATTTAACTGACTTTGGAGATGTTTTCAGTGTCTCTTTTGTAACTGTTACAATCCTCTGGACATGCACCTAAGACTTTTTTGAATATTGACTTGTCAATTTATGAAATAAATTGCAATTTAGAGAAACAGCATTATCTTCGACCTGTGTGTCTTCCTGGGATTTACAAAGAAACTTGAAATCCAAGCATTCAAAGGATTTTGACACAAGCTGTGCTCCAAATCTGTGCTGCAAATCAATCACATTTTAAATACTAACAATTACTGCGTTCAGGAAGTTCCTGTGTATGAATTATGATCCAAGTGCTTTATAATAACTATTAAAAAGCCAATATGCTGCTAATATGCATGCTAATAAGCAGCTAGTTTAAGGTGAATATGTGTACATTAATATAAAGTGTGACCAAAAAATACCTTTACATTTTTTGCAAAAACATATATACATTTCTCTTTTTGAAGTTTATTTGGTCGTTGTATTGAAAAATCAGTTTGATTGTGTAATTTCCTGCCAGTATAAAGTGTTTTGACGTGTTGTACACCAACTGCAGAACAGGAACAAACAAACAATAGGACACAGCGATGGCCTTCAGGAGTATTTAGGAAAATACTGTGAATGTGTGTTTAATAGACAGTAGATCAGTCTCACATCACTGCATTTTTTCCAGTTGATCTACTTTTTATACCTGTTTTTAGCCACAAGAGGTCACTAAAAGATTTATGAATTCCAACCATCCCATGAATACCAGCTCAATCAGGTATCAGGGTTTGTGTTTGCCAGGTGAGCTATGAGAACAGCTGAATTCTATGCTGCTATTTATTGCCAATCTATTGTGGGATTAAGCTCCTTCTCATAATAAAGTCTTCTGGCAGAGAATGAATCCCAGTGAGAGAAACATAAGAAATTGGGGTTAATGAAGTCATGATGTTTTGGGCTGTCTCTGGCTTTTTCTCTTGTCTGTCTGTCTTCAAAGCCGGTGCCCTTCAGAGTGTTTCTGCTCTCTTCTTCATGTCTGCCAGCTGTCAGCTCACTCTGAACTGGCCACAAGGCGTGCTCCTCCAGTGCCATCCCACAACCTCCTGCCATCCCCAGTTATCTTTACAGGCATAACACCAATAATTGAAGCCATGAATTGCTCTTGCGTGTGAGTTTGGGAACCAGGGCGCCTGACCACAGAGAGAAGCGGTCTGAACTGACACTAAAAAGTGGGTGAAAAATGTGATCGGGAAACAATTTGCAACAAAGACAAAGAGAGAGGAAGGTAAAAGAGAGAAGACGGCACAGACGCTCCAGGGTGATGTCTTTAGTTTTTGCCTGACAGTCGTTTATTCATAAGCGAGGGAGGAATGAAGGAACCAACAGGGTTAAAAACCCACCCAGGCTGAGATGACGCTTTTGCTGAAAGAGATACTTATGGGGAGGCTAATGAGCTTTCCCACAATAGAGATGGGAATATACTGTATAGGCACACAGAGGGATGCTGGGCCTTTACTCATTTGGAGGTCTGCAGATTCAAGAATCGTCAGTGTGGTATTAAGCAATGTTTGAGGAATGGCTCCATAGAAAAAAAAAATCTACATGGTGGTCTCAACTACAAATCAGCTCCATACTGCACACCAAGCCTAAGATATGTGTGGGTAAATAACAGCTTAGCTGCGTATACGAATAGAGTATTGGTAGCAGCTCAGTAGTCGACAGAGCTGGTGATGTAGGACTGTTAATTCTTGTGTTCTGTTACCACTGACTTTACTTCCTCTTTGGTTGGGGTCTCACAAACCTCAAAACTGTGTTTAAAAATAATGATAATAATTACAGAACCAACCAATTTTTTCCATCAGATATTTTTTCTTTTCTTCTGACTGTATTAAAACCCACCAAAGTACAGAAGTGGTTACCCTTCTGTGGGGTTAAACATTTGATGAAGGTGTCAACATACAGAAATGATCATGAAGTACAGTTATTGCACCAAAAAAGGAACATTTTCATGTTTTTTAAGTTATTTAGACTAAGCATGAACAAATATCTGTTACTTTTGTTTGCTGTAAAAGTAATTTTCAGACAGAGAAACGTGTTTAAACTGTTCACTTTTAAACCTCTTCTGAACAATTCAACAACAGATATCTACGTAGATCTGTACTTCATTTTAGTCATGCTAGTGTCATGGCTCCATGGAGAGCATGTTGGTTTGGTGGTTGGTCGTAAGGTTGGTAAGATAGAATTTTGGACAGATGTTCATGGTCCACAGAGGATGAAACCCTCTGACTTCAGTGATCCTCTTTTCTCCAGCATCACAAACAGGTTGATATTTTGAACTTCTAGAGACATATTGTGACAGCTCGTCGTACAGGTCGTAAAGCAAGTCGGTTATCAAGACCCATAGTTACATTTATTGTCAGGTGGCCTCTGGTGCCTGTGGTAATTGTGATGTGTGCAAAGGAGGAAATCAGGTGATGTAGCAAAAACAAACACTGGACTTTCATTCTGGAGACAACGGTTAATGTCCCGTGCAAACCAAAAGCCAACATTGACTTATTTTGACTTGCATAACATACTTACAAGTTACATCACGTAAGTAACAATAAAGTACTTATTTATTTATTTAGTTTTTTATCATCAGGTGAAACATTGAATTGGTCCAATACTTTGTTTTACCACCGAATACTTGCAAAACTAATTACATTCTCATCAGCCTCAGCTGTAATTTGTGTTTAATACTGATTGGCAGATGTTAGCATGATAAGGCACTAAAATAAGATGTGTCAGCATTTATTTCACAACTGTGCCTTCGTACAGCCTCACAGAGCTGCTAGCATGGCTGTAGACTCCTGTTTATGTCTGTGGTCTCTTGGACCTCAAACAGAAGCAATGCATCATTTTCTATAGACGACTTCTGAAACATGTTGTCAGTTCAAAATCGTCTTTGAAAGCAATTCTCACACAAGTAGTCAAAGTTATTATGTGTCAAACTGATAAAACAATTCTAAGTATGTTTTTGAGCTGTTAATGAGAGCCCAGAGTCTCCAGGACCCCAAACAGAACTTAAAGGTTAAAGGAGGGTGTTGTACTCTTTATCTGCTGCTGTGTTTCTACAGAGTTCACTGAGTTTAATGAGACTGGAGCTGAGGGGAGGCCAGGTCTCATCTCACGACATTAACACACCACACACCAGCCTGCAGAGACCCTCAGCATCGGCCAAGCGGCCTGTGTTCCATCGGCCCGCTCTCCTCTGTTGCCCTGCAGGCTGAGCTTTGCCAGAGCACTGGCCTGACTTGCACAGCAGCCTCAGCAGGACTCAATAAAGCCCTGTGCCTCGTGTGTCATCCCAACCAGCTGTACACAAGGCCGGGAGTGTAGTGCTGTGTTTGTGTGCTGAGGCAGGCCTGTTTCATCTCCAGTGCCCATGTCACAGCAGTCCTGTACGGGTAAACCTAAAAACATCCAGCTGTGTGCATGGAAACCAAGGAGACTTTCTGGGGATGAAACCGCAACGGCTCGCAGCTTGTTTTTATCAAACAGCTCACCCCACTGAAACAACCACCACACATCGACTTCACTCCAGTGCAGTGTGTAGTGTGAACAGCAGATGGCGGGTCTGGTCCAGGTAGATGTTCTTACATGCAGGAGGAACAAAAAAAAAGGCTGCGTGTGTGTATGTGTAAAATAACTGACAGGCAGATTAAGTGAAAGCTGGTTTTCGTATGGATGCCAGCTCGAGAGAAGATTAATTAGAACTGAACTGAAAGTGACGAGCCATATTCAAAGCACCACAGACATGACAGTGAGAGTTCGACGACACCTACAAAGGAAGATGTGGTTGGACAATTATCTGCAGCAGCACGGTGATTAATCACAGTGTGGCCTGTCAATGTCAAACCCATCTGACGAAATGAGTCAAGTGCTATTGATCATGCCCGCCTTGGGTTTCACTTGCACTCACACTTTATCAGATGGAGCTAATTGGGAACATATTCAGTCTGTGGTCCTGAGAGATGTGTCTGTCAGGAGTCACATTCCTGCTCCGATTCTCTGATAGCCTGTAGCGCCTGCAGTCTGGGTGGAGGACAGGCTGTGGGAGTGGAGTTTGGGGGCGTGGGGGTTGTGGGGTATGGCAGCACATTCAGAGGTGCATAGGTGAGTAATAAGCGTGCATCCTTTAACTCTCGCCGGGCATGTCCACTGACTGGATTAAATATGTGCTGAGGATTTATTAGGTAGAGGACCTCTGGGGCCTCAGAAAAACTCCAAGACTGAGCTGCCTCGACTTTTCACCCTCCCTCTTCCTACCTCACACAATCTCTCTCACCTACTTTTATCTACCTTCTCGTCCATTTTCTACTCCCAGTATGTTTTTCTGTATTTTAGTATTCCAAGCTTCCCTCCCTTTCACTCTCAGACAGCCATGTGTGTAGATGTGCGACGTGACGGACTCTGTGATTATTATGATGTTTACTGCTTCAGCCTGGATGCCTGCGGGCTTTTATATCACAGAGAGGCTGAGGGACTGGAGAACAGCGGTTGAAGAAGTATTCAGATATGCTACTAAATCAAAAGTACCAATACCACAACAAAAAGTCCTACAATTAAAATCCGACTTTAATAAAAGTATAGAATTATAATCAGAAAAATGTCATAAATAAAAGTACTCCATGCAGAAAAATTCTCCCTGTGAGTGTTATTTTTGAAACAGTATTACATTACATTCATGCATAAGTAGCATTTTACTTCAGGAGTTGGTCAAAATAGTGCAAATTTTTCAACTTTATATACAATTAGGTAGTTAAAACAATGTAACTGCATAATTTTCTAAAAGATGAGCAAATGTTTTGAATGTAAAATCTTAAATTTTAAAGTAACTATTCATTATCAAACTAGTATTTGACAGATAAATGTAGTGGAGTGAAAGGTATAATATTTCTGATTGAGCTGTAATACAGTGGAGGAATAAAGTAGCATAAAATAGGAAAGCACAAGTACCTCAAATTTGTTCACAAAGGAATAGTTTCACATTTTGGAAAATATACTTATTTACATTTTTGTCAAGAGTTTGATGAGAAGACCAATACCATCTGATGCTTGTGTGGTAAATATGAAGCTACCCGAGCAACTACTTAGCTTAACTTAGCTTAGCTTAGCTTAGCTTAGCACAAAGACTGAAAACAGGAGGAAACAGCTAGCCTGGCTCTGTTAATTAAGGAAAAAAAAAAATAAATAAAATCTACCAAACACCACCTCTAAAATTCTCATGTTATAGCTCCAAGTTAGAACTTCACCGCAAAAGTGTAAAAATGATAGTTTGCTGTTTTACAAGTGGGACCACTAACTTCCTGGAGTCTCTGCTGGTTAGCTGGCAACCTGGTTCCAGCCCCATAATAATCCATGGTAGGCAGATTTTGTCATCGCTGGACATAGCCAGACTAGCTGTTTCCCCAATTCCAGTCTTTGTGCTAAGCTAAGCTAACTGGCTGCTGGGTATAGCTTCATATTTACCGTACGTAATTGAATCTAGCTCTTGGCAAGAAAATGAATAAGCAAATTTCTCAAGATGTCAAGCAATCCCTTTAAAGGTAGTACTAATATAAATGTACCTTGTTACATTCCACCACTGTTGAAACAGTTTGTACACATGAACACAATAACACACACTTGCATTTATCATGGCTGAAATTCTTCAGATCAGCAAAAATATGTGATGCAAGTGCAGTAAATCTGCTTTGAACCAATCGCCTGTATGTTTTTTACATATGTTTCTTAGGCCATAAGTCATTTTCCCTCCCTAAAATGATCGCCATATGTTGAGCAGTGTTCCTGGCTTCTGATGAACCAGCTACATATTGCACTAGAGGCTCTGTCCCAAGACCTGCATCAAACATGCTGGCGGGAAAGTGCTGCCCTGACAGGATGGGTGGGGTGTTAGCTGAACCATTTTTTATCCTGCACTGATACAGGCAATATTGCAGAGTAATAAATGTAGCTGCGTGTCATATGCCACATCATATAGATTAGAAACTACAATCATGGGCATTATGTGCATTATAAGTAATAAACCACGGACTGGTGCGTTCATGGATGAACAGTTGAGAAAATTAACCAATGTGACACATGAAAACATTCTTGAGGGTTCAGTATGACCGTGAGTGAGTGCATACGGCGTTACAGGTCAAAGGGGTACAAACTGAGTAAAAAATGAGTTTCATAACTGAGAATCTTCTGTAATATTTGTGATTCATTCTCTTCTACACGTGAATACTTTCACTATTTCAGTTATTAGCCATTAGGTGATTGATTCCTGTGGTTTCTTTTCATTTTGCCACATACCTCCATTTTCTCATTAAAACACAACACAATCATGCATATGACATCTTATCTCGACAAGTCATTCTAGTGACAGTAGGTGACCTCGTGCACCATACATCATAGGGACCTCATAAGTCTAGCTTTATTTAGATGAGCATAAAAAAAGGACTTCCTGGTATAAATCTAAACCTGCCTCCCACCTCCTTCTCATCAGACATCAGTGAAAAGCCAGACCGTTACCAGGAAGCAGACCGTGGCAATGCATTTCTCTTTCAAGCAATCAGCGATGGAAACTCCAATTAAGATGGTGGAAAAAGGTGGCTACTGCTTTTAAAAAATCAGTGCAGATGTGCAGGTAAGTGACCATGCGGCAAACCTTGGCTACACAGCGCCAGGCTCAGTGCAATTTCCGTCTCTAATTGGACGTCCCACGCAATGCCTGCTTCCAATCATTGCAGAAAGCCAGCACAGGCAGACACACTGGCAGGATGCTGGACCACAGTTGGACAGATCACGAAGAACTTCAGGACAGAAAATGGGCAGGGATTTTCAATAACACATTTAAAGGCTTTGTACGGCTTTTGTCAGTGGTGGAAGAAATAAAAATACTCCACTACAAAGTCCTGCATTCAAGTTCATCTTAATTAAGTTAAAGTACAGAAGTGTAATTTGAACTGCTTTGTATCCTGGGTAATTTCATCTGTAACAACACATGCATTTTACAAATTGATTTAAACCTGCAACAATTAATCCATTAATCTATTAATCTATTGGGGGAAAAAAAACATGAATCTGCAACTATTTTGATAACTGATTAAGTATTTAAATCATTTCTCAAGCAAACATTTCAAATATTTGATGGTTCTGCATTTTCAAATGTGACAATTACATTATGATAAGAATTATAATCATAATAATTAGAGGGGTTTTAGTGTTTTGGTTGCACAAAACAACACATTTCATGATGTGACTTGGTGCTTTGGTGTAATGAAACTGAATGTTTAATTGATTAATTGAGAAAACAAAAGGAAGATTCATGGATAATGAAACTAACCATTTTCACAATGTTATGAGTAAAATCTTAATCTGTAAATAGAAACAGCTAAATAAATGTCTGTAATGTAGACATAATGTAATGTAATGTAGACATATTAAGAAGATCGCAGAAGGAAATACTCAAAGTACAAATAAATTAAAATTGCACTTACAGTTAGTACAGTACTTGAGTAAATGTAGTTAGTTACTTTTCACCACTAGCTTTTGTCTATGAAAAGTTTGTCTATGATTAAAAAAAGACACTTTCCCAAACTGTTGCGGCACCACAGGGAATTACCACCCACCACAATATAGAATATTTGAGCCCCATTGATTCTCTACACCTGCTGTTCTAAATCCCTGAATGCTTAAATCCTGCCAATGCCATCCTTAGTTAAGAATTTCTCTCTTCCCTTGGATTTCCTTTCTTTCAGAGTTGCCTCACCTGGAACCAATCTGTAACACAATCAAAGTGTCCTAACATGAAAGCTCAGTTCCTTCCTTTGATAGTCCATTTCTCTCCACACTTGTTCTTTTCTCTTTTCTCTGGTAGCTCGAGCAGCCATGTCTGGAAGAAATTCAGCTCAAAATAGAGACTCAGTCACTAAGCATTATGCAAATTTTCTTGAAACAATTCACTGGTGCTCTGCCTTTTGCTTTTGCAGACAACAGAATAGGCCTTTTGTCTAAAAATAAGCCGTGCATAATGAAAACTAAGAGCCTCGCTTGTTGAAAAAAATTGGGGACACTGTTGCGGGGGCCTTGGGAAATTCGAGCTAATAAAATTTAAGAAGGAAGAAGAATAACTTGCACTGGGCATTCAGGTATCATTTACAAGTATAATCTAGTGGCTTTTGCAAAAAATTGCACAAACACAGGCGAGAGCCAGTTTTTAATAAAAAAGGAAGTGTGAAATGTGGAAAGAAGAGTGCAACATTACATTTTTGAGAGCTTATTCTGTTTCCTCATCATTGGATTGCACTCATCCATCCAAAGCGTTGATTGCAGCTCCTGGATGAGTTGATGCTTACAGTTTGTATGCTGCTTGCTCATCAGTCATCCCTCTCAGCTTCAGAGCATGTCCAGGATCGTAGGGTGATTAAACTCTAATAGCAGCCTTTCGAGAAGTCCGGGGGGATTTACTCCTGAGTCAACATGCCAGACCCCATTTCCTCCTCACTCACTGGTGCCTCTCAACACCCAACCGGCAGCAGCCACAGTGGAACTTGTATAGATTGAGAAAACCTTGGAAGCGACCCTGCATGAGGCCTTAGACATACATGGAGAACTCCGCCAATAAATTACCCAATTCTCCGAAATATTATGTAATCTATGTGGTTGCAATATCAACATCTGATAATATGTAATTAAATACATACAACTGAGAGTTTGTTTGATTATCATGTATATTCTGGCCAGATACTGTGCGTGTGTGTGTGTGTGTAGAATATATATATATATATATATATATAGTTTTGGGTTTGTGACTGTTGATTAGACAGATTTCAGAAAGATATTATCCACGTTTTGGAAGATGTTGAAAGTATAAAACGCCTATAAAACAATTGTTTTGTGTCATTTTTATATAGAATTTTGTGCTTTTTCCCCTCAACATACATGGTTGGCAACAATGATTTGCTTTTCACTGGAACATGAATGTCAGTTCGGTTTCTTCTATTTTATTGGTAACATTATTAATTAGGAAAATATTCCACAGATTATCTGTAGTAATAATGACTAAAAACTCAAAACCCTAATGTAAACATAAATGCACACCTTGTCCTGCCATTTTCGATCCTGGTAGGACACCTGTTACCTAAAAAACAGATAAATCTCTTCTAGGAATGATTCAAAAAAGTGCAGCAGCTGTAAAGATGCCTCTCACAGATTTATGCTGTTCATGAGAAACGTTGCAACATAAACATGCAAGTATCAGATTATACTGTATTTTTGGACTCCTCAGTTATTCAACATGGGTGATTGCTTGCACAGGGAAGCCTAATCATCTCCTCATTTGACATCTCCTGTTCCCTGTTTTTAATGTGGCTTAATTTGTTCTGATGTGCTCCTCTGTTGGGCTGAGATGTTGATGCATGCATATATATATAACCATCTAATCATGTGAATGTGTACTATGTGAGCTGAACAGGATGCAGTTACAGAAAAATGAGTTTGATCCAGATTCATGATGGTGCTTTCCCAAGCCGTCGTCAAACATAACTGATTGCAGCCAGAGATTGAGACGCTTGTCATAGTGCTAACATTTCAGACATCTTGTTTTGAAACTTCCCACGAACAACAACACAGCACCCGTTATCTGCCATTTAGTCACTCGGTTGAGACAACGTATGCTGCTCCTCCATGTGACTTTAATTGAATGATTAGATGTAATTCAATAAGCAATCGAAGGGCAATGCGCGTGAGTATGAGGCGTAAAGCAAAAGAGCACTGGTGAGTGGAACCTTTGTCCACGGCAGTCCAGCGCTGCTACCTCTCAAGCTAAATCACGCGGCCTGGTCGTCCTCTGGTCAACACCGCCGTGTGGAACCGTCCACTCTAATTGTCAAGGCCTCCAATTTCAGGAACCACGCAGCTTGCAGGTTTAGTCCTCAGGCTTGCCATGTCTTGTGTTTGCCATGTGAGTCACTATCTTTAGACTGGGATCAACCACACATGATTTTCCCAATTATTATTGCCTGCAAGCAAAATTTCCAAAAATCCCTTTACTGGGAGATGTCATGGTTTGGGAATGTTTGCCATCAGCTAATTGTGATAAGGCTCGAAAGCCATCACACCAAATGCATCAACTTGACTGGATTCAACAACTGGATGAGGAACATTTCAAATTCAACAACATCAGTGACACAGGATTGTGAAATGACTCCGAATTGTGACACAACTTCTCCCAGCTTGAAATATTACCCCTGCGTGTGGACCCATCAGCCCCATATTCACACAGCTGTTTACTGTCAATCTGCCCCAGCTCATGCAAATTTGGCAGGAAATGGCTGGCATTATAATAAAGAAAATGAAAACGGCCCACTCCATAGCTCTATGATGCAGTGAAATAGTTCCATAAATTACTTCAAGTCTGCTAATTCTCAGAGTAAATCAAAGTCCCCTGAGGAGCTGAAGTCTGTAAAATACGGCTCATTACTAAACCAAGAGGACACGAGCTTTCAGTGGGATTAGAAAGTCAAGGCTAGTTATAAAATATAAAAGAAAATGTTAATCTTGAATCCAGGATTGTAGAAATGTCAGAAAATTCTCGCCACCATTTGAGGAGCTGACTTGTGGAAGCAATCTTGGCAATTGTGTGTGTAGACAAGTGTATTATCCAACATGTGTCTTTAATGCTTGGTCAGCCCACTTGCCAGCTGTCATATTGTTAAAGATAGACTACACCCTCTTGGCTTGTGCCAAGAAGGCCCATAGATTTACAGTAATACCCTGCAGCACAATAGTGAGAGTGGAGGACTGCAGGGCAGCCAGAGGCCCTATTCTCAAGTTATATGTTGTAAAGCTTTGTTACTATAATTGTTACAGACTCCTGGACGCAATGATGACTACTGCAGCTGACTCCGATCACATCTGAACCCACAAATCACAGTCAAGTCAGCATCTCATGCAGTGTGTTTCTATCAGCATAGCAAAGTCAGGCTGAAATCGGCACCCAGATACCAGCATCATGTTAATGACTGGCACTCATTCATAACATCTGATAGATTTGTCCCCTTGTCCAATAAGGAATAAAGTTCTTAGTATTGGTTTTCTTCAGCTTTTATGTTTTGGTTCAGTCCCATGGCTCTCATCAGCAGCAGGTAGCTGTTTTCAGTGAAAGAAGTTCTCATAAACCAACTGAACACCCAACAGCAGACAGACAAAGCTAGCTGGTTAACATAGTGAAGCATTTAGCAGCTAAGAAAAAGTAAAATTACAAAATACACTGATGTATTGCAGTTTTAGCTCTAGTCTTTAGAGGTAAATACCTGAGCTGTTCGGCTCTGCCAACTCATGCCTGGAGTTCAACCCCAAGACAACCCTGATTAAGTTATGCTGGGAGATCTGTAACTTTTCCACTAGTGTTGTTCCCAGACATTCAAACAACTAACAAATTGGATAATCAAAGCAACACAAGAGTAAGAGGTGACAGGTTGTTTAAAGCGGCAGTGAACGGATGTGGCATGAGACAGACCTAGACACAGGCAAGGCTGTGAAGTAACATTGTCTTGTGGTGGTTATGCAGGGGTGGGTAGGACACAGAGTCTCTGCGGCCGTTTGTAAGAGGACAAGACAGTTGTTCAACAAGTGTTCTCCGAAATTCAGTGCAGGCAGCATGACTCTGATTAAGCGCCATGTGAATGAGCTTCTTTCTTGTCTCAATGAGGACATTCCTGACAATTAGGAGGATGAGTGCAGCTTTGTTTGTCTCTCAGAGGCGACCTTGTCTGTTGGCTCAGTGACTACCTGGGAGTCTAAGATGCACAGGAACCAGGATTTCTATCAGCATGCAGCTCTGCAGTGACAGCGTTAAGTTACGGCAGGTGAAGAGTCCCCTTCTGTTAAGTAGGATTCACAAGAAGGTTAATGTCACAGCAAATACAGTAAATGCTATTATTATTGTTCATGTCAGTTACAGATGACAAGCAGCAAAGGTGTGAAACATATAACCCTGATTTTCAAGGAGAAACTTTACCTTTCATTTCTTCATGACAGATTTTTATTGGGCCAGTGCAGCCTCTAATACGAGTAATACTTTTTGCTCAGCTTCAGAATGAACCAAAGAACATAAATGGGAATGTCTCTTAGTACAGAGTATTTAATGGTACAGCCACAAAACCAAATCCGGATATTGCCTCCTAGGACAATGAGCATTCTGAACACCAAACGCTGCCACAAGAAATGAGAGAAATGTGTGTGATGGAGTGATAGAGGAAGAAAGAGAAGGTTGTGACATTTTGGGTTTGGTGTGAAATGTGCCACTGACATCCATGTCATTATGAGCATGTTAGCATGATGACATTAGCATTTAGCTAGCAAAACCCTGCTGTGTCTCAGTACAGCTTCACAGAGCCACTATCATGGCTGCAGTGTTTTTCCTAATCAATAACAGTCTGGTCTTAACTCCATGTACCAGAATTTCCCTGGTGCACTCTTTTATTGTTACTTGGGTATTTCCAGAATGGAAAAATATGTGTAATATTAGGTGTTTTGGTCATAGATGGAAATTAAAATCTTTAATTCACATTTTCTCTATTGTGAGTCATTTTATGGTTATATAGTGTTATTGGGGAAAAGTGTAAAACTGAACATGAGGGAAAACAGTCAGCTGGAACGACATGTAGGTAACCTGCAGTGGGTCACGGTGACGATAACGATTAGGTCAAGATGCACTCTATTCTTGTGTCCCAGTCTGAGTGGGGTAGGAGGTGCAGGCTACATTAGTCAACCAGTCACCCACAGTGTCTTCCTGTTCAGCCTCCTTTAAAGCGAGCTCTCAATCGGATTAACGTTGGCCTGAGGGTAAGAGTGGGTAGAGGTTACCTGAACAGAGGGGAAAAGGGGGTCAGACAACTGTTTCAAGTGAAAGTGGAATTCAGGGCATCTGTGTTTGTTTGTAATTGGGTGTGTTTGGGACTGACTCTGACATCCTGCAAAGCCTAAGGGAGAGGGCAGAGGTTAGTCATTGCAGTCCTGGTGCACAGTGCGCTCATGCCTAAAACTGCACGTTGGCTGCTGCTTTTGAACTCTCAGCATCCTTACTCAGCATCAGGTTTGGGTATACAAGTGTTTCTTTTGGACCTGAAAACCCGCATCTCTCAGTTCTCAGATGCTGTTGGGTGTGATGATGTCAGCACAGCATTGCTGGCTGAGATTAAAGGAGCAAACAGGTTCCCGATGACAGCTTCTGTCCTCGCCTCCTTGCAGAGATTTGATTTTCTGGAGCTGGTCTCCACTTAGCTGAGACATGCCAGGCTCTTCTGAGCTACTGGCAAGTGAAATGTGGACATCATGCTGCCTGTGCAATATGCTAAAATCACATGCCTGCAATTTGAACTCAGATACATGTGATTTTCAACCAATATTAAAAAGTCAAACTGTGTTTTGAAGCAAAACACTGAGAATAGATCTTGAGATTTGTTGAAATATTAGTATGTTGCAAACTCTGACATGGGATAGCATGGCGCTGCAGGAACAACCTCCTTTGGCCCACCTCTGAAATTCCCGGGGTGAAAGGTTACTGCTGTGACAGTGCCGGCTCATCTGAGGGGCTCTCTTTACCTCAAAACCAAAACACCCGAGGGCAGAATGGTGAGCTTGTCTGGCCACCCCAACACGACTCCCCAGGATCCTGGCAGGGAGGCAGAGAACCCAGGATCAGGGCTCCCCCCTGCACAAATACAGATGGGGTCGTGGGTCATCTGGGGAGCTCACATGAGGCTTTCATCCCAGAGAAGCTCATTTCAGGGGAATGTGGCTCTTTCCCCATCTAGATAGGAGTCCTCCTTGAGCCCCGAGTGGCTGAGCTGAACCCTGGATCGACAGACATGTTCCCTCAGACCCGTTTGTTTTGTTTTGGTGCTGCGTCTCTGCACACATCGCCTAGCCCGGTCCAGACACTGCTGTGGGAAGATCAGGCTGGGTCAGCACACACATGGTGTTGTGTTACAATGCAAACACTTTCTAAAACTGTATCAAACGTGCAGAGAGAGGAGACTTGGGTAAAAAAATAATGCCGTGGTATTTTCGGCTATTATCTTGCATGGTCTTGAGATGACAGCAGTGGCTGATAATGAAATTTCATCATTTCAGACTTTTAGACACTCAAGCAAAGATGACTAACATATTGTGAGTAGGAGAGATTAAAGCTCATGGTGGAGTGTAATTCCCTGTGTATTTATTTAGTTCCAAGCCTCCACAAACCAAAGTCAAATGTAATTGGGCAATTACACTGTTTAGATACAATGCAAGCCTTGTTACATCTAATTAAATGAACTTTGCCATTTTCCCTGCAGAAATACTGTGCCAACATGTACACCAAATAGAAACTCTTGTTAGGCTCAATTATAATAATTTAGACTTCAGTCCACTGATATCCACAGAGAGTCTGCCATCATCAGCAGCTTATTTCAGAATGATCTGAAAGGATGGAAGTTTGAAGTGTAATCAGTCCTCCAGGTAATTTGGCCTTGTTGAACAAGACAAAAATAGTCAGCATGTTCAAGAGTGCTTATTGTAAATTAGGGCTCGGATGAACAATAAACATAAATACATGGAAACACAGCAAGTGCTGTTTTCAAATGAAGAGCATTTGAAATGCATTAGGCTGGCCTTGAATGTGAGTCTCTGTGTGAAATTGCTGTAAAGGTGTACTGCAGCAGCTAGAAACCACTGGGAAATGTGTGTATACAAATAGGTTAAAACCATATTTGACTAATAGTAAGATGAGGAAGATGTTAGGATAAATCATTTCAGTAGTCGACTTGCACAATTGTGCTTGTTGCTTTTCACAGTGATTTGGGAGCAAAGCACATCTGGCTTTTACCAACAATATTAAAGCTAAACTACGTCAAAATAACAGGATATTAGAGTAATCTTTTCAGAATGCTTGGCACACGGCACATTTTCTGTCTGCGTTCAATCTGCACAGCATTAACAGAGAGACTCGTTATCTTCAATATGTCCCGAGTTCATTTGCAGCAACTGGTCTTCTGCAAACTCATGATGAAGATGTGCTCTAACTGTCATCAACTTGTGCTCGATATAAAGACATTAAACGCCACAGCAGAAATGTTTTTTTTTTTTTTAAATACATTACTGTCGTGCATGTGTGTGCATGTGTGTGTTATTTACAGCACATGTCCACAACTGCTCAACCTCATCTTCTGAAGTTTCCATGTGTTGAACAGTCACGGTACTGTTCCAATTTTTTCATTATTAGAGTGAGACACCTCCATGAATATATTAACACTGGGGAGTGCTAAATATATTCCACATTCAATCTTCCACCTGTAAAATGTTTGATCTACAATCTCTTTGTAATATGCAAAAATTATGTGTTCCAGTGAGGTGACATAAGCTTTGATTTTATGGACTTTTTTCTCTTAATGTTTAATTTATTAGATTTTACAGAATGCATGTTAGATCAATAGTACAATTCAGTAAGACGTACAGTAAATCTTGCTCCTGGCTTGTTATTCCTGTGTGTGGTATTTGTTTCTATTGTTTGAATAGTGGTAATGATAGTAGTAATGATACTGCTGCAATAATATTCCATTTTCTATCACATCATATATAACAAAGAGCAAATCATCACATTTAAGAAGCTTGACTGAAACAATCAACCAATCAATCATCTAAACAGCTGCAGATTGATTCAGTCGACTACGCAACCTAATTGTTTCAGATCTAAATCATTATATATAACAGCAGTCATGAATAATCCTAATCTGAATCCTAGTGATTGCAACAATGCAAAGATCAACAGGCTCGTAATAAATATCAGAATACAAGAAAACAAACCACATGCACAAAAAGTGACCCAAAGATGCATTAAATTCTCTGTTTTTTGTTTTTTAATTAAACATCCATAGCTGCAAGACACTAGGGCTGCAACTCATGATTATTTTCATTAACCATTAATGCTAATTATTTTCTTAATTGATTGTTTTCAATTCAATTCAATTTTATTTGTATAGCGCGAAATCACAACAAATGTTGTCTCAGAACACTTTCCATATAGAGCTGGTACAGGCCAAGCTCTTTTATCTACAGAGACCCAACAATTCCCTCATGAGCAAGCACTTGGCGACAGTGGTGAGGAAAACTTCCTTTTAACAGGCAGAAACCTCAGGCAGAGCCAGGCTCTGAGTGGGCGGCCATCTGCCTCGACTGGTTGGGTCAGAGAGTTTTGCCATAGTGTAGATAAAATGTCATGTAATAGGTAAAAAATGGCCATTAAAATCTAATTTCCAACAGGCTCGAAACCAAAACTGCTATGTTTACTGTCATACATGACAAAGATGAGCAGAGCAAGCAACAGCTGGAGCTGGTGACTATTTGCCATTTTTGTTTAAAAAAATACTGAAGTGAAAATCAATGGCAAATCAATTAATTGATGTTTCTGCTCCAAATATGAATAATCCAAATCTGAATCCTCATGCTCCCTGCAAAGCAAAGCTGAACAGGAGGTTAATGATACATTTCAGCAAGTGAATACTGAAAGATGATCAACCAGCCTATCTGCAGACCATTCTCTATTAATTAATTGATAAATGTCGCCAATAAAATATCCGAAAATACATAAAAATGACTATTTAAATTTCCTAAAAATCAGGTTGAGCTCTTCAGATGACTTGTTTTGGCCGACTGACAATCCAGAACCTTGACATATTCAGTCTACAACATGAAGGAAAGTGGAAAATCTCCACAATTGAGAAGCTGGAACAAGAGAACGTGGAGAGAAAATTACCAAAACAATCGATTATCACAACAACCTCATTTCTTGTTGATTAATTAACTGTTGTTTTACCTTATTTGTGATATATCTTACAAAAATTATATAAAGCTGTGTACTTAGGTGAAAAACTCAGAATAAAGTACATCCTGGCCCTCATGTACCTATATTGACTCTATATGTGCAGGGACTTCAATGGGCCTGTGTCAGCTGCTGCAGCAGTGATGATGGATGGAGGTGAACTCCTATGTGTCTCCTGCTCATGGGTTAACTGTCCTCGACCAGATATAGAGCCGAGAGATGAAGGCAGCACAGCATCCCCTCTGTCTGCGCCTGCTTGATCCTGTTTATTGAATTACACATCAGTACAACCGCTGCCCCTTTTTTCTCTCCCCTCATCTCTGCTTAATTTGATCAGAGAATCTGCTGATGCAGTGTGTGCCCGGCTCATGTGAAACCAATTTAAAGCTACACATAAAAATCTGGTGTGTGACACACACGGAGACACACAGACACATACAGAGGGTGTGGTGTGTGTGCTATTTGTCCCTCTTCTGGTGATAATCCGCCTGTATGACTCTCAGCAGGGAACCCCAGCCGATGGCTTGTCCACAGGTGTGAGCGAGACACTTCTCAGATTCACCAAAGCAGCATCAAACAGTGTGGCAATGATAGTGAGTAGATCCATGTTTACAAACAGTATGTGGTTTAAAGGATTGTATATTTATACCACATGCCGTAAATACTGTGGCAGCATCTCCAAGGCTCATCATGTTGCTGTTGTGGAAACGGGTTTTGTGAATGGAACAAGCTAAGAGAGGTAACTGTGGTGCAACCCGTCCTCGTCTTATTAACATGAGAACTTCACTGATACTTTGCCTCTGTCTATGTAAACAAAAAGCACGACAGATCTGATCTAACAGCAGCCCCACCTGTGTGCGAATGAGTCAAAAGACAAATTCAAGTCTGTCTTAAAGCAACACTTGCAATCCCACATGTAGATTGAATTGAAACTGAAATCCAGTCTCTACACTCTTGTGAAGGCCATTTCACTGAGATGGGAGATGTTCCCAAAGTTCTTGTTTGGTACAAAAATGCATTTTCAGGTTCAGCCAAAACTAACATGAGGCTTCAACAGTCCCTTCTCACCTTTCACAGTTTAAAATTCCCGCTTCATGTTATTGTTCCTCCACTGTGGCCCCGTCAGGAATCATAAAGAGGGACTTTTACATTAAACAGTGTAACTTTGAAAGAAATCCATTTCATTTGTCACACAGAGACCACTGAAGCCCAATATCAGCTTCATCTGAACTTCAGAATACATTTCTGCACTGAACGAGGACAGTGGATGTTGTCCCATGTCTTTCAGGAAATACTCAGACAGACAACAACCTCAGCGGGGGTGACAACGCAGAGTCTTCTGGCAAAAAAAAAAAACTTAATCCAGCCGCAAAGCAATTCAGCATCATCCGGCAAGAAGTCGCGTTTGCCAAGTGCACATTCCTGGTGGGTTACTTTGTAACGTGAACGCTTTATTTCTACTGTTTTCCTCGAGGTTGTTGCGACGGAGGATAAAATGATTGAGCGAGTCAGAGAATGTGTCATAGTATTTTAAACTGCTATGCAGTTTTCTGGCATTCTCCAACACCAAATTCTCTGTGGGCCCCTTCACACATATATGGCTACTCACTCAAGTATCTTTGTGGGCCCCCAGTCCCCCGTTGCCCCCCAGTCCTACGCCCCTGCCAGCATCTAGTAAGCCTTCAGAGTCATATATGTAGTGCTACAATCAGCACTTCTTGGATCAAATGTCTTTGTTTCACTGGTACCTGAAACAAAACACCTCCACCAATGCAACATTGTTTTAACTCAGAGCTGTTTTGAACCTGAAAACAAATTGAAATAATCTCAAAAGTTTAGAGCACAAGAACAATTACAGCGATTAAAAAATGTTTTATTGTTATGGGCATGTGAGTGTCATTTTAAGACGGGTATGAAAACATTTTAAACTCTCCTTTGACTTAACCTGCAGCTACATGATGCATGGAGAATAAAAGAGAGGATGCTGCCACTGCAGATAGGCATACGGGAGGTAACACAGTGAGAAGCATCACCCAAAAATAGACTTTGGGACAAATGATAGAGTGAGATGTGATCTGCAGCTGTGATGTGACAGCCCCGGCTGAGGAGGCTCAGCTGGTTTATGAATTCCCAGCATTCCTTTAATTATTTAAAATTCCCATCTCTGAGCAAACTGGGCATCACAGGAAACAGGTTCAAGTCCAGCTCCGGTTTCAGTCCTTACTGCTGAATGACATGTGAATTAATATCTCACACAGATGACTCTAGACTTTGATCGTCATCGTTCTAGAAAATGTCCATACATGTAAATGCTATTTCAACATATCTGAACGTTAAAAAAATGTTCCCATAAAGCATAACAACAACATATTTCCCATCTCTCATGCCTGGCCTTTCCCACAGCCAAACTGAACATGGCATTGCTGAGACATAAAGTCAAAGCACTTTCTCCAGCCCATTACCCGCACTGCCACGCCTCTCACACAAGAAAGCAATAGCCAGAGGAGTTTTCGGGGACCCTGCTGCTGATACACATGAGGCCTGTGCCAACATAAACCTCAGAGGGTCTGAGCTGCTGCATCAGTGGAGAGCCCGTCCCCTCAGCAGCAAATACCTGGACACGGTTCCTGCTGGAAGTTAAACAGACAAGTCGCCATTTGGTGGAAACCTTTTAGAGAGAATGCCACGCATGAGTGATGTATATCTGTGACAGCTGAGGCTTTAGCCTGTAGCAGTGGAGTGGTTTATATTAAGGGAGGCCTGCACATACGCTGCACTCAAAGCAGAAGTCTGTCATTCTTGATTGTTTAGCTGTGTGACAGCCTTGGACTTGTAATTTCTAGGTTCTCTGTCGAGACACTGCTATCTTAAAATGTTTGCATCAGCTTTTCCTACAGGGTAGTTAACTGTGGAAAGGTAACAGAGAAGGAAAGAGAACGAAATGCAACCACACACACATCTTCAAAACGTAGTCTCCTGTAGTCCCGTAAGTTCTTATATTTGATTCAAAATGTTCTCATAAGCAGACAAAAGTCACATGGATGTGTCCACCTTTTACATGTACATACTGACCCTGCATGGGCAACAGCTAAATGACATGCAAATAAATCTCCTAATTTCTACACCAAATGTTTTTTAAAATTAAGAACGTTTTTTTCATTTTAATGCTGAAAAAAAAAAAGAAAATCTGAATACATTTTACAAGACCGAGAGATTATTTGTAAGTCAAAGACAACATCAATTTGCTGTTTTAGCAAACAAATAGAAAAGTGAAGTAAAGTCCTTTGAAAACAGTGCAAAATGTACAAATCCGCAGAAACTGTCATGTTTCTCCTGCCTGCTTGTTTGTGTCAATCACACATTGACAATCAAAGGAAAAAAAAAAAAGAAAAGCTTTGTGAGATCTCATTTCTGTGGAGACATGAACACAAAAATCGGCTGAAACAAACTGCAGCAATGAGCGCAAAAACACAGCCGGAATAAGATGAGAACAGGTCGAGCTTCTCCCCCAAATTAAAAGCCACAACATAAAAAATAACTAAATGACTAAACAGAAGTTGGGCTCGATGCGGTGTGCAGCCAGAGTTAAGCGCATTACGTTATATTAGAAATAGCTCTGAACAGGAGACATGTACTAATAAAGCAATGAAGAATATAGTCAAAAGTCTCGTTAACGAATACCTGCACAGCGAGAGAGGTGCCGGTGGTGAGCAAGACTACACCGACGAGACTGCACGTGCACTGGGCCCAAACCAGTAAAATGGTATTTTTAAACCTGAGCAATTTAATTTAAAAATCCTGCAAGAAACTTAATAGATGCTAAAAGATTAGTGCTTTTGGGAAGTCATTTGGATAGGATGAGTGAAAGTAAGAAGTAGAAAAAAAAAACAAAACAAAAAAAAACCTGCCAGCAATTTAAAACACAGTCTGTGATTTCCATCCTTTATTTCTAAGAAACGTAATAATCATCCTCGTGGCTGAGCTGGACTGCAGATGTGGCCGATATCATGTTCTGTAAGAGCAACAGGACAGGAGTTATGTCTCGTGCCATAATTAATGCGCTAATTGTACCGCAAAATGAGAAAGAAAGAAAGAAAGAAAGAAAGAAAGAAAGAAAGAAAGAAAGAAAGAAGGGCGGAGTGAATTTCAGTGTTCATACTGAATTAATGTGCGTTCAGGCCTGAGAACCGCAAATCCAACACTGGAGAAATATTTCGCTCCATCCTTTTAAAATAAAATTAATGAATGGCAACTTCATAATAAAAATAATAATACGAATAATAATAACAACAATAACAATAATAAAAATGATATGTTTGATGCTTAACAGTCACAAATAATTACGAAGCCTAACTATAAAAAATACTTTGTCCTAAAATTAAAACTTACTGTACCAGATTTAATATGATATATTTTCCTAATTTATGCTAATTGATGTTGTCATTACGTACAAACCCGGATAATGTTTTCAAGGGGGGAAAAAGGAGGACGTGATTTGAGGCAGTTTACCACATTTGACTACCGACAGACATAAATGCCAATGTCCTGTCCTTAAAACACGCTTTAACCGATTTTTCTAGCCAAGAAAAGGCAAACTGCTGGCGCAGCGTCGTCATAGCGCAGAACGCCAAGTGCATCATAGGCTTATTGGTTTAGAATTAATTTAATATTAACAAGTAGCCAATTTTCAAATAGCAGGGCTGAAAGTGTTTTTGCAATGATGGGCTCTAATTCCCCATCAGTATAAGTGGATATATCCGAAATGACAGCCTCTGACTCCGCACATAAGGTTATGGTCAAACGGCTAATGTTGTTTGGTTTAATATAGGTCTGTAAAACAAATGCGCAAAGTAAATATTTATGTAATATTTAAGCTTAACATCGGGGGATTTTAGGAGCTGTTATTGGACTAAATTCTTGGCTTGATCCAGTGATTTAGGATCCTCTTTCTGTATGCACGAGACAGAGGAGGAGATAGTACACGTTTGATTTTCCACAAACGCCCATTAATAACCAAGAGTGGCTCCTCTGATAGATGTAAACAACGCGTTTTTATTGCTTTAAAGTTTGATATGAGGGAAAGTCAGAGGTTACGGTCTTCAGCCATGTAACTGCAGGAATCAAAGCGGTTATATTCATCCTCTAATTACATTAATGTCATGTGTTGTGTCTCCCGCGTGTTTACCAAAAAAGCTTCCCCCCTTCTGAGCTTGACCTCCCATTTCTGGCTGCATAATAGCGCAGAGTGAAGCTCGGTGTGGGCCTGCAGCCCACTTCAGATGTGTGTGGAGCCTGAAGGTCGGAGTGCTCTGTGCATGCGTGTGCGTGCGTGTGTGTGTGTCAGATACATTGTAGGCTACTGAGGCGGCATCAGCTTGAGCAAGGCATTTCTCTTTACCCCGACAAACCTTCAGGGGGCTTTTAGCATTTGTTCAGTCTGCAGTCTCTGGAAAACATCTGATTCATTTTTTAACCAGTCCCAGATGCGGTAGTGTGAGTGTGTGCGTGCATGAGCGCGTCAGTGTGAGTTTGTCGGTGCATGAGAATTTGGGGAGAATATCGGCTGTCTATAGCGAAGGGGAGGGAAAGAAGAACCGAGTGGATTTTTTTTAATTTAACTTTTTAGGTATGAACGCAGCGTGCGTCTCATACTGCGATATGACATCGATGGATTCATATTATAGCACGTCTACTGCGCAAGGTAGGGATCACCAGGCGAACCCGTTCAGGACTTTCCCGACCACTGAAACCAAATACAGCCCCACGTTCATTCCGGGGAAAGGGCCGCCTTACGGAGAGAAGTCCCGGAGTCCTTTCCAGCCGGAGTGCCAGTCATTGGATGGCGCTGAGGAGGGCACCTTCAGCAAGTATCAGCTCTTCATGCAGCGACCGACCTGCAAAACTCCGCCCGAAGGCAGCAAGCTGCACCCGGACAGCGGACTCAACGGGACGCTCATTCCCTGCTATGGTGAGTGCGCAAAAGAGAGGCAGAGAAGTCTCACTATATGACGCAGCATATCGGCCTGGAGTTGAACTGAGATGCATGACAGGAGGGCACATTTGCAAACAATAAGAGAAACGTGTATGCTGTGTGTAATACAGCATCTGAAAGTCAGTAATCTGTTAGGGAAGAGCAGAGAGGACGAGAGGGTGAACCCACCAGGACTCCCATCAGACACCCATTTTTTTTTTTTTTTTTTTTTTTTTTTTAACTGAACGTTGATGCCTGTGTTTATAGAATAGATTCATATTAAATGTAATAACGTGGTTTCCTATCAAACTGATGTGGGAAACTGTGCGCTATGGCGAGAAAAACAAGCTGTCTGAAAATTTTACTTTTGTGTATCATAGGGAGGAGAACTTAAATCGCATACCATAAAACCCTCAAGACCTTCAGAAATTCAGAAAATAGCTGCATCGAATAGGTGCCTATACGGAGAGGCTACTGACTGACTGATTAATGGACAAATCCAACCCTGAATGAATTTGAAATATATTCACGGAAATTAGGATTTCCTGGCCCGTAAGCTTGCACGGATGAGGTGAGCTATTGAAGCATTATGGCAAATTATCTCCTTTATAAGGCGTGCGTGTGCCTATACTGAGAGGTGAAGAGGTCATTCAAAACATTTGAATGGATGCTTGGCCTTTTACGTGTTTTGACCTTGTGATTTGCACAGATCGAGAGTCACAAGTTTTCCATTCCTTCTTTCAGTTTATCATCTGATTCTCGGTGAAGCCGCAGCATCACTGCCGCTGATCTCACTCTCCCACAGCTGCAGCCTGTTATTGTCTACATACAGTAAAAAGTCTTCACCACTTACAAATGTCACGAGCTATTTCAAATTTTAAATTATGAACCACGTTGTACAAGTCAGCAGGACACGCGCGCGCACAAACGCACAGACGGCAAAATCCGTGCGTCAAAATGACAAAAGTTACATTTCAATTGGACTATTTTAAAGGCCATTTCTATCACGTGCTCCTTCATTTTTATTGCAATTGTTATTTTTAGCACAGGTGATTCTTTAAAGACAAATACCTGATGACGACTGGCGGTGCTGTTCCACAGTTATAGAGTATATTCTTGTATTTAATGGAGTCGCTCCAGTTCCGGGCCCAGATTTCACAAGTTGTAGATTACAACACAACAGTCAGTGGCCACTTTAAATATTTAGAGACTGCTTGGACGTCCTGACAAATAAAATCCATTTTAAAAGAAAGCTTTACAGCTTCACAGAGTCTTCCGACTATTCGTTGCACTACACATGTACCATTGAGCGAAAACATCCATTTTACTGTCCCTTTTATGAGACGCGCGCGTTTAAAATAAAAAGAGAAAAGCGTCTCAATGAGCAGAAGAAATGGGCTCAACCTATTCTGTGTGACAGTGGGGTCACAAGAACGGGCCGATAGGCTTAAAACGTATCAATTATGCTTACAATTAGCTTTGCATAATATATGCATATGATATTTGTATAATATGTTATAGACTAGTTTAAAAACTACATTACAAAAGCTTTATTTTGGTGAGTTATCAACGCATAGACTCGCCGGCGCCTATATGTTTCAGATCCAGATGTTTATCATGATGCGGATGTTACAGAAGAAAACATCTGCTGTGATCATGACTGAAATTTGATGTGGATCGAAACTTGTGCAGTGATCCAACCTTTAAACAGGCCAGCAGCCGACGTTTTACTCGGCCTGTCACGCTTGAAAATAGATCAGTGGGGAAATGCAGGTCAGAAAACAGAGACTTAACACTGGATAATTTAAAAACACTAAGTGCATGATTGTAGTATGTCAGTAAATGTAAGTATTAGGTGTAACAAATAAAATCCAACTGCCCTAATTCTGCTCAGTGGGACCAATTATAACTAAGCCTGCTTTATAACACATTTCTTTGCAGTAGCCAGAACTAAACTTTGCCAAAATACATCCATAAAGTGCAAAGTAATCTGTTTTCCTGAGAAACAACTGAAGTCACTCTTTATTCTAAGCTGCACTGTCACTTTTTCTCGAGGTTGAGAGCAAAGCCTCCAAACAGATTTGAGCGCCCCTCTACTGAAGTGAATTGATTTGGCAAGTGCATTGACAGAACCATTTAAACACCATCATTAAATGCAACGTGCCTCCCTTGAGGAGAGCCCTGCGATGTTATTATTGAAAATGTTGCAGCCAGATGAAGGCATCGTGGCTCTGGGGAGGATAATCTGGGGTCTTGCCAAAGCCTCAGGCGTCAACAGGCTTGTGCTCTTATGTGTGGTCCTCAATGGGAGATATATTGCTCAATGCTGATGCTTTATCTCCATCAAAAGTCATCTCATACCCGAAGGGAGTTTTCTGTGTGGCAACCTCAGCTCCAACTGTAATACTGTTTACATGGCAACCCAACATTTAGCATCTGTCATTCTGAGGATGTTACATGCGAAACAGTGTTTGGCTGCACCAAAACACACACAAAAAAGCAGAAAAACATTGTAGATGTATGATAAAAATTACTCAAATAGTAATATTTAGATTTAATAGCACATGAAGATTAGAGAAGCGAACGATAAGATGAGGATTTACTGAATTAATGGGAAACATTTTTGGCTGCATATTATTCACACCTCATTTTCACACTTTTAATTCAGCACACTTCCAAATGTTTTGTCAAATTATTTCTTTACATTTTATTCATCCTCATGCCACTGAGTATGATTTAGCTGCAATAAAAAAAGCGTAAAAATTATTTTTTTTATGGTTTAATGTCTCTAATCACTGAATGGGGGTTTTGCAAGGTTTATGCTGTGATGCATGGACGAAAAATCACATTTAGTCCCAACCAGATTTTTAAAAGATGTTCATTAAAACTACAACAGTGTCCCTGGAACAGTGACTGAACATGTGCACAGTAGTGGCTCAGGCTGGCGGGTTCTTTTCCTTGAGTGCACGTTAATCAGCGAGACTGTCCCACAGCGAGGACAAGGATGGAGCCGTCTACCTGCTCACATGGCGATGAATGAAATAAAACCCCCAGAGCTGATCTAGAGCTGAGGAATGCAGGTCAGCACTGCAGGAGAGGTCCACATTAATCTAAGGCAGATGTGCATTACTGGCTCCTATAGTTATTATTCATACTCCCAAAACATCAGATCTCCAAAGCTACAGAGAGTCCCTGAAATGACAGAAGTGGGACGGGTTTACATAACCCCGTCTCAACAATACCTTGTACAAATAAGCAATGAGTCAGATATGGACATTGAGATTGGGTAATGATTTGAGAGCGTTTCTGGGAAAGCCGCATCACGTGTGCGGGTGACTTTTACATGCACATATTTCACTTAACTATGGCTCTGTGATGCATTATGTATTTTTTGCTTCATAATTTTAATTCGCAGTCTTTATCCTTGATACAAATTGATTGCTGCAATAGAGAGACCGCAAAGTTTTGTAGACACTAACTTATGATGAAAATGTTATCAAACTTTCTCTATAAAATCTGAGAGAATGAAAGTGGAGCCAAGGCTAAATCTGAAAAGCAAAAATCATTGTGTTTATAGGCCTGTGGTCGATACTGAGGTTGAGTTCTGCATTGCGCTGTAGTGTTTGTGTGAACACTGGTACTCACTAAAGGCCATTTGTGCCTCACCCTCTTTGCCTTTTCATAAAATAACAGTTTAGAACAAATTGCACATTTATAAGATACAGCTTTGTCAATCTTTGTACATTCAGACAACCCCTTGTCCCTTCAGCGGGAGATCGAAGCATCCTGTGATATGTAAAACATTTTTCCTGGGCGTACGAAAACCAAAACAAGACCCCAGAAAAGTCCTGGCAACGTTTTAAAAGCATCCTGTCAAAATATAGCACTCTAAGTACATGTTAAAAGGCTCGGGGAAGTGATGTCACAGGATATGCATGTGCTGATGACTAACACATTGTGCCGACGTTAACAATAAGCAAATGTCAGATATGTCAGACACCTGTGATCGTGCCGGCATGTGTCTGCAAACCAGAATAAATTTGAATATATAATGAGAATGCTTGACAGGATGGATTACTGACTCGTTAAAATGTAATGGCCTATATAAATGTGTGTCTCAGAAGCACAAAAAGCAGCAATCTGCCTGCCATTGACTTAAAAGACAAATCGTTGGACTCTGAGCGTTGTGTTTGATGAGTGTGATGAAAGGATCCCCTTCTCCCCACTCAAAATTCGTTTTTTTCAGCTCGTATGTGTTCCTGCATATCTGTTGTGCCGCTAACACAGCTTGCTTTGGCCTTTACTTGCAGCCACCTCCCTTGCAGGGGGGAAAGAAACTCCCCATCGCCTACCTGAGACCAGCAAGCAGGCCAGATTAAAGGAAAGATTTGGAAACTTTAAACAGCTGGTGCACATTTTGACCTGGGCTCTGAGCTGCCGCTGTGTCTTTACTTCCTCCATTCTTATCAATGGACAATCAGCTTCTTGAATAAGGCAAACATTTGGCCTTGCAGTACTATAGCATGGTCAAAAAGGGATAGAGGCTTATTGCCTGACAAGCCACAATATGCAAATTCAAGAAAGCCAACTGTGACAGACTAATGATGGAAACTACTGGGCAAAGCACAAGTATGATGATCACTTTTGGGTCTACGATTAACAGCTCTTTTTTCTCTTTCTCAGCTTGCTTTCAGCAGAGAGACACAGCTCATTTTGCTGGGTTGATATATTTTTTTAATATAAAAGCGAGGGGTGGAAAGTAATCCAAATCGTCATCGAGTGACGTTGCCTGTGCCACAAACGTTTTTTATGCTGCTCTATGGTTGCAATGAGGCAAAAACACAGTGTAAAAATGCGATGACAGTATTTTGTGATAGAGAAATGAGTTCTGGACCATTAAACGAGGGACAGGCTAACAGATGATTGATTACATCGTTTAGAAACACATCTAATTTCAGTTCCTCTCTCTTTAATTCCTTGTCATTTGATGCTCTTCTTTTTACTCCATATTTATCACCAAACTCAAACTCACTTGTATCAATGATGATACGAAACACAAGCGGAGCATTAAAAGGATTAGCGAACAAATCTTTTTCAGCTGGACTCTGAGAGGTTATTGCATTGGACTGTTTCTCTGCACTGATATATGACAACATTAGGTGGAACATGTACTTTTATTTTTGCCACATGCATTTTACTACAGATACTTCAAAGCTCTCCTTTTAAAATGACAGGTTTTACGAAAATACTTTTTTTTATCATCTTTAGTAGAAATCTTCCTCCGCTATTAACTGCCTCCCTCCTCAACAAAAACCCCATAAAATCCCAAACAATTTTTTTTTCTCTTTGATACGAGACAGTGACAGCCACAACCCAAAGCATTATGACAGTAGTGAGGTCATGATCGTGTCAATTTATCAGGAGCTGAGGCTGAGCAGAGAGATTTTTTTTGGTTTCCCAGGGAATCTGCATTCCTGCATGAGCCGCTGGCATAGATCTCTCCTCAGGAACATCTGGGAGCCTCCCTTCCACTGAGGAAACAACAGTCAACATCAGGTCTTAAGACTGTGCTGCAGGAAAAATAATGTAGCCCAAAGCATGTCTGCGAACCAGCAATGAATGTAAAATTAATAGTCACCAAAGCCAATGGAATATTCGACTTCATTTGGTCCACATAAGGTGTGATAAGTGGAGAGCCATTGTGGCAGATTGCTGTCAGCTTTGAGTGTTCTGAGAGAACAACTTAGAGCACTCTGTTTAAAAGCATTCCCTTCTCTATTTAGTGTTTGGTCATTAACCCTTCCCCAGGTTACTAATTTATAGTGTTTCTTTTATTTGGCTTCACTTGACCCTCCCCATCCCATTCCATAAAAACTGAGAGGGTGCCCTGTTGCTTTACAACCAGTTAAATTACACTTTGATGTTTTCTCTCTGTTTTCAGCAGTGATTAAATTGCTGACCCTAGTAAACATCTGACCTCGGCTAACTGAAGAGGTCTGCAGCTTGTCACAGAGCAACTCTGGCAAATTGCAGGATCAGCCGGTGATATTTGGTGCATTTATATGGATATACGTTGATGAATGCTGAAATGAGGGCAACAGCCAAAAACACATTCCTCCAAATGCCAAAAAAACTAGAGCGCAGTGGAATCTTGGCTCTCAAAGGAAAGCAGTGCGTGATGTCTGTGTTCTCCAGAACAGCGTGCAGAAAAGACAGATCAGCATGCGGGAACACTGAGAGACGTTCGTGGCAAAGACTGTGTGTGGTTAGCGTGACGAGAAAAGAGATGAGTTTGGAGCACTACAAAGAGAAAGATGTTGACTAGCATAGATTCTAGTGTAAATTGTGGTGATATAAGTCTGTGGATGGCTGAGAACTGTAAAGGAAATGTTAGCTGGTTAGCTTAACTTAACACAGTCTGGATACAGGGGGAAACAGCTAGCCTAGCTCTGTCCAGCTCTGCCAGGAGCTCTAAAGCTTACTAATTACCACGTATTTAACCTGTACAAACAATGAAATGTAACTAAACCAAGTGCCATTTTACTGGAGGTTACATGCCAAACTATTTCTACATCATGACCAGTAACTATCTGGAGTTTCTGCTGGTTGTCTGGTGACTGATTCTGGTCCAGAAACAGTTATCCTCTATAAAATTGGAATTGTCATCATTGTACTTTATTGATTTCTATCTTGCACAGAACAAACAAACTATTTTTTTTTTTTTTTTTTTTTTTTACCTTTGGACAGATCCAGGCTAGCAATTTCCCCATTTTCACTAATCTTCATACTAAGCTAAGCTTCAAATTTGCCATACACACATAAGAGTAGTATTAATCTTCTCATTTAACTCTGGGTAAGGAGGCAAATGAGTGTATTTCCTAAAATATTCTTCCTTTAAATGTCCAGTGTGTAGGATTTACATCTAGTGGTGAGGTTGCAGATTGCAAGCAACTGAACTGAATACCTGCCACCTCACCCTCCCTTTTCAAGCTCGTAGGAGAAGTTACGATGGCCTTCACTTGAAACTTAAAAAGTGAGAGTCGCTTTTTAGAGCCAGTGTTTGGTTTGTCCATTCTGGGCTACTGTCGAAACATGGTGGTGCAACATAGCAGACTCTGTGGAAGAGGACCCACTCCCTCTGTATATATACAGAGATCATTCTACGCCAACAAAAACAATGATTCTTATTTTCAGGCTATACACTAATGAACACATAATTATGAATATCATGTGACATTTCTGCCCACTGATCCCCCTAAACAACACTCTGGACCTCTAAGGCAGAAACGTTGTAATTGGTGCAGATTCCAGTGTAAATATTGTTGATATAGGTCTGTATAAGACTGAGAACATTAAACATTTCCACCCACTATCCCTGCATCATCCCATCCCCTCATCTGTGCGCCCAGCTGCACCCTTTGCTGTACAGGATATATGCCTTGCTCAGGGGCATAATTGCATTTTCTCTCACAGATGCAAATACCAAGCAGGAACCTGGAGTTGACCCGTCTTCCTTCATAACATTGCAGCCATGCTCTTGCCCAGGGGTAGAATGAAAATATTGCACAGTGCTTTAGCATTAGAGGCCAGCGCAGGGGCTGGTGATGTCAGAACATCTGCCTGCGTGGAGACTGTAAGAGGGTCTGACAGGTGGGCCACAGCGATATGAGGTCATGAACTCCAGCTGGGTGAGCTGTGTTGTTCCATTAGTGTCTCTGTCGGGGCAAATCTGAGCCAGAGAGCAGGGGAGGGCTGCTCCAGTATCGAGAGGATGACTATTGACATCTCACTGTGGGACACACTCGCCAAAGGCGTACTAATCCATGAAAACAAACATGCATGTTGCAGACAGCCACCGCCTAGCTTCATCACTCTAAAACTATTCAGTCATCTTACTAACCACTAAAACGCTTGGCTCAGAGAGTCACCAGTGCCACAAGGTGTCAACTCTCTTTCCCTCATTGCTCTGGGTTTCTGAGAAAGACAGGAGTCCATTACTGACATTACTCATGGCAAAAATGCAAAGTGACAGAGTAAAATGCGCACACATAAGCACATAACTATTAGGTTAATCATCCTAAACTTGATCCAGCTTAATGACAAATGTTGTTGGACTAAAGTAATGGTGGTGTTGCACAAGACGTACGAGTGTGTTTATGTCGAGGAGACCATTATGAGCTGCTCTGAGACCAATACAGTTAAGACAGGGCGCTCCCCGTGCCCATTCGTAGGAAAGGCAAACAGAAAGGCTGACAGAGTACGCTGTTCCTGCTGGCCTGCAACCAGAGCCCTTCAGCTTATTTATTCACACAGCTGTTTGTTTATTGAAGGAGAAGGGACAGCTTTCTTCATCTCCTAAAAGCGAACAAAAAAAGCTAGCAAGCGCTGACAGGAACAGAGCGAGATCTGTCACAAAGTGGACGCTCTCGAAATTGAAGGTGACAAACACAATGTTGTTTATATTTCAGGGGCAAGGCCGCAGGGGTAAGCGTGGTCGCCCCAGTACACAAGGCCCACCATACACGGCTCGAGATGGAGCGGGACTTTGCGTGGCTCGGGTTTCGGGTGGCGTGATTGAGAGATGTGAGGGAGACTGCTTCAAGGGTTGTGTCACAGGTCACGCCAATGTGTAGTGACATACCTTTCAAACAGAGAACGACGTTTCTTCTCTGCAACTTGTAGCTGCACACAGATGAGGCCTTTGAACCTTAAAATAAAACATTACAGAGGTGATGTAAGCTTAAAGTAAATGTCATTCCGTGTGGATGTTTTAACGTGATGATGAGCAGACACGCTTGCTGAGTGGATGTGAGGCACCACGGTTTCATTCAGCCACATTTTAAAGAAAGTATTGCGCTGCTGAGTATTCTAATTATAGAGTAGCAACAATAATTTTAGGAGAGTTATTGACAACATGTGGCGTTCTTTTTTCAGCTCTAAAATGGTCAGAGAGTTGGTTGCAATAGCTTGTTTGAAAATAATATTATTACAGTCAGAATATGATTTGTATTATATATAAAGCCACACTTAAGTAAATTGTGAAGGTTTCTTTGATTTTTCATGCTTCAGATGAAAATCGGAAGAACGGCACACTTTAACCGAAACCAAAATTGCTCAAATGTTTTTCATTAGAACCACAGTGTAACATCTAAACTTTAAAATCTGCAGTATTTTTTTACGAGGTTTTTGAGCCGTACTGTCAATCCACATCACAGAATTAAAAGGGGATTTGTGTTGTACTTGCTGACGGGTGCATAAGAGACACTTAAAAAAAAAAAAAAAAAAAAAAAGGTCAAAACTCATGCAGGAGAGGCAGAAATGTCCTGATTTATTTCTAGCAAAGGTCAAGCTCCAAAAACCCCAGACCCTACGTTTCCCACAATGCAAAGGGAGAGCATCTTTCATGGACACAACTTCTTTCAAACTCCTCAGTGTGTAATGCAGCCTTTCTGTTAGAAATTTGAAGTCTCAAGTCAAAGCTGAGACATTTTTCAATTTTGCTCCCTTCAGAGCCACAGAAGAAATTAGCACTAGCAGTTTAAGTAGTAGTAGTTGTTGTAAGTAAAGTACAAGCAGGTAAACTTAGTAAACTGCTGATATTAACTGTCCATTCTTTTGCCTCTTTTTAATCTCCCATTTGCAGGAAAAGACAACAGCGGCCTGACAGAGTCTGAGTTGCCTCAGAGTGTCGACCCTGCTGGGATGGAGAGCAGCTACCTGAACCTAAAGGCACCTGGTGAGAAGGGGCCCAGCGAGCGGCCGGGCTCGGACCTGTCCAGCCCTCTGGACAAAAGCGAGGCTGAGAGCAACAAAGGCAAGAAGAGACGCAATCGCACCACATTCACCAGCTACCAGCTGGAGGAGCTGGAGAAGGTTTTCCAGAAGACACACTACCCAGATGTTTACGCCCGCGAGCAGCTGGCACTGAGGACAGACCTGACGGAGGCTCGTGTGCAGGTGAGGACAGGGTGATAACGCATGAAAAACTCCTTTCTGCAGTGATGCGCTAACAAGTTCTCCAAATGAAAGAAAAAAATATGTTATTTGTCTACGCTTGACAGATGTTTTCTGATCAGCAGGATGATATCGTTTGTCTGTCTTCCAAAACATTACAGGTCACTGTTGAAAAAAAATATCAGGTTTATGATATGACAAAGCTATGGTTAAGGCTCAAAAACAACTTGGCTAGGTTTAGGGAAACAAAGTTTGAGTTAAAATGAATGTTTTATTAAAGTAAGGGGAGCGTCGACATCATGGTTAGAAACGACCGGAAGCAAACAGAGGTCTCTCGTGTTGAAGCCTGATGTTTAGTTGGCCCATTCCACTCTCCTCATGCAGACTTTGTCACTATAACTATAACTATAACTATAACTATAACTATAACTATAACTATAACTATAACTATAACGTCACCTGACCCTCTGCCAAAACTACCTACAGCCTCTAGAGGGCTTTGCCACTTGAATGTAAAGATATGTCATTTTGAGGAACTGGTTGAAATGATGGACGCTGTCCTTCTTGAGAGCAAAGTCTCCATGAGCTGTGCTGTATGACTGCAGTTGTCCATGTTTGCACGATAATAAAAACTCAGAGAACTGACGGAGAGGGCTGGGATAGTTAAGACTGGCATGTTGACAAAGATTGTTCGGAAGGGCAGACAGCAAGGCCCATTGTTCTCCGTCTCTCTTTCTGCCTGCCAGTTTTAGATCAGAGTGGGATGGGTGGGACTAAGGGAATACTCTGCTCTTAGCTCTTACATGCTGCAGGCTCTGCAAAGAGGTCAGAGGCCAAGGGTTTCTCCCCAGCACTACCACGTTCAAACTACTCTACGGCACAAATCTGGAGGCAGGGAGGGAAAACACATGGAAAAAAAAGAAAAGCCATCAAAGCTATTTGGCAAGGATATAAAAAACACTTTGAGATGCCAGGTTCAATTTCCACGCGTGATCCAAGACATAGTCAGGGACAGAGAACCTGGCCTGGTCCTTGTGGTGGTACAGTAAAATAAGTACATTCATGTTAGGTTCACACAGACCCGTCTATTCCCCAGATGAATATAATTAACTTCCTCATCTGACAGGCACACAGCAGACTCTGTTGAGTCGCTGTGAGGTTTGACCCATACTTCTAAAATCAGACCCTAAATATGCACGCAATCAAGACTAAACCCTACAATTTCAAGTGAAGGTCCATCAAGACAAAGTCCAGGGATATCCAATTGTTGAATACCGAGGGGTACTCGAAGCTTGGCAAGCGATCGGAGAATCCTTTTCATCTCCGAAACAACAGCCATTGAAATCCCAGAGTGCAGATGTTTTCTGCCAAGATGCCAGTGTCAAGGTCCTACAGTTTCATCCTCAGTTTGATGATGAATGTCTTCATAAAGTCGGCCTGCAGTTTTCCATAATCACATCTGTGACTTCTGCTGCCATTAGTTTATTTAGTACAATTAGCTCTCAACCTCAGACTTGAACTTCACCGCACTGCCTACTTTTTATGGAGGAGGAGGCTGTGTGTGAGTGACTGCTGAGGCAGTCTATCAATCGCCCTGGTCCTGGATGACAGAGATGAGGTGAGACGGCTGGACTTCAAAGCTGCTTTTGGAGTTGTGCACTCTGCCCTCCCTCTCTCCCTCTTCCTCTCTCTCTGCCTGCTGGCTCTGGAGCATAAATAAAGCTCTTTAATGGCTCTGTAAGCTGCCTTTTGCTGTCAACGTCTTTAGCAATTACTGTATCGCCGCCAAGCACTTAGAGCTCTGAGCCACCTTCCTTGCAGATGTCCGCTAGATAAAGTAAGAATAAGTGTTTGCAGTTGGTAAATATCATCCTTTTGTGCCTCATATGTGTAACAGGTGGTCATTACAAGAAAAAATGAAAATTCTTTATGTTAACTGAAATTCCGCTTGTGCGAAAACACCACTGGCTTTCCTTTCTAATGGACTTTAAGTTTAGAAAGTTTGGGAATAAGAGACACGGAGCAGCAAAGGACACATCTGACTTCATACTGTTCTCCGAATGATCTCCCTGCCAAACTATTTGGCTTGGGTCTCATTTCTACTGCCGTTCAAAGGCAAAGCTACGTAGAGCGAGCCCTCTGTGAAACATGACACACTCAGCACCCAGAAACCAAGACAAGGGGCATATATGTGCTCAGACATTGTTTGCTTGTTTATAAAAGGTTCCAAAAAGTGTGTGAGAGCATCCAGGTTGAAAGAACACATTGCTTTGTGGTCGACTTTGAATTCTGTATATACCGTATGTAAATGTGTGCGTTTTCTGTGAGCATCCTGTGTGTGTGTGTGTATGTGTATGCTTGGTCCGCCGCTCTCGTCTGCACGCCTCCGAGAGGTCAGCGGGGTTAGCTGCGGAAAGCCAAGGGCTTAGGCGTCAGGAAATTAAACATGAAATGAAAACAAGCTCCAGTTTGAACATTCTCCCATCTCACTTTCCAATATCCCCACTTCCCCTCGCTGACTTTAAAGGGAGGAGGGAGGAGAGAGGGGTCGGCGGTTGGGGGGGAGGGGCTGGAGTGGGAGAGAAGAGGCCGAGCTTCAACAGCGAGGTGGGAGTACGACAAAGAGATTAAGAGTGGAGGAGTAAAGCTGAGTTATCGCGATCCCTCACAATTAAGATGACAGCTCGGTAACTGATAAAACTTTAGATTTTAAAAGGACCGTGGAGCTTTGAAATAGTCGTACAACATTAACCTCACCTACATTAACCTTAGCCCCAGTTTGCGCCTCTCATGTATTAGGCAAAAAACAAATGCACCGCCATCTCTCAAAAACAACGAAACTTTCCAGAAACTAAATTTCCAAATATGCGAGCGAGCTTTACGCTTATCAGTCCAATCAGGACCTTTAGTGTTGAGGATTATATTTGGAAAACTGTGATGTTATGAGCTCACATAATCAAAGAAGAACCAACGGAAAGACATGACAAACCTTTCACAATAATAAACCCCAAATCCTCAGGGGGGACATAGACTCCGAGTCCACCTCCAAACATATGATTTAATTCAAAGGGCAACAACCCCTCACCTTGACACTGGAGTTCAGCCACAACCTCAGATATCAGCTTACCACTTTTCAAGGGTGAGCTAGCCTCTAATCTCGCCAGCTGACCTGAGGAATGTCGGAGTCAGACGACATTTCTTTACGTCAGCTTCATGCAAGGAACACAGGCCATACGTGGTCCTCTCTTTTAAAAATGAACCAGCTAGTTGTTTTATCCAGTCAGAAAAACAATGGGTCTGTGTGCATGTCGGGGTTCTTATAGAGGGTCTTATGTCATGATAAAAGTCCCCTCCAGTTCCATGAGAAAAACTCACCATAGGATAATATATCACACACACTCTTTTGTAAAAGACATATCTTTGTGTGACGTTGCTCATGTTTGTCACTAAACTCTATTGTGTTTAGGTTGACGGAGAGAAATGGTGAGAGAGAGAGAGACATGAGGGGGGATTTGAGGAGGTTGACTGAGGGGAAATTGCATGTCAGGGACTGTGGAAACCACAAGCTGATTGGGCTGGGAATCAACCCGCAATCCAAGTTCAAACCCCTGTGTCGAAGCAGGATCGAGCTCTCTTTTCTCTTTGAAGACGTTTCCCTTTCCCTCTTGGGAGGACAAGATTCAGACAATCAACAAATAGATACAGATAAACATGTGGAGACTCCCAGTACCCCCCCTTTGCTTGTTCATTCTCTTGCATGTAGATGTGAGAAAGTTTTGTAGAAAAAATTTGCAAAAGTTACGGTTGATTATATCAGGGAACAGCAGAGACGCATGCTTAGGAAAGGAGGAAATGTGGAGAAATAAAAGAGGTGGCTACCACTGCATTACACTGTATGAAATTAATGTAATAAGGCTTAAAACGGCTAGAATTTCACTAATATCAGTAATGTCTTAAATTGTGTTATTTGGTTATATTAAATTTGTCAATTCTATTCAATTGAATTAATTTTCATTAAGGCAGATATTGCTTTTAATTTGACTGATGATTCATGCAAAACATGCTTGGATTGCAACTAGCTATCATTCTCATTATCGATTATTCTGGAGGTCATTTTCTTAACTAATGAAATTATTGTTTGTTCTATGAAACATCATAAAAAAAAAAGAAAAAAAACGAAGAAAAAAACCCATTCACAAGTTCTGATGACCCAAGCTGATACCGTCAAATGCCTCGATTTGCCTGAGGAACAGTCCACAACCCAAATATATTCAGTTAAATATGATGAAATGAGGATAAGCAGCGAATTCTCAATTAAATGTTTGGTATTTTCATGTAAAAACTGATTAATATTTAACCAATCATAAAGTAATGTAACACCTCAAGCAGAACTGAAACAAAAGACGTGACTTGTGCCAAGGAATGTATATTAGCTGGTCACATGTCTGAAATCAATATCCAGTCTGTTTAATATGGCCAACAACGTCACTGTTGCTTATTTTCATCTACACTAGTCAAGCCAAGACAATCTCCATTATATAGCTCAAAGTCACAACACGGCAAATTTGCCTCAAAAACTTTAGCATGGAAAAACAGAGGAAGAAATCTCAGAAAGAGCAACCTCCTCCTGGATAGACGGACAGGACATACAACAGATCATTGTGTGCGCAGTAGACATAAACAGATTACTACATTACAAAGCACTGACAGTTAATACCAAGACCGCAGTACAACCCCAAAACCAAGAAAGGTTGCAACGCTGTGTAAAACATCAATAAAACAGAATGTGATAACTTGCTAATTCTTTCTGGACATATACTCGATTGAAAACAGTACAAAGACAATATATTTAATGTTTTACTTCCGCAGCGTCATTTACTTTAGGAAATATCTGCTTATTCTGAATTTGATGCTGCAACATGTTTCAAACAAGTTGGGACAGGAGCAACTCGAGACTGGGAAAGCTGTGAAATGCCCCAAAAACACCTGTTTGGATCATTCCACAGGTAAACAGTTTCATCACTAACAGGTGATCGTCTCATGATTGGGTTTGAAAGGGGCATCCTGGAAAGGCTCAGACGTTCACAAGCGAGGATGGAGAGAGGTTCACCGCTTTGTAAAACTGTTGTCGGTGAACACAGTTTGAGTCCCAAATTTCAGGGTTGTAGAAATATTTCAGTGAACTTCTTTCAGGTGACAGATTTGCTGCTTGTAATGTGCTTTCTTCCACACCATTCGTTCACCCTTCAGTCCTATTTTTCTCCAAAGACTTCAGCTTGAGCTACAGAGAAGCGGTCTAAGTAGCCTGCACTGGGTCTGTCAGCAAGTACTGAAAGTACATCGTTCTGCAAAGCAGCACGTCTATCAATCTCACAAGAGAAATTATCCAGAAGAACCTACTTCATATACTTCGTACACATTATTAATAAAGGCTGAAGAAAAGCATATTCTTGGTCAAAAGTTGAACTTTTGTTTCATGGACTGTACTGAGGGATTCTCCACTGTATCCCACTGTGCTGACATGTGGGGGAGAGCACACCTTTCTCAGAGTGATTTATGAATGGCTACGGGCCCAGATGTGGATCTGTCGACGCTGGCAGCCTGAAGGGAGGCAGACGCCTGTGTATCAAAGGGAGGAGCTGAAAGGTGCAGCACCAGGGGAGACTCACCATTTTCACATCAATAGCTCCGTGTGGACGGCACTTTAAAGACACGTCAAGTAAGAAAACCTGGGTCTGGACTTTCATGTGCAGCAGAATTTATTTGCCTCACTATCTTCATTTTATGTGGTTCAGTTTCTTATTTTGTCTCGCTGAGCAGAGGGGATCGCCTCGCTCTCTGGAAAAAATGTGCTTGGGCTTGCACGTGATATGAGAGTGGTTTTCAAACTTATATTAAGGTCCTGTGTGGTAGTGGCGGGTCTGTATTTTAAGGTGTCTTGATGATGTATTGTTTTCTTTTCAGGTGTGGTTCCAAAATCGCAGAGCCAAGTGGAGGAAGAGGGAGCGCTTTGGCCAGATGCAACAGGTCCGGACACACTTCTCTACTGCTTACGAGCTGCCTCTACTGACTCGACCCGAGAACTATGCACAGGTAAAGGAAAAGCAGTGGTTGTCCACTCATTAAATATTACGATGAACAGGTACTCATTATCTGAGATATCAGCTCATAAATGGTTATGAGGGGTGGAAATTATTAAGTAAGACGTATGGTTTGTTAATGAACCTGCAATAACTGATATTTTTGGCCACTTGGGAGCAGCAGAAACAAGTTGTGAACACAGCATTGTCACATCAGCTGCTTTTAAGTTGATACAGAGAATGTGTTCGCAAACATTTGCTTATTTTCACATACGGCAGCGTCAAGCAGGAACATTATCGTTCATTTGGAGTTGGTTTAATGTCCCCTTGATGAATGCAAGTCTAGTATTCACTCTTTTAGCTCTGATTTCATCTCTACCAACGTGTGGGGGAAATATCTGGCTCTTTAGCTGCTAAATGCTCCATTATGCTTTGTAGGTTCATCAGTACGAGCAACCCCTTTCACACTGACACATTGTTTTGAAATTGACATTTGATACACTGATATTACAAAAATATCTACCTTAGCCGCTTTGACTGATAATCCCTGCTCTTCTCCTCCAGATCCAGAACCCTACGTGGATCGGGAGCAGCAGTGGAGCATCTCCTGTGCCGGGTTGCGTTGTACCTTGTGACTCCGTCCCCTCCTGCATGCCGCCTCACCCTCATGGTCCTGGAGGCGTTACTGACTTCCTGGGCGTGCCCAGTCCAGGGAGCAGCCACATGGGACAGACACATATGGGCAGCCTTTTTGGAGGTCCTGGGATGGGCGGCGGAATCAATGGCTATGATCTCAATGTTGATCCAGACCGCAAGTCCTCCAGCATAGCTGCGCTGCGTATGAAGGCCAAGGAACACAGTGCAGCCATCTCTTGGGCTACATGATGTCCTAGCCCGGTTCCACCCTGCCCCCATATGGCCCACTTCGCTGGAGCAGCCATCAGCGAGCGCTGCGGGGGAGGAGGGAGTTTTTCTGAGAGCACTAATGATAACACAGTTCAAATGAACAGGGAGAGACTGTGGAGATAACAGAGGCCAATACAACGGCCAATGCAACCAAGATAACAACTGTGACTGTGACAATCAGCAGATGCTGAAAGTGAGACAAATACGGAGGTGCGACGTAGAAGAAGATGTCACTTAGAAGTTGTGTTCATTCTTGATTCCTTGATCTCTCAGGTCTCATTGAACTATGGGTTTTAGTCCCCAATAAACTCGGTATCATTCATGTTAGTGATTGGTTTCAGTAAAATAAGCAATATAATAAATATGTTTTCTAAAATATTTTCACAGAATTCAGGAATTCAGTGCCAAACCCAGCTATGTTATACGAATGTTCACGTTATTTACTTCCTTTATCTTGTTTTTTATGCCACCCATCCTGCCCCATTTGTTTTGTTTGTGTTACTTTAGACTTGACTTTAGACTAGACTTTGAGCTCAAGTACAAATCTGAACAGTCAGTATTTGAATTTTAAAAGCCATGAAGAAAACAAAGGCACTCGGTGAGCGCAATATCTGATACAGACCAAGTGCTCGGAGTTTCTTTTCTGTCACGTGTCATTGCAAACTGTCCTTTTAAGCAAACGATAATTGGCTCTGAGAGAAAACATTAATTTTGTCCAGGCCTCTGGTGGGCGGGTTATGTCCCTGAAAAGGACGACAGAGGTTGAATTCAATAAGTCCACATTTAATTGAGCGAGAGCAGACGTGGCCTGTGCCAATTTAGTGTGGGAGCAGAGCAGCCATCGGATTGGCAGCAATTTCAAACCAAAGTGTCATTTCCTCCCCCAGGGCTGCCTCCACGGGTTCTCCTGCTAGGCTCAGGCCTCAGGTTACAGGAAACACCGTCTCCACCAGCAGACGAGGCGCAGCAACGCACAGCAGCAGCCTTCAACACCAACTAGCCATGTCAGCTTTAATCAGCTAAAAACAGGAATGGGCACACTTAATTAGCATCAAAGCGAGCCGTCCTGGCCTGCGAACATCGTAGTACAACACAGGGCACATGGTGAGGACATACTGCACACATAGTGCCACACGCAGCAATAATCAATCCGTCGCCAGACGCGGGCTCAGCAGAGATGACTGTTGGATTTGAAGCTTGCTCACAGAATCCGTCACATGCCAGAGACTGCAGGCCAAATCAGTGGCCCCAATCGTCCTGAAGAGCATTCTGTAATGTTTAGGTAATGTGATGACATTAGAGCTGGACTGCAGGAATGTGGTGAGCGTGTCCAGTGATTGCAGGGGTGTCTCTGTGCGTTACCCCGCCGGAATAAGCTTGTCACCAGAGCTGGGCTGCAGGCTGAGGCTAGAGACAGGCTTCATTAGTCTTTGGCTGATCTCTCTGTGACGCCCGCTTGGGCTACATATCCGTTTTCTTTCCCCTGTGAGGATGACGGCAAGAGAGGCGGTTTGCGCTCCTCATAGCTGGTTGATCGTTGTAACATACAGTATGAGTGCCCATTACAGCCCTCCTGCTTGAGAGTAGGACTGCAACTGCTAGCAGATTATTTTCTTGACAGGTTGATCGATCCTTTTACTCTATAAAATGCCAGAAATAGCAAAAAAAAATCACAGTTTCTCACCATCACAATCTCCCAAAACCCAACGTGATGTCTTCAAATGTCTTTTTTGCTTTCTAAAAAACCTAAACATACTCAGTTTACTATCACTTAAGATAAAGAAAAGGAGCAAAGTGAAAGGCTGGAACCAGAGATTATTTGGACTTTTGTCTTGAAAAATGACTTAAATTATTTAATTGTTATGAATATAGTGGATGAATTTGATCATCGTTGCAGCTCTACTCGAGAGTTCAGCATCTTGAACAAAATCCCTTTTAAACTGTACAAAGAATGACAAAGTTTTTCCTCTTTGTCATAACAAGGAAGAAAAACATTTTAAAATTCCTTCTATCGTCCCAGCACAGATTGTTGTTGCCTTCAAATCAAGTCATTTTCTGTCAGCAGCGAGTGGATTAGGTGACAACAGGAAGATGAATTTGACATGAGTGCTCATGCTGTTTATATATTCTACACCAAGGGTTTACTGGCATCGAATGAAAAGACAAAGAGCCATGACTCCGTTCAAGAAAGGAGAAACATTTTGAATTAATATACTTTGTTGAATGCAAGGGCTAAAAATCAAAAACATTATTGTCAGAATTTCAAGATAAAAGCAGAATGCGGTCAAAATAAATTCATGCATGACAACATGTGTGAGTGAATTCCTGCCTTGTCGAGATGACTTGTGTGTTTGTCTTCTCGCTGGTCCTCCCTCAGCGCTCCACTCCTCTGCAGCTCCATCCATGTTGATACTACTGAAATAAAGCAAATAAAATCCATCGTTATAATTGTGTGAATGTGAACAATATAGAGGATATTGTTCTTTTGCTTGTACATTTGTTTTGCTTATTTGTCAAATAATGGACCTCCAGAGATAAACCAATGAAGTATTACAGTAATATTGCCAAGAAATGTAAAATGATGTTCTGTGTGTTATTCTGGAGAGTTGCTCTGGACTTTTTCAGAGGTTGAAATTGCTTTCTAATTCTTGTGGCTTTAAGCAGCTTTTTGTATATTAATCAAGTATTTCTACTTCTGATTGTGACTTTATATAATGTCCCATTGCAATAAGTTATTGCACTTACAGTGTTGGAGAAGTTTTTAATTTTTGATTTTCACTGGGACAGTGGTCTCTTTGCTAAAGCCAGAGGTGTTTTTGTCCCAGCAGTCCCGTCCATAGTATTCAGCACCATGAAGAGCATCAGTGAGATCTGTTTGAGGTGCTGGACAAATGTTTGTACAGAAGTAACTTGCTGTTTCTGATGGTTTTGAAGTGATTTTGAAATAAATTTTGAACCTCCAACAGTTGAATGAGCTCAGATAATTTCTTCTTTACAGGCCCTGAAAACTAACTATCTCAGGTTTTACTCTAAACCGGGGGTTTAATTGACTGACTTCAGTGTCTGCTGTGCTCACATTATGAAAATAATTAATAATTCGGGATCTTACACATTCAAGGAGCAGCATGAACAGCAATTTGAATTATAATTGTTTGTTTTTCTAGTTTTTACTTTTTCTACTAGAAGCATCTGGCGGGCCAAATGAGACCTTATGATAGGCCAGCTTTGGCCCACAGGCCCCACATTGCACAGCCCTGCTCAAACTATTAGAAAGTTGGAATAGTTTGGTTATTATTTCTGTATTTGTCTTTTTGTCTGTTCTTCTCAGTTGGTTTGAAAAGGTGATGTCACACACTTCTATGAACCAATCAGGACTGATCAACACTTTAATCAGAATCTCATGACAGTTGTTGGGTTGTTTGCTTCTGTTGTCCTGCCACTGTAACTGACAGCTGATCTAACCACACCTCCACAGTCCTGTGAAGCGGACCAACAGTGAGCAGTAAACTGATATTTCAGACACACAGGATGACAATCACTGTCATTTTGTGTCATCACTGACTGGTCTAGTGTCACACAACTGCAATTTTCATCTATAAAATGCAATTCATTGCATTCTGGGATTGTTACAGGAGCAAAAGGTAAAATATAACCCTGATTGCAAAAAAGTTGGGGCGCTGTGTAAAACAGAAATAAAAACAGAATGAAATCATTTGCAAAACCATTCTTTTTTATTCATGCTTTAGAGTCCTAACTTTTTGAGAATTGAGGTCATGCATACCATGGAATTAGACCACAAGATGTCATACAACAAACAAACTTTTAGAGGTGTCAGTGGGTGGCTTTTGTTATCCTTGTCCAGAGCCAGGTTAGCTCTTTACCCCTGTTTCCAGTCTTTATGCTAAGCTAAGCTAATTGGCTTCCGGTTGTAGCTTCATATTTACAAGGTATTCTTCATCCAACTCTTGACAAGAAAGCAAATTAGTTCTCTGCATGTCAAACTATTCTTTCAATAAATAATAACTAAGGCTGTTTTCTCAATCTGTAACTCTGCTTCCTTTGTTGCTTAAGAGAAAAACCTGAAGCCAATTTTGAATTACTCCCCAACAAAATAAGACCAATGAATTTGCACAGAAACTTGCATACTAATGTTAATTAATTAAATGTATAATTGATTCAACTTAGATTGTGTACGTAAAGGACACATTGTGGGGACTCATATTCCTTAGTCCCCATAATGTAAATTATTCAATTTTAGGGTTAAGACTCAGTTTAAGGTGGGCTAAGTTAAGGTTAAGGTTAGGCAAGTAGAGGTTATGGTTATAGTCTCCAAGAAATGAGTATAAATCTATGAAACGTCCCCAGAAGTGATGGAAACACAATTGTGTGTGTGTGTGTGTGTGTGTGTGTGTGTGTGTGTGTGTGTGTGTGTGTGTGTGTGTGTGTGAGAGAGAGAGAGAGAGAGAGAGAGAGAGTGTGGTTGATGGTGGACGATATGTGATCCCATTCTTTTTCTCGCATCAGCAGCTTCCAGATGGGATGCTCTGCCCAAGCCATTAGGCCCAAAGTTAAGCCTAATAGTTTGAATGGGCCTTAAATACCTCCAGGTGGTCTTTGGCCAAACACTGGAGCTATGGCCGGGGCGAGAGAAAGCTGTCATGCAATACAGTATGCAACATCGCTTCACACAGATGTTCTTTGTTTTTGCAATACGAGCTCCATCATGCAACAAAACAGTCCTCAGAAAAAACATTTATAATCACTTCAAAACTTCTTTCCTACACAACAAAAACTATGTCTGTAATCAATCCGGCCTTTATTTCAAACTCTGTGCTGAATATCATCCACAGAAGGCACAACCACTTTGGACAACTCTCACGTAACACAAAGGGGAGGAATGGCCAGGAAAAAACAAAAAAGAAAAATGATAACCTGTGCCAATTCACATCTTGCCATCACTGTGGTCTTTGCCCTGTAAAGAATGTTGGAGCACTCCCATTTCTGCTTGCTCCCATTTCTGCTCGCTCCCAGCAACAATTGCTGTCTTTTCCACAGTTGTGCAAGAGTTTAACTGGAGCACTCTGATCGCACGAGAACGGGAAAACTTAAGAGAGGCTTGCTGTCACCCGCTAAAGCCTCCAGCTCCAGTGGAGGGATGGGAGATCATCAATAGGACTGTGATGAAAGGGCAGAAGAGGACCTACTGGCTTTACATGTCAAGTACTTAACATACAATGGCCCTTTACTCTTTCATTTCCCTCATAACACTTATAACAATAAACTTGAATTGTGTGAAACTCTTCATAACAACCTTAAAGTCTTTCTTTTTAAAATGCACAATGCATATTCTGTATTCTCAACATTTCCCATGAAATGACAGAAAAATTATCAGTAAAGTACTCCGCCGCTCGCTTTCCAACTGCAGGTCTGCAGCTTTCAACCCTAAACCCATTCATTGCTACTCAAGACATGAATCCATAAAAAGAGTCACAGATATAGTATATACTTTTATATAAAGACTGAGTAATATACTAAAACAGATACACAGTGTAGCTTTTAGCAAAATCTTATCCTTAAGAGGAGTAAATTGTGCAGTTGTTGGGGACTATTTTCATCAGCAGATTTAGGGCATTGATGAATATTTACAGCGGCAGATGGCATATGTTTTGAACAATGGAGGCCTATGGAGGAATAAGTCGTATCAGGCTGCAGCAACAGAGACAATATTTGTTAAACAAATTTGGATTTGTTGGATTTGGTCTCTTCATGGGATTTGTTGATAGTAAAACAGAGAATACCACCACACTAATCCTTTAATAACCAATAACAAATCACCCGGAAGTGGTGTACACACACACACACACACTTACTTACACACACACACACACACACACACACACACACACACACACACACACACACACACACACACACACACACACACACACACACTCTGAGCAAATTAAAAGTTGTAGATGCCAATCATCACCAAAGTGAGACCGTCTTGCTGAGGCAGGACTGATACAATCAGAGACCCACATGACAAAATGGGCCACTCGTTAAAGAGACATTAAAGCCTGCTTCTACACTCCCCTCCCGTCTAAAATGTGGGCAGATGACATAAATAAACACTTGCAGAGAGGAAGAAGAGCAGCCCACTGTGCCCCGAACAGCACTCATTAAACCTAATGGGTCACGCTGCTCCAGCCAGGCTCCACTGACACCCTTAATAGAAGCCTGCATGGTTAAGGGACCATGAAGACCATTAGGGCACTTCAAAGTTCACCCCACTACATTAGGGCCTTGCTGATATGCCAAAGAGGGGACAGATCCAATTCCTCATTCACGACTTTATTTTTCCATTGGTTGGCCTGTCAATCAGCCTGCTCCATAAACAAGTGGATGCTTGAGCTGCTCATTAAGGGCCATCGTTAGCAAGGCCAAAGCTGTAAATCAGCACTTATATCAGCTTTCAGAAAAAAAATTCTTATAGGTCATATTTTAGAGCTGACACTTTGGCTTACACTGTTAAATGATCCCTTTGGTTTGAAAATAAAGCTGGCGCTCGCACTGTAAATCAAATCTTTCCACTCACTTTTGAACCAATGAAGGGACTCCTGTGAACTGTACTGGAGCCAAAGGCAAATGACAAGCACGTTGACCAGTTAAGAAGAAAAAAACCCTCCTAACAGACTCAGACATGTAAATTCACACAGGCCATGTTAGCTACTATGAAACCGAAGTCTACCTCACTCAAACAACTTCAAGTGACGTGTTGCCGTAAATCAAAAGAGCCAGCAGAAGCTTGATATATTGATGCTGTCCTAAGGGACATAAAGGCGGAGCAGGCTCTTGCTGTGGCCATTAAGTCGGCCTTACAGCCCCTCAGCATGGCTTTGTGGAGAGGAGCAGCCGGCTGAGGAGGAAGAAACACAACATACATCACTTTGTTCAGTAAAACGTCCCTCATTACGAGCCGAGAACGCCAGTAAACTGCTCACATTTCGGTACACTTTTGACACACATAAGAAACCAGTTCAACACAGCCTGAATATACGACTGATCTAAAAGTAGTGACATCTGTTTTCAGCCGGATTTGCCCATCAAGTGAAAAAAAGCAAAATATAAAAACAGCATGAGCAAGACTCACAGTGGTACTGTCTGAGCCGGGACGTCATGTGCACATTTCGGACATAACTCAGAATGACAGAAATGCATAAACCCAAAACCAAAATGCGTATTTGCATGTCATCACATCTGTGCGTCACAGGATCTGACAGGTCATTGTGTCTGCAGTAGGAGGTAAGAGTGGGAGGAGGATTTGGCTCAGAGGTGAGATCAGAGTGGAGGTTTACGGAGAGAGGAGCATGGATACCTTACTTCCCTTCTAATGGGCTCTCTGGCTCTGGGCCAGCCTTCTCTATCAACTTATCTACAACTCTATCAATGAAATCAGTTCAGTCTCTTTTCATGCTCATACTGTGGAGCACATCTGCAGTGTTGTAAATGTGTAAATAATACAGGGGTATCAAAACGTGCATGTGTGTGCATGTGGTTAGATGACTTATGGGACTTCTATTCAAGTGTGCAGAATCTCCTTCACTTGATATTCAAGTGGCTAAAGACACACCAGACCAGTACTGGACCTCAGGAACATTTGCTACCAACCTGCGAGGAGACAATATGATTTAGCAAGAAGTATTTTTGTAGTAATCACCTTGAACTTGAAACAGTCCATCATAACCTTATCAGCAATGCAGTGATTTTGACCTATACCAGTCCGTCGTAATATGCGAGTGTCCTGAGATATTTTTTCATTTATTAAATGAAATACAGAACATAGAAAGTTTCCTCAGTGGAATGTAACTAAGCAGATTTACTCAAGTATTGTACTAAACTACAAATTTGAGGTGCTTGTACTTCACTTATATTTCCATTTTATGCAACTTTTACTTCTACTGCAGTCAATTATTGTACTTTTTACTCCACTACCTTTGTCTGACAGCTTTAGTTACCAGTTACTTTTCAGATTACAATTGGTCATACTCTTCCTGTCCTTTGAAAACCAAGTATCTCCAAATTTGTTGATTTTTGAATTTTTCAACTCATACAGTGTTTCTTCATGGGTGGAGAAAAATCTTTTACTTCTCAAGCTACTTAAAAACCTTAAAACAGGCTGTTTTTGAGCTCATGAAAAGTTGACTTTTTTGACTTATGTGCAAACCTTACACTACAAACACGTGATGATCTTATAGAATATGATGGATTGCTGCAGATTAAATTACCCAACAGTCTATATGGTACTTAAAATGAGCTCAGCACATTGATGCAGCAGGAATATTAATCCAAAAACATCACATTTAATAGTAACACAGACAGGGACCATTTTATTGCATAATGAGTGCTTTAATTTTGTTTTGAAGGTTTTGAATGCAGGACCTTTACTTGTAGTGGTAGTGGAAGTGCTACCTTTACTTTAGTTTGGGTTTTCAGAAGTGGGGTTGTATAAGGTACTTATGTTTAGTCAGAGTATTACCTGCAGTCAGCAGGCCTCCAGTTGGGAGAAGCAGACAGTTGTAGGAAGCAGGAGCAGTGGGAAGCCAAGAAATGTTCTGCTGGTGACAAGGTCAGCAGCAAAACGTGTTTCATCCACCTAAAAACAGACCCACATAAAGTAATCAGTATCAGTTTAAGTGCATGCTGTTTTGAACTTAATCAGCACTTTGCCTTGCCATCAGACAGCACTTTCCTTTGGCACTATATTTTCTCAACTGTAGAACTTCCATGCTCCCACACACAGGCACAGCTGTGCCTCGCACTGCGTTTGTGGAAGAGACAACAAATTCAAGCAAATCAAAATAATTGATTATGACAGCCACAATGATGAAGTTACATTCACTGTGCAGACAAGAGGAGACCTTTATGAATCAGAGTGTACAGAAGAAGAACTTCTGCAGACTGAACAGGCCAGAAGAGAGAGAGGGGAAACTTCTGTGGCCATTGCAAGTCTTCACTGGCCGTTTGGTCATTTATTGGTAGGCACTAGATAACGTGTTGGATGAGTATAGCAGTGCTCCTCAGTTAGTGTCTATGTGGCTGATTTAGAGGTTGTCTGGACCCGTCTGTGAAATGGTGCTTACGGTTGAGAAAACAAAAGGAACGGGCTGTTTGATGGATAGAAAATGCAGTGAAAATGTTCTAAATATAGCATACACTTAAACTGACATTGGTTATTTTAGGTTTTTTTATGTGGCTCAAATACATTTCCCTGCTGACCCTGTGCACAGCAGTACATGGCTTAGCTTCTGTGCCAGTATTGCTCTCTGGAGAGGTGCTGACTGCCATCCTTGTACAACCCTACTTCAAAAAAACCTTAAAGTAAAGGATCTGAATATTTCTTCCACCACTGAGTTTAATTTCTTTCTGGTACTGAGGCTTATTCAACATCAACATGAAAACTCTTTTCAGTTCAAAAACGAGGTTAGGAAACTCGTGTTTAAATACAACCAAAAAGTCCTGTTGCAGTTAGCGGTCAGTGTGCAAGGCTAGAATCGAAATTCACAGCCAGCTCAAAGTGAGTCACCAGAGCGAGCATCTTCCCATGTCTGTGAAGGTATTGGCTTGCTTTGTTAATCTGTGGTCACTCTCCAGCCTCTCCTCCATTTTCCCATCAGCTGACAGTGGCCACCGAGCAGCCAATGGCCTGCCAGCTGCCTGACAGGCATCTCTGCGGTCTGTAACCATGGAGGCAGCCTCACGATGGCTCACATCATTCACTGACTCCCACTAATAAAACTCCAGTTTATTAGCGTGTGGAAATGTCTAGTGTGGCTTTTTGACATGCAAACATAAACAGGGAGGGAAAGGAATTAAAGTGGTACTAACACATGGGTGAAAGGTTTGCCAGGCTAAAAGAGGTGAACGGTGTGCATCCAGCCACCGGGTTAGTCAATGGGTTAAATCATGTATTGTTGCAGAACAGCAGCTCTGTTAAAGCAATGGGCAAATACAAAAGAGCATATTTGGAGAAGCATTATGTATAAGACTGCATTGTTAAGTTCATAAAAGCAGTTTTCTTATTTAGAAGACACATATGGTAGAACATAATATTACTGATAAAACATGCCTCAACTGTCAGCTGGCATGCTGTAGCAATGAAATGACTCATGCTGCTGATTCCTCTACTTACATGCAGCCCTTTAAAATTTAAGATTCAACACACTGAGTGGGCAGCATGTCCACTGATTCCCCCCTAAGACTCTTTATTTTTGTTATCAGGCTGTGTTTCTAACCCCCTCAACCTCTTTGCTCTGGAGCATTTTGTCTCTCCACAATATGCTTCCAATTATGAATCTTGTGAATATGGGGGCGGCGAGGCATCCTTCTGATTTATTGCGCACTCAAGTCCGGTCTTGTTCGGTGCATTTACACAAGAAGCCCTCCTGCTGCAGAGCTCAAAGGTCAGACACACACAACAGTTGACCTCTCGCAGACTCATGCACACCGAGGTCACTCTGGACCTGATTGACAGGCAGACGTGACGGCTCAACAGCGAAGGCCACAGGGTGAGAAAAATCTGGTGTGCAATGAGGAGCTAAGCGTTGCATTAGCCTCCAGCTGTGAGGAAACTCAAACACGGGAACATTTATAGAGGGAAATAGAAAGTGAAAAACAAAGAGATAACTAATATGGAAAACTGAGTGGCTTCATACAGTCACTATCATTCGGCTGACAGCTGGCTGCTAAGCATTACTCTTCTCCTTTGTAACCGTAGAGCACTCTGCGGTCTTCTCACATGGGATAGCTTGGGCCATCTATTTGTAGTCATCATCTAAATCCAAGTCCTGTGGACTGAAAACACATGCTCCACAAGTGAGTCACAGAGCACGAGAGATCTCTCAAGACAGTGGTGATGCTCGGCATGAGAAACGACCCATCCCTGCAGACTAATTTCCTGGCCTTTCCAGCTCACTTCCTGTTTCATGGGCACCACACTGTGCGTCACAAAGACTGCCCGGTCGAGTCCGAGGCCACTGGTTCTGTGGGACCCGGTGGCTGTGGGACAGTCGTTTTATGCCACAACAGCAAATCTGTCACAGCGCGCTGCAACATTATTTGGTTTATTGCATGTCCTGTGTAGCAAACTGTGTCGTTGAGTATATTCTCACATTTTCACAATGGGTTTTGCGGTCACATAGCAGCAGATGTGAATCGTCTGCCCCTGGTATGGTTTCTGTTGAACGGTCCTCAGGGGCTTCTCCAGGCCCTTCAACTCCCCACCGGACCTAACACCTTTCACACTGGATAAACACAACACAAAGAAGAAATGTACGTTTTATGTTAGAGGGAGGGTTATTACATGGAGGAAAAAAGACTCTCTAGTTCCCCTGGGAGTCTAACCACTCATAAATCATCAAGCAATGAAAGTTTCCTCTCCAAACAGGGGGCTAAAACAAACTGAACAAGGAGCCCCTCAGCCCCACCTCCCCCCCCATCCCTCGCTCACTTCTCCCTTTTTCCTGGTAGGAATTTTTATGAGGAAAGAAGAGACGTAGTAGTACACGGCGACACAAGAGCAAAGAGGTAAATACTACAACATCAATCCTTAGCAGTGAACCCAAACTACAAAAAAAATCAAGCATCATTTTAAGGGCTTTTACGCAAGTTCCTTTAACGGCAATAGGAAGACGACAAATCCCTGTAACTGGTAACATAATGAGAACAAAGGAGCATTCTTGAATGCATGTTGTTCAGTGTCTGCTCTTCAGTTAAGATTTGTTGCTATGGAGAGCATCCAAAAGCTTTTGCAGGGATGTTCTGGCGGCCACAATTAAGATGGAAAACGCTGACATAAGCAAAGACGCTCGGGGAGAAGTTTTACCGCAAACTGTCAATTCACATAAACAAATTCAAAGCAGAATAAATCCTTTATTTTGGCGTTCTGCAGTAAAATGAAAGCAGCCTTTAATGTGTATGATATAACAAACAGAAATAAATCCTCACAGTATGTCAACATGCAATATTTGCATCAGGTTGATTTCTGCCATATTTTTGAGATTTCACAGGTCTAAATTTGATTCAAGTGGCGTCATCCGGGAAGCAGAGGCTATGGCAGCAGCATCACAACATAGCTGCAACAGTATGAGCCTGCTGTGATGCCACGGGGATGCTCGCACACCTCAGGCTTGTGTTAATGCCACTTGTGCGTGATGTGACCGGAGCGTGCTGGAGAGAGTTAACCACCGGGATCAGGAGCTGCTCATGCTGACCACCAGTAACACTTAGCAGCTGTTAAACACTCGATCCTGACCTGAACCAGTGCAGACGCTTCAACTGAGAGGGAGGGTGGTGCTGCTGGCGGGGGGTGCTCTGACACACCGACTGCTACTGGTGCTTACTTTCTGATCAGCAGGTCAAACACAAAATATGCTTAAAATACCAAAGACACATACTGCTTTAATTTGAGGGTCTGGCCTTATAGTCATTTCAAATCTGCTTCAGTCAGTTTGTAGGGTAAAAACCTCAGCCCTCTTGAGAGTTGGTGCATTGGAGTTAATGTTTATTGAGTCAGTGAAAGGGCACCGTGTAACATGTGCATACAGATGGTAATATGCTATATGTGTGTGGCAAGCAGCAACATCCATATTTCATTTTTAATCTGTAATCTGAAAATGAGGAGAATGCACTTGACGGTTCATTTTAAATACTAAAAAACCAGTATAAGAAATAATGACAAGTTAATACTGAAACCCTCATGTTTACGTCACAAATTATCTCTATATGAAAGGTCTCTTCTTATTGATGCTTAGAAGAAAATAAACATTTACAAACAATGCATGGACACTTAGCAGGCATGCTACCGCCCTCAGGTGGTGAATTAAATTATTGCATCTTATATTTAGTACTGGCAAATGAACATAAATGGTTCAAGTGCAAGCTAATAAATAAGAGCCAAACAGAAGACAGTAATTAAAAGTTATTGTAAATTTTTGTATAGTTAAGAAAAATGAGTTTTTTGCTGAGATGCATTTAACACCTCTGGTTGCTGTTTTGTAATTATTCCTGATTGATCTCGGTGTATATGGCAAAAAGGCACAGAGCTGCAAATTTCTCCTTTTATTTGAGGTGACTGTAATGAGCCCCAGTGTATGGTAGTGAGGTAGGGAAACTAAATGAAGTCACTTGGCTGTGGTTCGGTTCACCTTGAGGTCAACAAGTATTCATACATTCCCAAAAGTCTGTGCTTCTTAATAAACCTGTTAGGAAAATTGTAATCACATGTTGATGTTGTGTGAAGGTTTGAGTAAGATTCATAGTTTTATCTTGACTATTCTTTTTAATTGTTCCCAATTATTTGAAAATAGGATGGAACAACAAATATAAATAAGATCTCAGAAACACATTGTTATGAAAGAACGTATTACTGATGATTATTAGTTTCAATTGAATTAAATTAGAAAAATCTGCCCTGCCATATCAAACAAAATCACATGACCATAAAGGAAACACTGGACATCTCTGGATTGTATTTAAAAGAATATTCACTGTGTCATATACATACTAGATAAATATGGTTGGTCTTAAATGCAAATCATATGTTACTTGACCTGAGTTTATTGCAATAGAAGTTGAAAAAGATGTTTGTTAACCACGTATTCATTGACACGTTTGTCTGCCAGAGGCCACAACAGGTTTAGGTTCTTTAGGAGAAAAGCAGTGGGAATAGGAGCTGCCTGATATGTACGTATAACTAATAACTGTTGGAAAAACAAACTGGACCCTTAAGATGGCAATACATATATATAAACATATCTTTCCCAGTCTGGTTTCACAAATACATGCTAGAGTCATCTATAGAGTTTCAAAGTCCTAGAATAGTCTAATGTGAGTGTGACGGTCTCAAAGAAATGAAGATTTTATTGTAAGACTAACATGTAAGCCGCCGTGATGCCAAGCTTTCCCAGAAATAACAGCAGTGTTTCCATTCAACCAGTCACCTGCTGGCAAAAATAGGCAAAAACGTAGCCAACCTGTGGTTTGTGACTCAAACAATGAAGGGAAGGAATTATTGCAGAGCTCAGTAAGCCCTTCAAACTTTCAGCCCTGCTGTTTCTTCAGTCATCTGAGTGCTGAGCAGCTTCAGGCTGGAGCCTCGCTCTGCTGTGTTTTTAGTTTGAAAACAGTCCCAATTTACCCAGAATTCAAGTCCTATCCAAGAATTAGACAGCTATTTGCAACCGTTGAATTTAAGATGTCTATTTGAAGACTTACTGTTTGTTAGATGTAAGCCAGACTCAATGTGTGCCTTTCAGAAACCAACCCCAGAGGGAACTGAATAAAATTCAAGATGGAAAGAACACGCACAGGGAGATGAGTGAAACCAAGGACAGCGCGAGGGAGCTGTGGAGAAAGATGGCAAACATCTCCGCCTGCAAGCAGCCAGGACAAATGATGGAGGGCAACCACCAAAGAGTGAATGAGTAACACCTGTTTTGCTTGACTGGGGCACCACAGTCCATCCTAACAGTGCCACTTTACAAACCCTGAAGTGTAGGTCTGTGTGGTGAGCGAGAAGAGAGCTGAGGAGGCAGAGCTGAGCGCTGCGGTCTTCAGCATCACACCTTCAGCTCCTTCCTTTGCTATCAACGGTGCTCTGTGCCTGTGAGCAGATGTCTAAATGTCCTTATCGTCTAAAGGCCAGTGGGAGTAATGTGGGACATTACGGAAGTTAAGAGAAGGTGATTGCTCTGTCTGAACCTGAAAAGTTTGGCATTTTATCATAATGACTTAAATTATTCAGCAGTTATCAAAATCCCTGGTATCCCTGCTATTAATTCTTTTATCCTTTTTTACAAAATCATGGCTCCTTGTAGTGTGAGAATCACTGTCTATATGGAGCTTTGTAGACTCTTTTAACTTATTGTTTTGAGTTTTTATTAGCTTATATTAAACTACTGTCACTGAAGCAAACCAGTAGTTAGCTGTTGAACACCTGGCCACATCGTGCACTCCAAACATTCGAATCCGGAAGTTAACAGCAAGTGCAGAGGTCACACGTAGGGCCATTAAACACCTCGCAAGCTAACAGACGGATGGTCGGGTCAGAATTTGGCATAAACAACATGAAAGCATCAATGGTTCAGGCTGTGGTGGCAGTTAAATGGTGTAGGGGATATTTTCTTAGCACACTTGGGGTCTCTTAGTACCATCTGAGCCTTGTTTAAACTCCACAGTCTGCATGAGCGTTGTTCCCTTCATGACCACAGTGTGCTAATGGATAAATCCAGCAAGATAAAGGTGAAATAGTCAGATGACACATCCTTCACCATAATACCCACTTGTTGAGAATATTATTCATACACCAAGAGAACAGTACAGACCTGAATGGGTCACTGAAAGCTTTGACGAGTATGAAATCACATGGTGTGGCCTTCACAGTCACCAGATCTTAATGCAATATAACACCTGTGGGAGATGTTGGACCAATGTGTTAAGACGGCCCTCTCCATCACTCATCAAAACACCAAACGAGGGAATATCTTTTGGGAGAACATTGTTCCAACCCTCCAGCAGGACTCCACAGAATCTATGCCAAGGTGCACTGAAGCTGTTCTGGCTGCACATGGTGGCCCAACACCTTCTTCCTTTGCCCCTTGTCAGTATGTATCTGAACCAAAACAGAGCTAACATAAATGCAGCCTGAACATTGAACTTACATTCATCAGGTGCCCAGAAATATGACTCCAACTGAGGACGGACAGGCGACGGCTATGTGAGGGATCCTTCTTGTTTTTATGTTTTTCTGCACCCTAGTGGCCAAAAATCCATCAGCTTCAAATGAATACACAGATTTTTTTTAACCGTGCTGGTTGCTCTTCTGTATGACTGCTCTGTGGAGCCAGAAGCAGTTTTGCACCTTCAGATGCACAAACATAATCTCAATTCTAATCCAGGCCCTGTTTTGTCCCCAGGCTATGTCTGAGCCCAGAGCATTGCAGCAATCAGTCACACCTGCTGGCACCTGACAGTCAGTCACCTGCTGACAAATAAATAAATAAATAAATAAAGTGTCAGCCATGTGCCTGTATTTAGGTATTTCTTTTTCTCACTTGTCACAAGGTACAAACACTGAAGTGAACAAAGCTGGATCTGAAGCTCTGTCAATTTTTTTTTTTAGTTTGGACAGTATTCATTTCCACAGTGTGACTTACAATATTCTTGACAAGACACTAGAACTAGTCTGAGATGTCAATCCTAAATCTTATTGGATCAAAGCTCTAGTGAAATTGTGCTTTTTGTAAAACACCACGGGTCACGTTTTCTGCTTTGCAAATTGTCACAGCCTAATTTCTCCTGTTTTCAGACATTATTGGCAGATTAGACTTGTCAGCCTGAAGGTTAGCATGCGGGGAATTATGAGGGTAAACTCCAGGTATCAGTAAGAATGTTAAAGGAAGAATTTGTCCCACACTATCTGCAATAAAATGCCCAGGGGATAAAATGATCACACAGAGAAAAGAACAGGTGGAAGCCTATGTGGGTGTGTAGTTTTTTGTGCATTTTTTTTTCATTCATTTCCTGCCTGCATATGCCAAACTAATGTCTACACAAATTGCACAAACATTGCGGTTCATTTTCATTCTTTGTGTAACCCTTGCCGTGTTTAATGCTCCTCATCTGCTTCACTTTCAGTTTTTCTTGTCATTCTCTTACCATTTGCTGCACTTGCTGCAATGCAAGGCTCAGTTACCCTCCCTCATTTATTCTTTCTGTCCACTTATCGTGGATTTTCTCGCAAGAAAAAAAAATCAATACGCTCGTGTATTTGGGGTGAAATCGAGTTCATTATCACAATAACACCAAGAGCCATTATGTGAAACATCCATCTTTTAAGCTTCAGTGCGTCAGATGTCAAAAAAGTGTAGCAGAGATGAATGATTTGCTTTTACAAGAGACCAGTCACCAATGCCACAAGGCTGTGGCAGAAAATTTATAACTGTCTACTTTGACAAATACCTTGGTTTTGCAGTTTAACTAGAAAATGGATTTTAGCATGGGGCCTAATGCAAAACATCTTAAAGCTGTTTCTCAAGTTTTTGCGTCTCTTGTCAAAATAGAGTTGGTCTCGGTTGATCAGGCTGGATAAACATTCATCCTTGCAAATACCTTCATTTACCATGTGTGTTTCCACTATACTAGTATGCACTTATGAGTTGGGGCAGGATGTTTCTAAATCAGGGGCCATAAAGGGACCACATTTTACACAGAGTGGCCAAGTATATGTCCAACATCCCTGCAGATTTCCTTACTCAGTAAGGTGTACATTTCACCAGTCGCTCCTTGTCTGCCAGTGACTCTATAACTTTGCATATATTTTGCAACTTGAGCCTTATTCAAGCACTGTGTACTTTAAACCAGTCAAAAATAGCGTAAAATGCCTATCCAAGGCATACTGAAAGTAAGTCGATGGCTGTTCTTGAACCATTTGGAATATATATATGGTTTTAATCTTTTTTCACAGGTAACGCTCTGAACTTTTACCCACTCTCAGAATCACTCTACTCGCACTGAGTTTGAACACACTGAAGAACTTTTTTTTCTGTCTGAATATTTTTTTTATTGCAAATAGATATTTAGAAAAGGCAATGGGAGCACAGCACACAGCCGTATGCCAGTCCAAGCTGAATAAAAACTGCTAACAATATTAAATGGTATATCTAGGGGTCCTCCAAAAAACCCCTGCAATTTTTGATATATTTATCTACATAGATATTGATATTTATATTGAATGAAATCTAAGTTTTGGATGTCTATATTCATATTTATATTATCTGTACCTATATTTTGGTCATAGATCTTTATATTGTGGCCATTTTCTATATTTATCACTTCAAATTGTGTGTAATATTGCTATTTGTGTCCGCGGGCGCAAAAAAACAAATCACTGTTATTGGCTCCTCTGGTTGTGAGGATTCCTATGGCAAATCGTGATTGGTTGAAAGAGGTGTCATTTGAAATGTGAGTCTTCACAGAGTAACTAGAGCCAAGATAGTGAACATCTGTACACCTTTCTGGAAGTTGTAACAGGGAAATCACAGAAGACAAATGGAAGACGAGGACATCGCCTGCTCTTTTCAAAGGAGAAAATATCGTTCTGTGGATTATTATCACATATCACATAGTCACATTGAGTGAGTCAGTCAAGTGATGAGTGACAGGACAGGGTCCCTGTGGCCCTGCCTCTGGATGCTTATAAGGATTATTTGCAAAGCATTACACACAGGGTTAACTCCATTTTAAAAAATTATCTGAATTTGTGAATTTGTGCAAGAAAAAACAAATCAAAATAAAGAAAAACCACAGGGACAGTCATTTAGAATGCCATTTATGTCACTGACTTTTCAAGAATCTAATACAAATGCATACACATACATTTCACCACCTAAAACCACATAGAACCACTACTGCAATAAACACCACCATACAAACAGAAGAAGAAGGTTGGCTTTCAAGCTTGGAAGGGGTCATGAAGAGCCACGAGCTCACATGCTCACAAACAAGCTCCTACACATTCAAAAAAAGCATCAAGTATGTACACACATACGCACGCACACACGCACACACACGCACACGCACACAGAGCTTATATAATACAGCATTAAAGAAGAGTGGCTGTAAAAAAGGCATATGGAGGGAGGGAGTGTGTTACAGTATACAGTATGAAAGGAAAAAAGGGAAACAGCCAAAGTGTACATGAAACACATTTTTTTTTTTTTACAGTTAAGCCAACTTTACTTAATATAAATATTCTTCATCCAAAAGTCAGTGCAGTGCCTTCTGCTCAGGCTTCACCTGGTCCTCATGCCTGGTCCACTTTACACCCGGTCTGTGCTAGACCTGGTCCAAAAACTACTGTTTCCACTTTACACACAAATCTTTTTTACATCAGTTTTGTCTCTGATCTCCCACTTTCCCTACGGTTTACGTGTGTATGGGTGTATGTGGTGTTTTTTTATTTTTTTTTGTCACCCAGTACCTCAAAAGTCCAGCTGTGAAGTACGAGAGTTTGAGAGTTTGTTTTTCTACCAATTAGCCAATAGAAAAAGAGATCAACAAATTTACAAGTGTCCATTTTGTTCTTTTCTCCTGAATTCCCTTTTTTAAAAAAGAAGTTCAAACATGGAGCAGCTCTACTGGATTCCCCGGAAGAGACACATTGCAAAGACCATGGCAAAGAGCTGAGGAAAGGAAGAAAAAAGACATTATTAGTTCACAGAAACAGCAGTATATTTGACTTACTTGCTAAACTCTTTGCACAACAGCATTCAGTCTGGATTAAACTGGAAATCTCATCGCCTTCACACAAAATGAATTTCATGACCAAATTTTTCAGATTTCATGAATTGTTTTCTCACTCAAAGTCACACAGTCCATTTTAGACATGTTTACATGCTATTTCAAAAATAAATTCCTGAGAATTATATTGGAATTTGCTGCATTATGGTACGTCGAACACACAAATTAAAAAAACCATTGAATGCCTCACTTTATTCCTGGAGGAAAGAGGGCAAGAAGGGCATGACATAGATGACAACTGGAGGCTAAATGCAGAAGACAGGCACTTCTTTCTATCTACATCTGTAGTTATTATATGCATGTATACAGAGTGAGTACATATTGTACATTGTTTTTTAATGCATTACTGGTATTACTTTGTTTCTGGAAAAGACAGCATACTGAAGCATCCTGCATTCTTATTAGTTTCTGTCACCTGTCACACAATGCATGCAGTAAAGAGGTGCTGTTCAGTATATTCTGAATAAAATCTTAAATTATGCACAATTATAAAAGTTAAATAAAAGCTCCTTCAAAGACAATTGTGATAATATTGTTAGGTTATTTTTTAGGTTTCGGTGTTAGAGTGCAGGAGCTTATCCTGGGATGTGTGTGATGTGTTTTGGTTGCATCAGTGCATTATGGATATAAACTTAACTGATAAGCTGAGTTGCGTGTCTATAAAGAGAACTGCATGAAGAAAATGTGAACTTTTGAAAAAGTGAACTCACTAAAGAGACATGCATATAACCAGCTGTAAACAACTGCAACCAGACAGCGCAGTCAAATCCACATTCCTGCAGCACCAAGTCTCACCACTGGATCACCACTAGATGGAGATCTTGTCATACAGGAGCTTTCAAATAACACTACACATATTCTGGCAATTATTCTCAGCTTAAGGCAGAATTCCCCATTTCTGAAATAAATATTCACATCACTGGAGAGGCTACAGACAAAATGGTGCATATGTGATGATTTCACCAAAATGAAAACCGTTCATACCTCAATGGTCAGCACCACAATGGCCAGCGCTCCGGCGACATAGATGTACAGTTCAAAATAGTCAACTACTGCAGAGTAACAGCCCTGTGGAAAGACAAAAATGAGATGCACGGCAGAGAATCAATAGGCTATAAACTTGCAGAATTACAGATACAATTAAAGGAACATCACAGCTTTAATCGAGTGAAGCTTTGAACAAAGGCTTGGTTGAATGAGGGGGAAGCAGGGCCTCCAGCCTCACTGCCTTTTAATGAGGCTTCTTTGTGTGAATGAACAGAAAGAGACACACAATGTGGACACCTCGCATTGTTCTAGTGGTTTGAAAAACAACAGGTGGAGAGTGCAGCAAAAACCTCCTCCTATCAGCTTTCACTGTAATTACATTTCACTCTGAGGCTTTCTTTACACACATGGAAAAAGGGATGTGGGTGTGCATGTGTGGAACTGTGAAGCACACCTCATTTTCACATATTCATATACTCATTATTCTCCATTTTTCCACACAATTATGCTGCAGAAAAATTCCAATTTAACATTGTATGTGTACGCGCACACACACACACACACACACACACACACACACACACACACACACACACACACACATTCAGATGCATACATTCCACACTACAGCACATAGTAAGATGGCCTCCCATGGCACCCAAAACATGGAAAGGCACTAATCAGCCATGGAGGAGTCAGCGAGCCTCTGGTTGTCACCCCTCAACTGTCTCCTACTCTAATTAAGCCTAGAGGTGGTTTGGAAGAAGGGAGAAAGAGAGAGGGAGAGAGAGGATGTCAGAAGTTACCTTGTTATTGCGGAACATCATATTGCCTGATAAGCACTGCTCCTGGCTGATATAGGCCATCTCCCCGGTCTGACTGGCACGCTGGCAGCAGGCTTCTGGCACCATATGATTTTGGTTGATCAGCCTGAACAGGCTGTCCTTAAAATCCTCTGGGCTGTTCACCCCACAGCAGTCAAACTGATGGGAAGAGAGGGGAGAATAGGAGAAGAAGTCCTTATTGCTGAGTGCCTATTTGTGCAGTGGCCTGTAGTGTGTGTGTGTGTGTGTATGCATCAATCCAGCATGAATATTGACCTAAATGTCTTGAATTTTATCTATAAAATATAGCCCCTGATGCCAGGCTGCAAACCTTCCTGTTTCCACAGACAGTTGGTGGAAGCAGTGAGCTGGTAAAAGCTACACTAAGTAAGCTCTTTGCCATCTGTGCTGTGGCCTTACTGTAGTCATGATGGCATTCCATGTGGAGGTGAAGACGTCAGTGTTGTTGTAGCCCTGATAATGTCTCTTCAGCTCCTTGGTGAAGTACTCTCTGGTCAGCTAAAAAAAAAAAAAAAAAAAAAAAGCGAGCGCATTGGTTAGTGTCACCGCAGGGTAATACCTGTTTCTTTCACAATAGAACAGATCACTGGACACAAGGGCTGGGTACCTTTTTCATGGGGAACTGCACCAATTGAACACATCAAAGTCTGTTTAGGTCTGTGGAGAACTTTTGCATATGTGAAAAACGTATAAAGCTTTTTGTGGCCCCAGACGGAGCTTCAGGAAATCTGATAAATGTCGCTGAGTGACGCAAACTGAAACAAGTCAGTCAGTTGAGGAAGAAGTTTGAAAATGAAAAAAATCTGTTGACACTCAGCTAAAGTGAAGTGATCTTACCAGACTTCTGTAGCCCACTCATCATCTCTGCTTGAGGCTAGCATCTTGAGGCTATCTGGCTACATTATCTGCTACTAGCATAGGACACCTAAATCTCTGACCGACTCTCAGCAGTCAAGTTGCATTGTGGGTAATGTAGCCACCAGGTTTTGAAAAGGAAGTAGAACGCATGGAATTTGATTTTGTGTCGATGTTTATCCTTTTTTCACTGTTCATCGTGAGTCAGACATGAGGAGCGCAACGCTAAAATGGCGGTTTACTCTTTTAATGTGGTTTAACTTACAATGTGTAAGAACTGGCCACCTGTCGATGGTCATTTCAAACATATAGGGTGCATTATATCACCAAAGCAACCTTTAACTTGCATTAGCTTTCTTTGGCTTTAGCTACTAGCTGCTAGTTAGCTCAGTTAGCCATGCAGCTAGTGAAAGCCCCAGGGGATTGTTGGTTTTTACTGTGGCTAGCGGAACTGGGCCCAGCAGCCTCCCAGTGAACATGACCAGACGAGGACCGAATGACACAGCACGCCGGGACAGGAGGGATGTGAACTGGCAGAGACAAGACAGTTTTGGCGAGTTTAACTTGGTTTCTGTCGAGTCTGAATGAAATGTGTTTTATGATGAGTTAACCTCACAATTAAGCTTAGCCTGGTAAAAGAGAGACACTTGAATTCGGAAGGTGTACGGTTGTATTTTTCTGTTTAATAAGGAAAATAGGTGTAAGATTAGTTCCTTTCTTGACATTTTGTGGGGCTACTAAGTGGTATTATGAGACAGGATGGGCTAGCATGTTAGCATGCTTACTTTGGTAGATATTACTGGTCTTTGACATAATGTAAGAACTGTTACTTCATAACAATTAACAAAAAATTGGGCCATATTTTATATATTGCACCTTTAGGCACAAACAATCATACAAGAAGGATGATGAATGGTATATAAAACTATCTATTGAAAGAATAAGTAAAGAAAAGTATGAATCTGAGCGGGCAATAAATGTCAGCTACTTTGATCCTCAGTCCTATGACCACATTTTGGTTTAGAAATTTGACACCCAGCCCGACTGGACACTGGTGATCAAAGGTGAGGTGAATACTGCTGCAACTTACATGCTCCCGGAATATGAAAGCCAGGATGGCAGCAGCCAGCTCAGCTAAGAAGATGAGGAGGATGAGCATGAAGAACTGCAACAAGACAAAAGAAAAAAGGCAAAGAATGTGAGAGAGAGGAGGACAAAGTGGACGAGTGTCAGAAAAAGTGCACGTCAGTCACTAAAAATCACACTCTGGATGTGCCCGTTTCACTCAGCATTAACTATGCATGAAGCTCGAGGCACGAAGGCAAATCGAAGGGCATTTTGCTCTTTTGGCTTTCTGCTTAAAGCACGACAGTCCAAAAACTGACAGATAAAATAATCAACACACATGCACACAAACAAGATTAGCAACAGTACCACATTTTAAATTTGTCCAATGACTCACAAAGAGGAGCAGACACTTGTTTTCGCGGATGGCTCCACAGCAGCCCAGGAAGCCCAGAAGGAAGAGCATGCCTCCCATGCCCAGGATGATGTAGACACCAGTGAATAGCAGCGGGTTGGCTGCTACAATTTCTCTGAACCCTGTGGGGTCCACCAGCACCCACACGCCCACTCCCAGGAGGAAAGAGCCTCCCAGCTGATGCAGAGAAAGGAAGACCGGAGTTAGACAAAACAGAAATTGGCTGCATTTTAAAAATTAATGGGAACTCAGAGGATAGCTCTGCATTCCCAGTGGCACACGAAACATTCAACAAGATGTCATATAATGGAAAATAAATGTGAGCTTTTTTCCAGGAAAACATGCTGGTAATGCAAATCTCTGAGAGGTTGGGGTGAGAGTTGAGGGCAGATAAAAGGCTGGATATCTACAGAGCCATAATGCCTTTGTGGGGGGTGGGTGGAGATATCTTCCCTGCTTCAACTAACCCCCAACCTCCTGCAGAATTGCACAGCACTGCAGCCTCCATCCTCTTTCACTAAAGCCCAATCTGCAGCCACCGTGGGGTGACTCATGTGATTAAGAAAAGAAGGTACTGAGGGAGTGCGGGGGAAGAGATCTGAGCCTTATACTTCTACCAACCCCCTTCCTCCTGTCATAGAGAGACACCTGTGCTTCTGCAAATGAACGCCACTTCATCTCGGAGGCAGGGGTTGTGGGATGAGGAGCGGAGGAAGCCATTTTGAAAGCTCAGTGGGATTGAAAAATGCTGTTGTGCTACCTGAGTGTGAAATGGTCATGGAAAGAAGCAAAGAGATGGCAGCGGAAAACAGTAGTTATTACTGAGTGATGCTAGCAGCCAAATTCATTCTTTGCTCTGCTGCTTGCATTATTGCCCCAGCCTTGAACAGCCACGTCTGAGTGGAGTCTCTAAACGGTTTGGTTGCGCTTAATAAAGCAGCAAAAGAGACAAACCTTCTTACTCTGACCCCCCCCCCCCCCCTTTACAGGCTCAGACTAACAGGATTACTCTTGATTGTCTGATCAAGACTGATAAACTCAGGTGCCAGTCACAAAGTCTTCCTGGCACAGTGTGCCTCAGATGTGTGTCAGCACACTAAAATCTAATCAAAAGAGAATTTGATAGAATCAAGATTGCCTCCGTCTAATGAAATGCAAATGTGGCTCCATTAGTGAGTCGGGCAGGGGCAGCCAGAAGCCCATCTTAAATCATGAGATTGACACTAACTTCTGAGATAGCCAGATTAAGTGTCTTTGAGATAGAAATGAAAAATACTTACGAAGATGAGGAAATTGAAGACAAACATGAGGTACTTGATACAGCTGAGACAGTCCCCCTCCATGGTTGTCCCTCGTGCTGAAGCCTCTCCCTGCCCCTGAGAGAAAACAACACAAAACACAACATAAAACGTGCCACTTAATGAATCCTGCCAAATGCTCACAGTATTCCCATTCTCCTGCACTTTGGATGCGCATTTCCACAAAACTGCCAGGTAAATAATAGTCTGCAAAAACCAGCTCAAATTTTTAATGAGTTCTGCCACTCAAACATAAAACACACGCACACCGGCCTGTCAGTTCATTTGGTTCAATTTCAACTGAAAATCCTTGTATGATCCCCTCAGGCGCGCTGTACAAGCCATAGTTCCTCAGCAATCCCTAAGTAACTACAAGTTCAGGCTCCACAATGTCAACCCAACCTGACACAACTCATCTCACCACACTCAGTGACAACTTAGGTAATTTTAAAACGCCCTTTCGCAGTCAGATGGCCTGACTCCCTATCAGCACTTCCTGTCCATGGACAGATGGGTTCCCTGGGTTCAGTGTGACTCCAGGGGCTGTCTATCTCAGAGCATTTTAAGGATATGAGTCCTGACTGGGGCCCCATGTGCATTAACAAACAAGGTATGGCCTTCACTGTGGAGCTTCTGCGTCTTCTTAATGTAATGAGAGGCAAAAGCCCGGTGGTCCCATCAGCCGGCCCTCTATCTGACATGGACACACTTTGCCTGATGAGGGTCCATCCTAGAAGCACTCCTGGTTAATGAAGAACGCCTCTCCAATATTAGGAGACAACATAGGAGTCTCAGTGTCCATGACCCTGTATGCCTATATAATGTATATCGGATGCACCACAAAGCCTTCATTGAAGCATTAGCTTAACCTACCGTGCTGCAAATGAACAGGACTTTGCCTCAGGGAAGACAGGACTGTCTAAGGAATCATCGCTACATATTCTGCAAAAACTGAAATGGACACAGTCTGTGGGGTGGCTATAATTGCTGTCTCAGTCAAAGACGAAAATTAATTATTTGGCAGAAATGAACCGGCACTCTGCTTTGTAGCTGTGATTATTAATTTGCTCTCCCATAGTGATATCCAGGATTGAGTCTGGGTAACAAACGGATTAAAGAGCGATTTCTCTGAGGAACTGTAAATAGGTTTACACAACTAGGCAGCTACACAATGACGCCTCTAATTGAAAACAAAAAAAGCCGAAATGCCTTCTTTTCATTCCTTTTGTCCAGACTTTGCAGCACGTACGTCAGGTGTAATCTCATAATCTCCAGGCAGTCTTCCAGCACCTGATGTGCTGTCAAACGACTCCTCTGGGTGATCTCTCTCTGAAGCAGCGGTGAAGCTCGGGTTATGATCAACGCCAGCTTTGAGTCCTATCCATCTTTGAAGGGGGCTCTGCTGTCACTCAAATGTGATCCAGCCTCGACCCTTTCAGCCCTTCGAGCGGGAAAATTCCCGTTTTCGGGTGAAATAAACCATAATCTCCCCAAACCACTGTCTTTAACAAGAGCTGCTCAACTGGTTGCTTCAATTATTCCACACAGAAGTGTGGCAATTGTGCGAATAAGTCATAACCCATGTCTTCTTCAGGTCTATTTTTCCTTTATTGTCTCTCACACTGGTTTCCCTTTCCCTCTGCTTCTAATTTCAATGTGCTGAGAGCTCCGGAGAAAGTTTTTTTGTCGCGCTGTCGAGTTGTGTAAGTTCCGTGACAATAAAATTGAACAATACTAAAGATGTGACGGCAGTCTTTGTCTGCTGTGGGAGCGGGCGAACACAGAATGAGAACATTTCCTCCTCTCACCAGCCTGAGGGCTTATTATTTTCCTCTCCTTCCCTCCCCAGACCCAAGGAAATTGATTTAGAGCTATGGTTAAACAGCTCTTCTAAATCATAATGATATGCTTAGGTATTGATCACCCTCCTCGTGGTATTCTGAGAGCAACCAACAGCCTCATTGCCCGAGATGGGTTTTAATTAACCCTTCCCTTTCCTAAGCCCCACTGAAAGGCCTAATGAGGGCACAGGAGGTCTTAATTGAGATTTGCATACATTACAGTCTCACAGAAAAAAAGCATCAGAAAGGCCTCTCTCATCCCTCCTGCTCTCCACTGTTAGTCCTGGGCCCCTATGAGGAGTGCAAACTGTATTTATTGGAGCAGGGGATGAAGAGTGGAACGAGGAGGCAGACGGGGGAGGCAGGGGTCTGCTGGAAAAACTCTCAGGGCTCAGCTCACATCTCATTCTCCAAACAAAATGTCTGATTTCTCTTCCAGCTTCACCCTTTTGCTCTCTGCATCCGTCTCTGGGTCAAACCAACTGTCAGATCTGGAGCCAATTTTATTTTCTGCATTAAAATGCATTGGATGCTTAAGCATGAAGTGGACTATATGAGCCGAGGCGGGCTGTAAATAGCGAGCCTATGGTGCAGACCAGCATGATATAAATCAAACTGCCACAGGGACCTCGGAGAAAGTGCAGAGTAAACAAACTGGTCTTTCCCATGACTCTCATGGGATCGCAGGTCCTCATCGATCACAGCCTAGCCGTAGAGATCAGACCACTAAGTCTCTCTGAATATTCTGCAGAGTACATTATTTAGACAAGGGAAGCGTGGTTCACACCCCGAGAGTTGCAGCTTTGCAACAACATCAACAAATTACTGCGTGATTAAAGGCAGATCTTCCTCAGGTGTACTGCTTTGCTAAGCTCGCAGTGTGTCAAGATAAGGAGCTGTGTGGAACTGTGTTTGTATACACAAAAAACAAAAAAAACAAAACGCCATTATGAACAAACATGACACACAGCAGTCAGGAAGGCTGCTCTGCTATAGATGCAGACAATGTGTTTGTTGGCTGGGAATACTGTATGTTTGTCCTAAATCTGACAATGTGAGTGGCAGTCTTTGCCCTGAGCTATCTAGTAAATGCCAACTGTACGTCTGCAGCATCTCCCGTTACTGACATCATGAAATGCCACACGGCGCTAAGATCCCATTGTTTACTCTTGGCAAAGACTGATGCACAGCCAGTTTGGGCCGTGCAGCTTGGTATGGTTGGGTTTGATAGTGGATTAACGAGAACTGATTCTAAATCAACTTCACAGTACCGACAGAAGCCAGAGCTCTGTAATGAGGGCAAACCCATCTGACCTAAATTCTTCTTCAGAATGAGGATGAGGAATTCTGAGACACTGCTACAGGCCTGTTTTCATGGTTAACTCAGAAAACCGGAGGTCTATTTGGTTGACATCTACAAAATCAACCATGTTGGTCATGTCAACTCATTGTAATTAAAAGATAAGGAAGACATTGTCCTGCATTGAGAGTGTGCCATGTATAAATAGTTACACCCTTGGGTGGTTCTCCTTGAAGTTGACACTTTCAGCACGATTAATGAAGTGAGTCCATATTCCCCCGCTCCACTGGCCACCGCCCCGGACAAATGGATCAGTGTGACAAGGACGCTGTGTCTGTTTCCTCACCAAACTGTCGTCACCCTCCATCCCCCCAATAACCAGCCAGTCCACTTCATCTTGAGCATGAGCCTGCATAACAAATAATCATTAATATTGAAACCCCGTTGAGATTATGAGGGTTGGAGCTTGACCCTTTTAAATGCCATTGACCCTCTAAATGATCACCTGTAGTTGAACCCTGGGGACGACACATTTTGTCCTCTGGCTCCCTGAGGCAGCTGGAGCAGGTGTGTTTCTCCATCTACCCAATGCCACTCTTAAGCTCTCTCTGGAGTGTGCTAATACCCTCTGATAATGACACTAAGGGACCACACACATGCCACATCACCCTTTATCTCAATTAAAAACCCATTTTCATATTTCTCCATGACTTCCTAAATCAGCCACAGCAAGTAAACACCCCAAAATCCGAATAAAGACAGGCTCCTCTGGCAGTGAGCAGGGCTCCCCTGAGGCGCACCATGTCCCTTAATGAACCTCCAATTAGGAGAGAATGAGCCCGGGGCTGTGCTGTCACACTGAGGAGCTTTGAAGTGCACTGAATGCTAAGCAGCTATAGCACTGTATGCTGCTTTAGAGGGCATACAGCTTGCAGACAACAGGGAACAACCACAGAGAGAAAGTGTATGAAAGTAGCTCAAAGGCAACCCAGCATACAGTGTGTGTGGGTGTAGCTCACACAGAGAGCAGAGCGTAGAAACTCAGCCGGGTTGGGAAGTTGGAGAAACTGCTAGGCTTGCAGCAGAGGTCCTAATGTTAGATAGATGCTCAGGTGGAAACATACAAATACGCTACCCTCGGGCAGGCTTAGCTTAATGAGTTTTCACAGTACATATATAGGCTTGGTGAACATTATCAGCCTCTCCACATTATGGGCATTGCTAGTTCACCACAAAAAAGTGGGCAGTCTCTGATGAATTTGCTCTGCCGTGCAAAGCCATTTATCATTTCAGTCCATTGTTCCGAGACGTGCTGTGAATGTAAAGCAGTTCTTATCTGAGCCTGTGCGTGGCGCTCTCCTGACCCGTTCGGTTTGGAAATGAGATTGTGCGAACCCCCGAGGGCAGAAGTCCTCTGACCAGGCAGCTGACACACTCCTGAACAACAGGCTGATTAACTTAGAGAAGACTCCCAGAATGAACAAACGCACAGTCAGAAACAGACGAGCCATGTGTTGTCAACAGCACTGCAGGCTACATTCTTGACATCCCAACTGGGCACACATCCAGCTCTCGGGTCAGTGCTAGCAGTTGCTCATACTCCTACTGTGGAATCAATTCTCCAGCTCCTTGGTTAAGAAAGGTTGGCAGGAGGAAGGGCAGCGATAGCTTCTTGGTTAACTTGAGCAGGGAGATGTGATTGAGATGAGCAGATTTTGGCTTCTATCGAACACTAGTGCATGCGTGTGTGCATGTGTGATGCTCGCTCTCTCAAAGCAGAGATTCTCACTTAATTGTGTCGGCACCTCTATCTGGCTGAGTGAAGATACAAACTGGCTGCACGGGGCTGGATCAATACCAGGCCCAGGCACCTGATCAATGATGCATTGATCCCCCGGAGCTCCAGCTCTTACTCCGCTGGTTGTCTGGCACTGAGGGCATGTGGTAGCAGCACACAATGAACACATAAACACTTCTGCACCGCCGCCTGTTAGGACTCTTCTCAGGCTTTTCCCACAGGGTGCTCTGGAGGATGACACATTGCCATTGGGGCTTTTCACAAAAATGAGCTATAACTCAATTCAAAACTGAACGCTCAATAATTACTGTGACGACAACAAGGGACTCATTCACTGCGATCCTCCTCCTACCTTCACTTGTTCTTTTTTTAGTGGGTTTTTCTACAAAGTTCCCGCAATCTCAATCCAATCAATAATCTCACCAACTCTACTTTGACCACTGTTTGACCCTCAGGCAAGGGACATTTCAAATGTTGCTGATGTTCTCTCCAGACCGTATTTTATACACCGTTCACGTTGAGGTTTTCATCTTCTTCAAATCTACATATAAAGAGAGTTTAGGTCAACAGATGGCCTTGGCTGAAACAGACAATGGGAGATTTAAGGAAAGACAACGCTTTCAGCCTCAGGGGACTAAACACAAAAGGACACTTAGGAGTGTAAACATGCGCAGGAGCACAAAATACACAGGTAATCACACACAACAGTGCTCATACGTCACCAAATCTTGACAAAGAACAGAAAAATGCGCATTATGATGAAACAAGTAATCAGAGTTGTGACTTTCTTACGCTTGAAATACATAATTTTCTGAAAGCTGTTGTGGTTGTTTTTAGCACATGTTGGAATCTTTCCAGCCCTCCAATAAGGACTCTGGTCTCCACGGCAACCCGGATATGGGGTGAGAGTGGCCTTTGTCTGCGGAGATGTGTTTGGCATCTCCACTTAACACTAGTTCCTGTTGGAAAACAAAGGGAAGCAGAGCCGAGCACTTTACGACGGGGGGACAGCCTGGCCAGCCATTTGTCCAATGATCACTCACACCCAGTTGCAAGGCCATATGTGAGAATAAAACTAGATTCCCCCCATACAGAGAGCCTTGAAGATGTGCTATCGCTTACTGATGGCATACACACATCTGAACCTTTATGCACTGTGCTAAAGTTCAACGAAAGAAAAAGAAAAACAGCAAAAGGAACAGTGTAACCTAATTTTTCGTGCAGGCTGGCGTTTCAAGCGCAATGCAAAGATTAAAACAAAGCCTTGAGGATAAAGCATGTGAACGGTTGCGCTTTTCTGGGAGCCTCAGATGAAAGAGATATCCAGACACATTGGAGACCCCACTGCAAATAACTACATCATAGAAAAAAATCAAAAGTGTGCTAATGTCTGTGCATCAACAGTGTAGCACAAAATATTCATGTTCGTGCCTTTTGCTGCAACAGAAGCACCTTGTACTGCACATGGTTATTAATGTGACTCCATGACTAGGAGACTGCATGGTTTTGGAGATATCAATGGAGGTCATGATTGCTAGAGGGATTTATGACTCATTTTGCATTATTACACTTTATTTTCATTTATATTTGACAAGACAATCTCACCGCAAGGTCCATTTAGTAGCTGTTTTTGGAGCTTTTAATCGTATCACACAATCTTACTCAGCTGATGGAGTTTGCAGAGGGCCTGTTGAGTTACATGATACTGACAGAAAAGTGAAGGTTTTGAACTTTGAATCTCATTAATCTATACTGATTTTGATGACCCTTTCATTTTTTTGGTGATATTGCTACTACTTAGTACAGCAAGGCAACAAACATAAGCAGTTTCAGTGTCATAACCTGATTATCTAAACCACATAAACTGAGAGTGAGCACCCAAAATGTTGCGTAATCTCTCATTGCACAGGAAAACTGTTGTTTCAAACAGGTATGGTCATCAGACTGCTTGTGTTTCTTACCCTGTGTGACCTCTTTTTTTAACATGTTGCAGCATTGCAGGTATCAGCAACCAGTGTCCAAAACTCAGAAAACAAGGCTCAAATTGTAATGAACCAGTATTATCCTTGTGGTCAGCTCTTATAATCTCACATGCCACTTGCAAATGTAGCCCACGCATGTATTTGTCTGGTTGGCTGCCTTTATGGTTATGTGCTATGACTGGCTACAGCTGATGTGTCTGGGTCTAAACTCCCCTTTAACCTCTCAATCTATACATGTCTGCTACTCAGCCGTGCCTGGAATACTAATGTTACGAATGCCAATGCAAATCAGAGGCTAACAAAGACCAGTGCTGGCCTGCTGTGAGGGGAATGGGACAAAAGCACTTGTCTGCCTGTTTGCAGGACCGGCTTCATGCACCAGCTCTCGCCTGCACCGTGCCTCCTGTCGACGGTAACAATGGCTTTGCGCCTGTGCTGTCAGCATCTTGCTGAAAAGAGTCTGTCAGCAAGCTCTTTCTGCTGTTTCTCTCGCCAATTTCTCTGTTGCTGGATTTGGTGGAAATCATTCGTGGCAACACCCCCACATTACAGAGGGAAAACTAAGGGCTCAAATGCATTTCATGCAGGAACATGCATTGAAAATAAAAAGTTGGTTTTGTGCTTAATTTATAGAAAAAAAGCATCATACCATGTGTATCTTCGTGTGCCTCTTTGTTCAGGTGAAGCTGATGACTTCTCACGGTTTTCTCTCCTCCCCTGTTTTCATGGGCTGTTGGACACAAGTACAAGGGAAGAAGCAGAGGTCAGGACTGAGCTGCTGAGATGAATAAACAGTGAGGCACCGGCAACAAGGCAGAAAAGTGCCACATTTGTCTTGGAACGTGTAATTCACTTAAGCGGAATAAGACTGCGAGCTGCAATAAGAGAAAATAAAATTCTAGGACACTTAAAATGACAGAGTTTGCATTTATTATGTATGAAGCACTGGCTCACAGCAGTGAGCTAATTTAAGACTGCAACTGTGTTTTATCTGTGTGAATATTCCTCTTCTCAGCTGGAAGGCAAAATTAACAAGGAAAGAATAAAAAAAAGAATCATCTTTAACAGCAGCGATCCAGGCGTGCTCTGGCCAGGTAAAAATTTAATGTCTGCCTTGGGGTATCAGAATCTATGTACCTTCTCACTTGGTTAATTATCATTTATTAGAAGACCTAACACACCACAGTCTCCTCATAGATCTTCTGACGTGACCTTGATGAGCATCTGAAGTCATGCATTATTCAAAGAAAGAAGAATACCTTGCTTTCTTACTAGACGTTGCTGGCTTTAACTGTCAACGTACAATATATCTCCAACCGAGTGTGTCTAATGACCATAAACGCTTTAAACTTTCTAAACTGCTTTGCCACAAGTGTCTCCCATCTGAAAATAACACTATAACAATGAGAGCCAATTAAACTGCTGGTATTCCAGCCTCGATCTGCAAAAAATAGTCAGCAGCACGGTTCTGACTGACAATACTTTGGAGCCGGTTTCAAAGCACTGGCACCAGCAACGACAGCGTCAAATATGGCGAGAGCTGCCTCACGGAGGCATAAAAAGCATGCAGCTCTTGCCACATTCGATGGTGGAATACAGGCAGGATATTCTCATTCTGACAGAGGCTGGGGATGGAGAATATCCCAGGAGAATTCTGGCTGATGGAGTCAGCCACATCATCCCGCCGACACACCATATTGCCAGCAGACATCAGATTCACCAGGATGCAAAACCCAACTGACAGTGGAAGCAACACACCCTCCCCCATCCAGAATACAGGGCTCTGATTACATCTAGAAAAGGCAATCAAAGCCTGAGTGAGGAAACGGACAGATCTGAGAAGTAGGGAGATGCACCGGAATGATACCCTCTCTTATCACTGAGCCGTGAATTCACTCACTACAAAGCGCACGCTCGGGGAATCAATATCATCTGCACAGTGGCTGCACAGGCAGGGGGAGCCAAAGGATGGAGCTCGTTTGAAGGAAGCATCTACAAAATATTCACCATATGGCTTAGTAAACATATCCCCAAGCAATACAACACTGTAATCCCTTTCTACATTGTTTCAGTCTATTACAGCAGCAGCAGATAGGTGCATAATCGCCTTCCTCATGTCTGTAATCTGGCACTGAGCAGCAGAGTGGTCAAAATTTGTCCTGAAGCCTGTTGCAGAGGTAGTCTCTCCTGAACCCCTGTTTAGAGAGCTATTAGCTGGTGAAGAGCAACAGTGGTGAGGGTCTGCATTATTTTTTGGTTTCCATGGAAACCTTTTCACAGGAAAGTGGAGCACCAATAGGATTGCAGAGCCTCATTGAATCAGTTATGGGGGTGAGAAGAGAGATCAGCGCAGACGGCTGAGAATGCACAACAATAGGACGAACCCTCGGGGGAGACTATAAAGGCCAGGCCACTGAGGGTCCAACAAAGCGGGGAACGACTCAACACTAGAAAAAAGGTTTCATCTACATCCACTCAATGGCTTTCCTTTTAAATAAAGCTCTCTCGCCAACTAGTCATTGACATTTAAGCTCACGAGCACTGTGGGCAATTTAAACATCAAGGCAGCCACTAATTGATTAGCCTCTGCTGATATTTCAGCTTCTGACAATATCATTGCATCACCAGCATCTGTGCTGTGTGTCAGACAGCTGCATCCACTTCTACATACAGTATATACTGTATTTATCCCCCACAGTCCAATTCACTGTATAGATAGCAGAGGAAACTGCAGTGCACATAAAGGACTAAGAGGAACAAAGGGTTCCTCACCCGTCACAGTACATCCACCTCACACAGCAACTGGTGTGGTCTTCACCGGTCTACTTTGTTCTGAGGATCAGAGACCTGAGCCAAGGGAACCAAGTCAGACCAGGTCTAAATTAGACTATGCTATTATAATCTAATCAGGTCGGGTTGAGTCTCATTTTAGTGCCACTGGCATCCAGTCCATGTAGGACTGTACTGGACTTCATGCAGCTGCAGTGTTGGTGTTCTCTCTGCATTATGCTCCATACAGGTTAACTGCACTTTGCATTTTTGGTCAAGTTAGGTTGGGTCTGACTGCTCAGGTGTTTGTTTTTTAAGTTTGAGTAGGTTTTCAACAGGTCTGTTTTGGTTTGGGCACAACATTTTGGCCCCATGAAGACCTCTAATGTGATGATGATGAAAGTAGGAGGGATTTAAACTTCTCTCCCAAGTTCTTGTTTTTCACTCCGCACACTAAAGTGTGGCTCGGGTCACGTTTGTCTGTCCGAACCCGCCATCATTTCAAGCATACCCTGGCTTTTACTATCTATTGCCTCATCAGGGACTCATCAGATATGTTTTTCTGTTTGCCTCCATAAGTCACCTCATCCTGCCAATCAGTGGGCAACCTTGACTGAGATGTCATAGGTCAGAGAACAGCAGGGAGTCTGATCAGTGACACTTCCTCTAGGGACAGGAAAACAAGAGAGGAAGTGACAATTCTTCCATCTACACCTCGCAGCTGGTTCTGACCTCAATTTCTCACCAGCGTTGAAAAAAAGCAAACCTCTAAACTGCAGAGGCAACTCCACATTTAGAGATAATGACCTACGGGGCCTTTTTACGCCCTGAATCAAACCTTTGTAAAAACACTTAATAAAAGGAAAAATCTACAGCTCTGGGTGGCAGCTCGCCCTGGTCATCTCCAAGCAAACTCTGACAGAGTCCATATACATCATGTGATAACATTACAGCAATGAGAAAGAAGGCAATTGCCAGCAGCCATTTATCTCCTGAACAGCTGCTTTAATGAGGGTAATACTGAGGCAGAATTATCACCTTACCCCATCTGGATTTATTGATCTAACTGTGTGAGTCAACCACCAGAGATAAAGATAAACCACCATGATGGAGAAACAATCCCAACTCTGATCAGAGGGCATCGCTCAATTAATCACTCTCTCCTCTCCGGCCAGCGCTAACCCAGTGTTTTCTTTGTTCTCTGCACTACAGTAGGTGCTCTCATGTTCTTGCACACCGGCCAAGAATGTATTCACTCATTTGGAGTACACAATTATTCCAGCTAAGGATGCAGATTGAACTCATTACGCAGTCATCTATTTTCTCACTGTTAATTGTTTTGGGGTAAATGGAAACCTGATAAGAATGCAGCCTTTGGAAATGTGTTTGGAGGGTGTTATTTTGAGGCTGATGAAAGCCGACGCCGTGTCCGCCTCTTCGGCAAGTCATCGGCAAACATTAGGCAGGCCTCTTCTCTTTGTAGCAGGTTCTTCGGGCAGCAGCAGGCAGCATCTTTCACCTCCCCAAGGATGCCCTCATCAAAGAACTGTGAGAAATATCTTACATAGACCCTTTCAAACATCTGCAACCTGCTTCTATAATTACACATCACCAACTTCTCTTTAGTGGAACTGTGATAAAGAACAGCGGCTACACCGCTTGTTGTTATTTTCTTTAACCCATGCCTGTCTAACTTAACTTGCTGCCTCATACACCACCACTTTCACCTTGCTTCCCGGGCCCCAAAGGCCAGCCGCCCTGTCTCTTAGGAGCCAGGGGCCTGGAGGGCATCACAACATTGCTTTGAAGTCAAGCGATTAAAGAGGAAAGACCTGTCGAATTGGGATGATGGGGCTAAGGTTGGAAGAGGGGGAGGATCAGTATGAGGGACAGGAAAGGCTGTGAATACTGAGAGCTCGGGGCCCCGTGGGATACAATTAAGAGCAAGGCTTTTTTAGTGAGGGTTACAAAAACACACCAAGGATACCAGCAGCGCAGCTTTCCAAGCCAAGGTAAGAGTTCATTACGACATACACAGAAGGGGCTGGGGCTGTTAAGATCTCGCCAGTTTGTACATCGACAGCCCCCCACCCACAGGCCCTGAGAGCTGATGAACAGCCGCATGATAACCATTTCCATCCCTGTTAAATCCTAAAGCCCAGTAAGACTTGAGAATCACGCAGCTTACAGCTCACAGAGGCTCCACCTTAGAGAGGAGATGAAGATCCAGGCTGCCTGCACAAAGAGGAAGTTTGCATAGAGGCCTCCCCCAGGATGTTTTCCTCAGCTAAAACACTACGAGTGCACAAAAGACAGCGCGCCAGATTGACAGTCAAGTCAAATTAGAGAACTGATGGGACAATGAAATGTTTTTATGAAAGAAGTTTTGGCTGAACTAGAGCTGCAACAAATGATTGTTTATTATTTATTAGCGTGTCGATGAATGCGTCAATTATCAGATGAATCATTTGGTCACGAAGCCAAAAGTGTCTTAAATTTGCTTGTTTAATCTGACCAACAGACTTTCAAGTTTAAAAAAGCAGCAAATTGTGTCAGTTAATTATCAAAATAATTGCCAATTAATTTTGTGAAATGACTGATTAGTTGACGACTCATTCCAGACAAACTGTCAGTCAACCTGCGCATGTGAAACTACACACAAACCAACTCACCCTGAAAAAAAGAGGCTTCAAGTTCAAGTCTCCCAAAATAACACAGTTATAACACTTCAATCACAATAATTGATGAGTACATTTGATGTTTTTGTATATTGCTACGCCTGAAGACCAATGGGAATCCATATTCTGGACTAAAACATATGGTTTTATATTTTCCAGAAGACACTGAATCCAGAAATATGCAGCCACTGTTGTCCTTTAAGTCAAACCAGCCACTTAAACATGTGTTATGAACACATCTGGGAACCATTTCTAGGTCTCATTTATATTTTGCTAAAATACCATAGAGCAGTAGGTTCTGTATATTTGCTGAAATTGCATTCTGTAGCAAAGGCCACTTTAGCAATGGTCCTTAGCAAAGGGAACTGTCCTGCACCTGTACGGTTACCTGTTATTGTCCTTAATGTGCCCTCACCTTTTGCCTGCTTGAGACTCATGAGGCTTTAGTGTGCTGACAAACAATGTGGTAAACATCTCAATGCAGAAGATACACAAGAAGTGGAAACAGCTTCTTGGCTCAATGGGACCAGATGCAACTTATTTTCATAATTAAAACCAGTGGAGGGCATTTGAGTTTGGACTCCACCAGCAAACTGCTTGTCTGAAATAGATACTTTGCTCATATGTATGAAAAACTATGCCAAAGCAGTGATGTTTTGCTTTTGTTAATCTGGATTTTGCTCCATGACCAAAAACGTTGACACAACTAAGATTACTATAAAATATAAATTGCAGTAAAGGCAATATAACCGAAGAAATGGGCCGAGGGACACTTGGATTGCTGCCTGGTAGTTACAACATCACTTCAGCCCAAAATCTGAGGCCCACAGGGTCTGGTTCCCATTGCTGGTGGTTTTAACTGCATACCTCAGTGAGCACACCCTGCAAAGCTAACTACTTTGTTCACACACCATTCTGAAAATCAGATAATAGTGGCGAGCATCCGTCACTGAATGACTGATTCCAGAACAAATATTTTCATTTGGCATATTTGAGGCATAGAATTGTTGTTTTCAACCACGTTCAGACAAGGTAAAACATCACAGTAAAGTCTGGGCTGAAACAAAGCATTGACTTTCTTTGTTTATGAGTACAAACATGTGGGTCACATTACTAAACAAATGCATAAACAAACATGGAGGAAAAGTGCAGGATTGCTGCCCAGTTTATATCCAAGACCTGGTGGTATTGTGGATTTCATAACTTTGTCATGGCATCGATATCACAGCCAAAATCTCTCCCAAAGGTTGAGGTAAGAGTAGAAGGAGAAGTCAGAAGCAACCTGCCACTTAATCCAGATTTAAGAATTACATTTACAGAATTATGTTAATCTGTATAAACAGATATGTGCATTTGAATGCAGAATCTGGCGGCAGGTGCAGAATATTGGTATTGGAAGAATTCTGGTTTCTGCTTGTAGTCTGTTTGTTGTCAGAGTGGCATTGACCAATCAGGTTTGAGTTTGGTTGAACGCAGGTAAACAGTCCATCTGGAGCGCTAAGGAGGGAGATGCACTGAACCTATCAGCTATCATGTGATAATTTAGCTTTTTATTAGCTTTGTTTTAATTTATCTGTACATGCATGTTTATAGAGGTTACCTCAAATATTGAGCTGTTGTCAAGTCTTAAAGTCAAGTTGCTGATTGGACTGTACACAGTGACCAGTTCACAGAATCAGCACCTCAAGAATCAATAGCATATATCGGGTAGCCCCTGATCATCTCAGTCTTACATCTATCGTCACTGTATAAAGACCGTCAAATAAATCCTGCAATAATGTTTTGATCTGTCAACTTTTCTTGAGCTCAGATAAACAGCCTGTTTTCAGTTTTGTGCATTTTCTAGCTAATCTCAGAGGGTTTTTAAGTATTTATCTTAAGAAGGAGAAGATTTTATCAGCCCATAAAGGAACACTTAATCCTTCAGTTCATCACAAACATACTAAAAAATTCTAACTAAAGCTGTCACATGAAATGTAGTGGAGAAAAAGTGCAATATTTCCTTCTGAGATGTACCAGAATAAGAGTATGAAGTTGCATAAAATGGAGTACCTAAAATCTGCATTTAAGTACTGTAACTTGAGTAAATGCGCTTTCCACCACTGCCTTTCTATGCAATCCCTGAATAAAATAAGTCTTATGTTGTAAACGTCAATTTAACTATCAATTTTGGTGAAACAATTCAAACTGCTTTAAAATCTGGACTTACCAGAGTTTATATTCAGGTGCATTTAGCAGTGACTGATTCAACAGACGTTTTGAGTGCGAACATTGTTTGACTTGATCTTAATAAAAGCACAAAGCAGTACTTCATAACAAGACTAAAAGCCAACACACAAGCATCATACAAGCTGTGTAGAAAACCAGTATGAAACAGCACTTTCTAACAAAGTTGCTGCAAACAGAGAGATGGTAGTCGGCATTTATGTGTATATTTTGCAGGGGGCTGTTCAGGAGCAGCAGGGCAGCTGTCCCACTGGGTTACGAGAGCCAGAAGCTTTGCATCTGGATCATTTCCTCAGCCCACAGGGGCTCCACACTGCAACCTCCTCATAAAGCTGCACATGTGCCAAAGAACCCCAAATCCCTCTGAATCCTCCGTCTATGTCAGCCTGTATGTGGTGGCAGCGGCGAAAGCAGGTAACAAGCTGTGACAAACTCACAACATCACAGAGAGAGGGAGCAGTGAAAATGACTCATGCTTTCTGTCTCTCACACTGTCAAATATGCTCTCACTAATGGCCAAACAGCCTGAAAATGTGTTTCTGCGCAAGGGGGCAAAAAGATGGTTTTATCAGTGGTGTTCTTCAGCAGAGCAGAGTGAGACTGATGGCAGGAGGATTACTGGAGCAGCGGTGATGAAACCAGGATAAAGAAGGACTCTGAACCGTGTAAGTAAGACTTCTGCAACCTCCAAAAACTTTCAGATGCACTGCTTTCCACATAGGTTCACTCTAAGCTCGATGCTTCCAGGACAAGGAGTTGAAAGATATCCTTTGGGGAGATATCTTGCCAGTGAGTGAGCCCCGGGAGGAACTGCAATGTGGAAAAAGGGGGTTGGAGATTTTCCACGGCACAATCTTGTGAAAATGCAGCAGTGCTTTAAGAAACATTCCTTCGATAGGCTGACGGAGCCACAAGCGGGGAGACGTCAGGAGAAATCATGCTTGGCTCAACACAAAAAGCACTCAGAGAAATGAGATTTAATCTGCTGAGCTTACAGTGTATTAGCCAGATGTAAACAGGCGGTACCAGCTGTGAGAAGGATAACTTCCACAACCACGCTGCTTGGAAAAACAATGGATGGAACATCAAACATTAGCAATGCGAGAAACTCTGCAAACAAAGATATTTAAAGGCCAACATAAAACTTTCACAAGCCAGGAAGCCACTGCAGTTGTGGGAATCAGTGGGTTAAGGTTAACTGGCCACAGTGAAACACTTTCACTCTGAGAATACTCTGCCTCCAGGCCTGAGCTGTGGGAAAGGGAGTTTATGCAATTACATCACATTGATTTATGGGAGACAGAGGAAAGATGGGGAGAGGATGGAAACTGAGCTACTTGGAGGCGCTCCAAGATTAGGTCCCTGAAGAAACACAAGTCGATAGGTTTACACCACAAAACACGATGGATCCGAGACAATTGTGTGGGGATGAATGCGGTCAAAGAAACACGGTGAGGTCAAACCTATCTAAAATGATGGAAACAAACGAAAATATGAAAACAACCGTAATTGCAATACAGAAGCTTCTCCATGAACCTGCTCATGGAGCGTGAACAAGTACAGAAAAGCAAAAACACCACTTAAAATTCTTTCAACTCCACAGAACTGATGACAAGCTCAAGCAGATGCTGCTGCTGATGCTGTGTTGAGTATTAATTGGGGGTAGTAGTGATGAAATTGTGAGTAATGCACCCAAGCGTGCACTGCAGCGTTAGTGGGGGAAGCATATCTCCCATCAGCCCACTGCAACCTAACAGTTATAAATAAACAGCCCATTTAGTGCTCTCCACTACTGCAACAGGACCACAGGAGTGACCACAGCTGGGATATTTATGGTGAAACACATTCCTGTTCTTCTGCTTCTTTACACATGCATGTGAATTCAAACTGTTAAAGGACAAAATGACCCTGGAGACGCACGTACAGCAGTCCTGCTAGCTGACGCCAAGCGACTGTGTGACTTAAGTGCTAATCACCTGTAGAGGTAACCGAAGCAGCGTTCATCAAAGTGCTACAGATAAATGCTGCACATCGTTAGAAGTCTTTGTAGAAAGCGAATCTATTCAGGATTTCTGTCATTTAGTCTTTGCAAAAAAAAAAAAAAGCCAGAAAAAACGTATAAGCCGACACTACAAAGAAAAAAATGCAACTCATTAATTTTCTCAACATGAGACTTGATACCAGCCACCAAATGGTGAAGATGTGAACACAGATTACAGAAAATATTCAGTATAATGAGCTGTGGAGTTACAGTAGGAGATATTAAATGCTTCTTTTTTTTCTTAAGTTTGCAAAACATCCAACCGTCTGCAAAGTCTCAAGCCTCTTGGAAACACAACAGACCTTTAGTTCAGGCCAAAAGCAACAGAATAAATACATACACATGAAGAGCGGGCCAAATATTTGTAGGGGGGTGTTTTGAGAGCTTGCAGTATAGGCTGAATTATCAGGGTTGGGGTGGGGGGGTTGCTCTAGATGTGGCAAATGAATGGAAAGCTTAGCCAGAGATGTTTTTGAGAATAAGAAAAGGATGGACATCTGTTCCTTATTACATTTAAAAAATCAGCTTGTCCAAACTGCCTGCAGAGATAAGCAAAAGTGGTTTTGGTAATTGCTCACAACATTGGCTTCCTCCCCTTCATTGTTTCTTTTGTGCATCATTTTAATGCAGCGAGATCAAATGAGACCATATGCGGTTATTGACTGGGACTAAATTTTATTTAACAATTGAAGAAACTAATCTGAAAGCCGTTTTATCTGTGCTGAATCCTGTTTTGTCATCTGTCCAATAAAAGCACCAGTTTGGAGGCACCACCTGAGCCACTAGTTAAGAAGACGGATGATTCTTTTTTCACTGCATGGCTCGGCAGATAAAGCCTCTACACATCCAGGGGTTTTCAGAGACACCCACAAAATTACTTTGGCTTCAGCATCGGTGCTGAGGCATTTCACATGGGAGCTGACTCCTGCCAAGTGTTATCAGGGAACATGATCTGGGCCCGGTTCTCCAGGGCTCAAACTCTTGGAGAAATGCCCGAGCTGTCTGTTTTTTCTTCAAAACACTTCACAGTTTTGAGCGTCACACCCAGGTGGTCAAGATTAGGTTGGATGACTTTACTGCTGGCGTCCAGACGTGGGGCAGGTGACAAATCAGCGGGAAGCCATCCAAGATAACCTGATGTTAAACTGGAAAAAAAAACTAAAAAATCCCTCGGAGCATCTGTACTCTTTTTTTGACACTTAAATCAATGAACACTGCAGCCAATTTAATTTCACAAAAAGGAGACACCTGCTGTGCCTGTGCTATCTCTGAAAAACACATGTGAAGGTGATCCCTGGATTCTACTGTCATAAATGTAAGGACTGAAATACATTTTTCATGAAAATATCAAACTCCTTTAATATACTTCAAATGGTTAAACAGTGGCTTGCTTTCCTATGCAGTGGATTCTCCTTTTTCCCTAAGCTTCAAAGAAAAGAAGACGGGGCGAGGTAAGGATTAGAGAAAAAATGAATTATGCTTCACAGTGTGCATGTGTTTACCCTAATAACTATTACCAAAGCAATTTCTACAGCGAAGCAAATACCACCTCATATCTATTTTTGCTCTTTTCTTCTTAGAAAACCACAGCTTCTTAAGCATTCCTTGCTGACGTCCTTCCATTGAGTTTATAAAAGGCAGCATGCTCCCTCTGCAGTAATGTCAGCGTGGTTTGCTTGTGGCCGTAACACTTCGGCTGGCATTGACCGACTGTTTGCCCAGAGGACAGAGGCCGTGTTTTAGTGCAGTGACCCGGGAACGCTGTCTCGAGGAGCGTGCTTTTAAAGTGGCGGTGGGCTAAAAATTTCATAAAGCACCATCAAAAAGTCATGAGGCAGTGAGGCACTCCGTCTTTGCTGTCTAATTGTTTTCCCCTCTGAGGAGTAAAAATAACTGTCTACAACATGTACATTTGATCTGCTGTTAAAAGGAAAAGGCTATTATTCAGCCAGACATGCAGAGGCCGCTCAGACGGGCAAATTCATCACTGTAAGAAGCACGGAGGGGAGCTGTTCAGGAACCATCACTGCAATCTTGATGCAAAGCGCTCTGGGTCGCTGGAGGGTGCTGGGTCGCTTAAACGACCTAAATTGGCTTGAAGGCTACATTGTCAGCCTCTTCGTGCTTTACTTTTAACCACAGGTGGTCTATTGGTGTGATTGTGGGCAATAAACAGAACAACAGTGAAGAAACAAATCCAACAAAACCAAAAAAAAAAGCACACCTGTATCACACTCTAACGCGAGGGGACTTTATGTGGCCTCGGATGAAATAACATTTGCACACAAGCAAAGCAAACCACAAGAGAGGCTCTAACTGCAAACCGACAGATGGCCCTCACCTACACAGCTACTGGTTTATAAGCTTTAAAGATTTCACTTCCTGGTCTTTAACAAGCTGAGGTGGAACACAAACGTCTTTCTGCGAGGCTTGTGATCCTGGCGGGAGAGACATCATTAGCCGGCCCTTCCTCCAAGCTTCCCCAGGTAGACGCTGGAACCTGCTGTGGATTTTCTTTTTTTTTTTTTAAATCAAACACTGATCTGTCTCCCTGATGCTGTGGAGGCTGACAAGGAGTCCATATGTCTGATAGACCTGCGGTGAGTCTCGCCCTGTGGGAGGGACTGTAACATCGCTGTTATTCCACAGCAGCTGCAGGGAGCAACGTCGTGGACAAGGTGTGTGGGCTTCAAAGGCAGCACAAAGCAGCCAGCCTGGCGGAAAGAAAAATGCTGGAGCTTTACTTACCCTCAAATTGGCATGATTTTTGAATACAAGTGCACATAATCAAATTGCAAGATTGAAGGGAGCGGGAGAATCGCATTAGCCCAGTTACGTCTGAAGTTTACAACGTTCACATTCACAAAATAAAGACACTTCTGCTTAGCTAAGGTCTTCCTGTGCCATGTTTACAAGTTGGATGCACCGCATTTAGCCTAGATTCAAGAAGATATGAGTTCCATATTATACCGTAAATATAAAACAACACCATTTCCGCTTGAGTTCTGCCGCAGGCACCCAGACTGCAGGGGTGTGTGCGTGTGTGGGAGAGCCTGATGTACATTTGTGTATTTGAGGTTTGTACGGTTATCACTGACTGGAACGGCAAAGTGTTATTAGCAGCCTGGGATGCAAACCCGAATCAAGCTCAAAATAAATCTCCTAGGAGGTACTCTATAATTCAGCCACAGTGGAAAAGCCAAGACAGCAAACAAGAGTACGTCATATGTACCAGCTAACAGTCGTGCGTCCACGAATCTGATGAAACGGCAGCATCTCGGCTTCATATCACAACTTCCAATCATGATCTAAACACGAGAAAGTGAGTTAATGAGCTCCAGCATGCAGCTCCAATGCCTGACATGCATTTGATTTGTTTAAAATGATAATGGGCTAATTATCTAGGTCATCATTAACAACCTACTGTCCATCCCAACAATAAACTCTAAATTACCACATCAATTTGTGGTGAGAGCATGTGTGTGTTTGTATTTGTGGGTAACAATTACCATATCACATTATACTGTGCAGGCCATCGTCAGTGATTAAAAATAAACAGGATATTTAAAGGGGCTCAGATCCCCTTTAGGCAGAGGAAATAAAAATGCAGAGCTGAACATGTAACAAAATAGGACACATTAAAAAAAAAAATCCCCAGATGACTAATGAGGGCATTCTTGCAAAGCTATATTCTCCTATTCCAGAAACTTGGATGGAAAGAGCACGAGCACTCGAGGAGGAGAACCTGGGAATAGAGGGGTGGAGTAGAGGAGAGTTGGGACACACTTGTGGCTGGGCCAACAGAAAAAGAGAAAGACCAGAAGCCGGGAGAGAGTCCCATTTCATCAGAAAAATGCCTGAGTCAGGAGACGGGAGAACCATTAGGCCCAATGAGTCACAGGGAGAGGCTGTAAAAACAGATCTGGGCTGAGCTCAGTTCATAGTACCATCCCCGAAAAACAGCCAAGGAGGAGCAGAACAGTGGCCCAAAATCAAGCACAATGAGGGATTTCCAGCAGTGAATCCCCATGTTATTTATACTCCTGTAAAAGTGCATGTGAATGCCTGTGCAGGTCTGCACAGAGCAGGGTTTTATGGGTAACTAAGGTTTGCAGAGGGCAAACGTGCAATCATTTTCCTTATCACTGAATCAGCTCATCATTTTCTCAATTAATCAATTAACTGTCTGGTGAGGAAAACTGTAGAAAGATGTTTAGAAAGATTCAATTTAACAGTATTTAAAACAGAGCAAATAGAATTTTTGCAAGCAGGAATAAGAAAATTTTTGGCTTTTTTGCAAAATGACTTCAATAAAATGCAAAATGCAAAATGACTTCAATAAACACTCGAAACACTCAAATAAGATTTCCATCAATTAATTGTTAATAGACATTATCTAATGCACTCTCATATCTAGAGTATGGCCCCCAGATCTCAACAACACGTGCTGAGCTGTCAAACAAGCAGCTATGTTAACACTGTACCCAAAATCTGTAAAAGCGTTAAAAAAACAGCATCTCTGAACGACACCTGTGCACATTTGCTTCCCTTCGGATGAAGAAGCTTCCCTGACATGGAGTCTACTCACAGTGTGTACTCTGGAAATACAGTGATTCGCTTTATCCATCAAACATCATCGTTCCTGTACTGATTCAAAAACACAATCCATCTTTTATGCTGAAAATGATTCCTCTGACTATTGAGTCTTTATCAAAATCCTTCACAGGAACCAAGCAATTAAGGCAAGAAGCAAGAAGCGAGTCTCTACAATAATTCTTTATCTGTAAAATGTTCAAAATGGCACTAAGCAGCATCTATAGTGAAAAGCTCCAGTGTTAGGCAGCGAGTGTGGAGAACAATCACGCGTCCATGAAATGAGCTCTTCCTCCCTGGTGCTACTTGATTAGCACCCAGCTTCCTCCTGCCCAGTGTGCCAACACTGAACCCGATGTGAGTCAACCCAGCGCTATTGTGTGAACTTCGTAAAGAACTGGTTGTTCATCTGGGAAACAAATACTCCCACTGTGCTCACATAAAGCATTCAGCTGTGCTCTGCTCTGCTGTGTATTTTGTTCGGTGTTCTTTCCGGGCAGCGATGTGCTTAAACTTCAGCATCATTCAGTGGATCAGAGTTGTGTTCCAGCCTCTCTAAAGCCAGGCAGGTAATCTCCTCCTGTGTCACACACCTATCAGTGCCAGACTCCCCGGCCAGCCTAAGCCCCTCTCTGAGCTTTGACTACATCTGGGGATGAAAAGAGCATGAGGTGATGGAGAAGCCTTCCAGCAAAGGCACAGGGATTAACTGAGTGTCCTCGCTCTGTGTAATGACCAGCGGGTCCTCAGCAGCAGCCTTTAATGGACACCTGAGTGACACGGTTTATTAGTTCTGAAAGACTTTATGTTGAGGCAAAGATGGCTGGGGGGATTTTGAGATAGATGTGATTTGAACATCCCGAGACGGGGCTGAGCGTACCCTCAACTAAGCGCCTACCAAGCCACGAGCCCGTCTGGGAGCCTGCTATCTGCAGAGCCCAGCTTGTCAAATACATACCTTTTACCTCATTACCTGCTCAGCACGGCCATTATTGAGGGAAATAGGGCAAACGCAAGATAAGCACAAAGAATTCTTGGGCTGAGCACAAACAGCCGGCCTGCTTCCTCCTGATAAAAAGGAAGTGTCAGCAGTGAGAGGCCCCTCAGCTTCCTGATCTCGGTGAACTCCGGGGCCGCCAGCTGCCCCGCTATTAGGTCACGCTGCTTCCTGGCCCATATGGAGACACGCTAGAGCCAAAGGAATGCGTGCATGTGTGAATATCACTGGATTATGGAGCATTTTCTCTTGTGTTCAGGTGGGAAAGTGACCAAAAGATAATCCAAAGATTAGTTTATGCTTGACTCAAGAGGTTATCATAGGAGTCCCATGATAAATAAATTGTTTACGTTCTTTCATCAAAGAGAGCAACAATCGCAGTGGAGATGTCTTTTCTAGATGTGTGTTACTGAAAAGAAGATGAGTCTTTTTTTAAGCTTGCTTCATGTTGTCTTCACTCTCAACCATCATCATCAGAAACTTGCAGAGAAACACAATGAGCCCAAAGTTTCAGTTCAAATTTAGCCCAAATTTTAACCAAATTCTCAGAAAGGAGGTTGAATGCATCCAGACAAACACTTGGTGAGAGCAATATGGCCTTTAAATAATATCATGATATTTCAGAGTATTTCTGTAGTAATGCTATTCTTGATTATAGGACAATATACTGAAAAATATTTTGGGTTGAGAACACAGAATAGCCGTTAAGCTCTCCTCAGAGGATTTTTGGCTCTCGTACTAAGCCAGGTGTTTCAGTCTTCTTGCACGTCTTACATATTACCTTGGTTTGTTGTGCGTCTGATCTTTTGGAACAAAACACTAGTCTCACCTTTTTGGACCTGATTCCTCCACCATGGAGCCGGCAGCAATGATACTTTCGCTTTCAGTCACGTTTGTTGCTGCTGTGTGTAACAAGTCAGAAGATCTGCATTATGATGATATGAATTTTTTTGAGCGATATTATCACGAACTATATGATATGGCATACCCCGAATAAACAAATAAGAATAAGAATATTTGGACACCAAAGCCCCAACGAGTAGTTATATTCTTGAGGAGGTGCATGTCAGCTATGGTGTGCGTGGGCTTTGTAGCTGCCCCATAACCTCTGAACAAACAACTGAAAGCAGCCAGCTCTAGGAAGACACCAAACCAGGCTGCTTTTATGCTATCAGTACCTGACCTTAAGCTAAAACTGCCCTCAGCAGACGACCCCAGGCTCTGGACATTGAGCACTCACAGCACATAATGCAGACATATATAATAACAACACACACCTACATGGCTTTTAAACAGCTGATGAAAAATACACCTTTGCAGGAGTAAATTATTTCTGCCAGCTGAAAAGCAAATTTCATTTTCTCATGTCTCCTGACAACAAAGATGGTGAACCCATTACTGGTTGAGGCTTCTGCATCACACACATTAAATGAAGGGTCCTCTAGCAATCGAAAAAAGCAATTTTCTCATTGAGCCAATAGATACTCCATTTAGTTCCAGGCTCTCTGTGGACCGCTGCTGTTGCAGTGGGGCTGATACAGGGGAGAGCGAGTGCAGAGTGATGACCCAGCCTTGCCTTGCTGCTCTGAACCCATCGATATGGACACAGACGTGCTTTGCAGGCTGGATGAGGGGATGATGAGAAAGGATGGGGACAAGAAAGGATAATAGATGAGATGATACAGGGGGAGGCGGATAGAGGAGGTGGAAGGAGGCCGTGGTCAGGCCGGATAAATCAGGGATGTGAAATCAGGGCCAGTGATCAAATGACTGGCCAAAAAGGCAGCGGCCTCATTTGCAGGCACATCAGTGGATATGGAGGAAGGAGAGAAAGGCCTAAAGTGAGAGAGTGAAATGATGGGGAGACAGAGAGAGAGAAATCAGAGGCACCCAACCATGTGGAACCACAGATTGATTAATTTCAAGCCTTTAATGAGCGCTGCTCTGCCAGGCCAGGCGGCATCAAGTCAGTCACCCCGTCCCTCTCAGCGGGAGCTGCCATACAGTGCAATTCTCACTTTTCCGTCCCTGCCAAGGACTGGGTGGCGGATTAGCAGCGAACTCACCACACACACAAACCGTCTCCATCTCACACTTCCTTTCCTATTCATTTGTTTTCGCTGTTCGTTTCATCGCTGGCGATGCGATTGTGTGATTAAGAGCAACACATTATCAGAGGCACTATTAAAATGAGTGCACTGATCACCAGTGGCAAGTCTCACACCAGGTGCTCTGTGTCTGTAGGCGGAATAAATACCAGCTTGGCTCGGAGGAGATTTGAATCCACTCAAACATGCTCCCTCCTAATTGCTATCCTCCGCATTGTTGCTGCTAACCTTTATTCCCCGTGTAAATTACACTGTAGGTTTACAAACCCTGTTGTTTGCATTTGTATTTATCCTGTAGACATCACTTGTGTGTCTGTGCAACAAAACTATTTCCCAACACTCATGTGAATCGAGCTGAGAAGAGAAAGGCTCCAGGCGGAGTTTAGTCATCCGTGTTGGCAGCTGCTCCAAAAGCATCAATACTACTGTTTCTTTTTCTTTTTTTTTCTTTTTAAACAAGGCAAATGTTCACCCACAACATGGTGAACAAACACGCCTCTGTTTGCAGTTTGTGTGCTTCTCTCTACAAATTCTGAACTCCCAACCGTTTAGGTTTTGGGGAGGAAAAAAAAAGGGTGAAACAAAAAGAGACAGACAGAGAAATCTTTACATGATGCAGCAGGATAGCAGCCCAGCTCATTAATCGTGACAGGAGCTGATTTGTCAGTCTGTCCAAGCTGCTGGGGTGTGATACGATTCTCCTCTCCTCCGTCCTGACACTCTGCACTGGCCTCGGGGACATGGGGAGCCAGAGAGAGAGCAGTTGTGAATTTAACTTGAGGCGAGAAAACCCAGGATAGCACACTCACCTGGACACTGGTGTGTGTTAATAGGTCCCTTGGAGCCAGTCTCCTGGGGCAAGATCTGATTATAACCTGATTTCCAGATGTTACTGTAACCAGACAACTGGTAGAAACTTTTTACTCTGAATCTGCACTTTCTTCAGCTGTGGGCGTCCAAATGTTTGAGTGAACCAAGGATGAAATCACACTCAAGAGTCAGATTTATAATAAAGCATGCTAAAGCTTGGTGAGTTCTCCTTTTAGGGAGTTTTGAATGTGTCATGTTCGTTCCAGTGGAGATCAGACACAGAGAGACGGGTGAGGTGGTTTTGGATGATGAATCTCTGTGATTAATGCAAACTGACAGTGAACTCCTGCCCTACAGCAAAGGTAGCGCCGTCAGAGACATCCATCTGGTGACCCCATACATCTCTGCAGACAGCCTCCTCTTCGGCTATGGCTGCACCCCCGTGGGAAGGATGCCAGCTTGGAGACTGACACACATCGGTCCGGATTTCCCCTGATGTCAGGTTTCTCATGCTGTAACCCACTATTATCTGTAGACTGCGTATTAAACCACATATCACAGCCTGATCCAGGGCGCAGAGGGTGTTTAGTGCGTTTTATTCCTGAGAGGAAAAAACACGGACCTGACCTGAGGTTAACCCAAATCTACATGCCGTAATAAACGACTTCAAACATTAGGATGAGCTTTCTCCTTCATTTAACTTCTCTTACAGCGCGTTCATTTGCGTTCAGCGGCTCGTCAGAGGAGAAAATGTAACTTGCGGCAACAAAGTGAGCACAAGTCAAACATTGCGCACAGCCGCCCATTAGACCCGCTGTTGTAAATAATGAGCCCGTTCAACAGAAGTCCCGAAAACAAGCTAGGGACCCAGAAAAAGACCGTTCAGCTTTCAGTTCAACGCACATTGTAGTTGGAGACACTTTTAAAGCAGCGACGCGTTTCTTACCTCAAAGCGCAGCTCAGTGCCGACGAGCTGCCTCCTGTGAAAATGTCACCAAACAGCCGGTTTGAGAAGCCTAACCGTCGGAGGTGAGTGTTCAAATGAAACCAAAAATAATGCCGATCAGCTGGGATGTCCGCGGAGGTGAACTGTGCCCCGCAACGTCCAACTAATAAAATCCACCGCTCCGAGATCTGCGATCCCAATTTGCACAGCATGCAGTGTTGAGGAGAGGCTGGTACGCAAACAGTTTTGTGAAGTGGCTGAATCCTGAGCGGCTCATCCAGCAGCCTGCTCTGCTCCGGAGGGCGGAGACTCTCCCCCGACACACACGCCTCCGGTTTACCTTCTCCACTGGCTCTCCTGCGCGAGCTGGATGTGGGAAACAGAGTCTGTGCGGCAGAAGTGATGCCTTTAAAATGCTGAGCCAACAGCAGAGAATCACCTGTCAAATTCAGGTGGAACTAACGTCTCTGGGGTTAATTCATCAAAGGAGTTCGCTTCACTCTTCTTGATTTGTTTCTTTCACTGTGAGGTTGCTTTAAATGAGTTTCCAGATTAAAAAGTACAGTCTTTTAGGAAAGTCCTCGCTTTCTTTCTAAGACTGTTCAGAGGATTGATGCCAAGCAGCAACTTCTGCACCTGAGAAATGAAGCAAGTGCAAAACCTGCAGTTCCTTGAATGGCCACTTGAAGGTGGTTCCAAAAGCGAGTCAATCCCCATAGACTCCCATATTAAAATAGCTTCACAGCAGGAATAAACATGTTTACAGCCTGGTACAAAAACACTTTTTCTTCCTTCTGGGGGCAGCTGTGGCTCAGGAGGTATAGCATTTGTCTGCCAATCAGAAGGTCAGTGGTTTGATCCCTGGCCTCGGCAGTCCACATGCCGAAGTATCCTTGGGCAAGATACTGAACCCCAAAACTGCCCCTGATGCTGTGCTGTCAGTGTGTGAATTCATAGGTACGTTGCTTTGGATAAAAGCGTCTGCCAAATGACCTGTGGGTGAGAGACTGCGTCCATGTTTCATACAGTCTGTGTGTGATACAAGCCAGTTAGCTTTCAAAGTAAGAATCACCAATTTGTTCTCTTTGTCGTCATTTCAGGTGTGTTTCTTGCCTGTGCAACATCGGTCAGTCGCTCTTGTTTTTTGAAGTTTCATCATCTGCCATCAGTCTTTTCTTTGCCATAGTAATCTTTTACTCACAACACCAGCAAAGAGCCAAAAAACCAGCACGCCACTTGACACCCTGGAAGAGCGAGTCTGCTTTGATTTTTATTGCAAATGTCACCACAGACACCCAGTTCGTAATAGGCCTACTGCAAACTCTCATCAGTGTAGGCTCAACCACCATTGTGTTACCTCATTTGGCGATAGATAGTGACCTCACAGACTTTTATTTAAAGTTATTCTGACATGAAGACTGGAAACAGAGTAAACAGCTCGCCTAGCAGCAATGTCCAGCAATAAGGAAATCTGGCTTCTAGCGCCTCGTCTTTGTTCATGAGTTCATTGTTATTTAGTGAGCTTCTAGCTTAGTGTGCCTGGTAGGCACAGAGCGAGGCTACCTGTTTCCAGTCTTTGTGCTAAGCTAAGCTAACAGGCTGCTGGCTGTATATTTAATGAAGTGTGTGAGTGGTATTGATCCTCTCTTCTAACTCTGGGTGAGAAAGCAATGCACTTATTCCCAAAATTACACTGCTTTGATGTCATGATGCTGAGTGCTAGATTGTAAAATCATACTTAAGAGAGTAAAGTCAGATTAGTTTGTCTTAAAATTCAAATCTCACAACATTTGCAGAATAAAAGCTCAGCAGAATTTGGACTTTTTTGGACTTTTTTTTTCAAAATACTCTCTTATCTTTCTCTGCTGTTTGCACTCTCAGTGTGGAAACGCCTTTTGTTTGGAAATCGTGCCACAAAATAAAGACGCGCATCATTATGTTTATCCCGAAGATCTTTACCACACACAGCCGTTGTGGAAGTCGGCATTTTATTTATACAGATGAGACAATACGCAGTCATTACTTGTGAGGAAAGTAATGAAAAAGTCTTGCAAGTGCAACAAATTGCTGCTTCTTGAGAGTTTCCTGGGGGATTAAGTAATATTATCTCTGTGAGAGTAATGAGTATTGCTTTCTGGAGAAACGAGCTCAGCACTGTTTTTGATTCCAGCAGCAGATAAGTGACAACTCTCAGATAGGCAGCTGATAGTTTTATTGTTTGTCCCTTGTTAATTATTCATGCTGTGCGCCACTCTCACAGCCACAAAACAAGAGCAGTGCTTTTGTGTCAGGTTTGGAGGGGGCGAGAGGGGGGCCTGAAGTGTTTTCTATCCCTCTGTGCTCCTCGTGTCACAAAATCTACTACAGATGGAGAGCAAGATAAGCGCTCCAGAGACTGATCTTTTTGCCTTCTCCTCTAAGGTCGTGACACTGACATTCCCGGTGGCATACGTGATACTTCCAACCCCCAGTCTCCTTGTGTTTTCTGTTGATCCCTTTCTTATTGGCCCTTAGGAATTCTGCAATTTTAAGAGCGCATTTGAAGTCAAGAATAAGCGACAACCAGCGGCTTAATGTGAAGTTTAAAACAAGGAAGAGATCAGCTTATGGGAAGGTTGGCTTCGATGGCTCGTCAGGATCTCGGCTCAGATGTAGGGCCTCTGCCTGTGTAAGAAAAGTATCGCAGGAATGGCTTGGCTGCAGAAGGAACAGCTGTGAGGTATTTTCTTTTTGGCTCCTTGGGTATTTTCAGAGGGCTCAGCGAGTAAAGAAAGGCTGAGGTGAATCACTGACTAAAGCGTCTCCTCCCCCTGCCTTTGAGCGCTCACATGGATCACTGGTGTTGGGAGAGGTCCTCTCTTCAGGCCCTGACACAGCTCAGCTCTGTCATTATTTGTTTTTCTTTGCTAATCAGTGATTGATCAACAACTGTAGTGATCTGTGACCCTGGGGATGTACTACACCAGTCGATACACAGCTCCAAAATGAGTTTACAGTCTCGGGTTTTGGCCTTTTAGTGATTGCCTGAGTCACTTTGCATAAAATCCAGGGAGATATTTCAAAATCCTAAACTCATTCAAGAAAGAAATCTTCCAAAACTGGCAACTGACACAAAAGAAAATGATGCTATTTACTCTGCAGACTCTAATTAATGACATTTGAGGTGACTCAGATGAGGTGATGGAAGCTTTTGTTGCCGCAGGGAACAAGAAGAATAAACTATTTACTTCAGTGAAAGCTTTCAATGAAGCCATGCGGATGTTAAACCTTAGGGAATTTGGATTGCACACTGTGTTCACTAAGTGTACAAAAATCATTTTTTTCTGGCATGATTTGGTGTACGGTCGACTTGTTCCTCCTACAGTCAGACTGCTGGCAAAAAAAAATTTACTCTTGTGTCCATGTTAATCACATAACACACACACACACTGAGAGGCGGACGATGCTAGCTTACAGGCCGTTCCTCACATGCACATTCTTATCGCACACAAACCCATTTAATTCAATTTACACAGCCCGCGCTTCAATTTCACACACATAGCATCATACCACATGCTATCTCATTAAACAGGCTGCGGACATGCTTCACAGGCTCTCACAAAGTAGGCCTTATTGTTGTGCACGCACACATACACACACAGATGTGCACAGGGGATGTAGTCTTAAGGAATTTCCGTGGCAACAGCATAGTAATTTAATATTGCATTTTTTAGTAATGTGGTAGTGTGATGCTGGATTGTTTTGTCTTTAGATGTTTTTTTTAATGTGTAAATATTAAAACACAGGATGCAGTTTCACCATTTTGTTCGGTGGTTGCTGCGTGGAGATAAAACTGTCTCTTCGTCGCGTTAAACGACACAACAACATGTAGTGCAGGTTTAAAACGACATGAAAGCTCTTTCTCCACTGCAGCTTCCTTTGTGTTGACTCTGACATGCATTGTGTGGAGCTCAAAAGAGCAGTTTGACATTTGAGGAAATACGCTTATTGGCTTTCTTGCTAAGGTTTGGATGAGAAGATTGATACCGCTGCACCAAGCAATTATGTTATCGATCTTTCAGTTTATTCAATTAATGTTATTCTATAAAATGTTAGTGTTAATGCCTGTTACAATTGCCCAGAGCCCTGCAAGATAAGTGCTTCTTTTGTCCAACCAAAACCAGTAAATACTCACTTGACACCATTCACAATAAAAAAAACAAGCCCAAAATTGCAGACACTGAAACGAGTAAATGTTTTGCCATTTTTGCTTGAAAAATGACATCAGTTATTGATTGATTATCAAAACATTTGCCAAAGAATTGTCTGTTGATCGACTATTTGTTTCAGCTCTGATGTGAAGTACAGTATGTGGCTCGAGCCAGGAGGCCATTAGCTTAGCTTAGCATAAAGACTGAAACCAGGGGGAAACGGCTAGCCTGGTTCTCTCCATGTTGTGTCTAATTTGTTTAATTCACACACAAACAGAAACAACAAGATGTGTCTTCACAGGGAAGAATGTGCTGGAAGTATTTCTTGGCCAGACGCAGCGACTTCTTGGAGTCTCCACTGGTTATAGCAACCTCACCTTGACCACAAGACTTGAAGTCTTTGTAATCAGTCTGTCAGCAGGAAATAGTTCCACCATGTGACCCTCATAAACAATAACTTGTCTTTATTACAGTCCCATGCCCAGCTGTTTCTTTTAAAAGTGAATTTTCTGTGGGCATCAGAATCAGACTCAGAGATTGAACATAGACTGATCGGATTAGGCTTGTTCGCAAAAAAAGGCAATTAAAAAGTTGTTTGGCAACTTTAGGAAAAGTAAATAGAGCAGAAATCGCAGCAGGAGGATGAGTCACAGAGCACTGGTGATTGCTTTTATGATTCATTTATTTTAGACTTTTTATTTCATTTGTTTGAACAAACAAAACAAAGCCACGGAAGTCTTTTCCCAACTGTGCGGTTTGCCTCCCATTACTCTGATAAATGTAACGTAAGAAACACACACACACAGATACATAAACACTGACGCACACACCAAGACGCTGAACACATCTTTGCAGCCTCAATCTGTCAGGGGGCATCAGCCAGCGCCCGGGGGAAACGTGCCATGCCATGCCCCCTCTATGACTCCAGCGCGATGATCAAACTGTGAGATGGGGTGTAGACGGGCAAGACGCATCTCCTTGGTGCCCTTTAGGCGAACCGCACACAGAAACACTCACTTACACTCATGCTGAATACGCTTGCAGTCCTTGATTTTCCATTATATTGTCTGAGTCATAATTTGGTTTTCCAGAATTTCACTTCACATGCATTTGTCTTGAGGTGAAACCTTTTGGAAAATAGTTCACCATAACCTTGATTTTGAAGCAGAAACCGTCTTCATGAGGCAAGTGGAAAACATGCTCCCACCCCCAAGAATTTGTCTGTGACACCACTCAAAATCAGTGTACATTCACATGAAATCATCAGTGAACTCATGCATCTCCATTTGGCTTCGTGAGCCTGTCTGCGTCTGTCACATAACCAAGCTGACAGAGAAGAGGGTAGAGGAAGGTGACAACAGAGACGACAGGTTCACTCTCTAGCTGGAAGGTAATGAATCATCTTTATTTGGAAACACCTTCATCTTAACAACTCCTGTGGTAATGCCGTGTGTTAGCAACAAGCCTGGAACACTGTTTGGAGGAGTAATTGGAAAAATCTGTCGGAAGAGGCGTGAAGAGGAAATCAGAGTATTAACACGCTGAAATCTGAAATTAGAAAGACATTAAAGATAGTCTTTAATGCTTGTGTGTTTCATTTTTACTGTCTCTCCGTTTCTGTGTGCATTCCTCTGCATTAAAAAACACCTGTGGGCGATGTAGAGTGAGGCTTTCCTCTACCTTAATAATTGCGGATGTCTACCTGCTGTAGCTCAGGCCGTGACAGGAGCCTGAGGATACGAGAAAGCGAGAGAGAGAGAGAGAAAGAGAGAAAGAGAGAGAACGAGGGAGGAAGAGTGGGAGGGAAAGTGGGAGATGAGCGTAGAGATGTGTGTCAATCTGCCCAGATATTTCATACTCTGCTTCTTTCAGGAATTCACACAAAAGAAACATCTGCCGGGTCTGAGCTTAGCCAAGCAGCCAGAAAACACACACGAGGCAGCGAGGCTGCAGAGCAAGAGTAAATGGAGAGTGGAAAGATGGAAACAAGGAATGACTGGACCATTTTTGCCCTTGCTCCCTCTTCATGTACAGTAAGTGTGCTGACTGACTGACCCCCCATTCCCAGCCCCTTGAGTGCAGCCATTTCTTTGCTCTGCTGCAGTGACAGGCCAAGCGTGGCTGAACTCCCTCCGTATACTGTACCTCCAGTGCTCCCATGAGGATGAACTGGCTGGTGAATGGAGAAAAGTAGGCCAGGGGAGCCAGCACTGCATCCCCTCCTCCTCCTCCTCCTCCTCCTCCTCCTCCTCCTCCTCCTCCTCCTCCTCCTCCAGAAATCTGATTCACGGGGAGGGAAAAGATCCATTTGTCTGTCACACAGAATTTCTCTCCTCGTCCATTTTTTTTTTTGGGGGGGGGGGGGGTTAGCATTTACCTCAGGTAGAGCATGTTTTTTTAACGCTGTAGATTTCTTCTATTCACTGCACTGCTATGCTTTCTCTGTGTTTTGACATCACTGTTTAGTTTAATTCAAACAGGTTCGAGCCACTTCTTCTGTCAGGGGACTGCGGTATGGAGCTCTGTGGTTATTGGTCCAGCCCAGACACATTTTCTGGTCAGGGAGTCTTGGAAGGTGGAACTGTGGGATATAAAAGATTTTAAAAAGTGAATTATGATTTGTGGATGAGGCCCTGTGGCCCGGTACACTGTAAAACATTACAAGGTAGTTAAACTTTAGAGCATAAAGAGAAACAGAGGCAATCTCTTTAAACTACAAATCTTCAAACTGAACTGATGATACAAATTCATCTTCATCCCTTTTTTAGCAGCTTTTAGCAGTGGAGCTCTCCTCACCAGTGACTGAAAGCACAGATGTTAACTTAAAGTATTTTACATCCTGGCAAAAAAATGTTTTTTTTTTTTTAAAGAAAGACTCCAACAGCCACAGCAAAAATCACGACGTGGTAATTGTTGAAAATAAATTGTTGAAAATTGTTGCTGAGCTATTAACCTAAAGGTGCTTTCAAACACCTCCATTATTTCCATTGTAATGCCGTCAAAGCTGGTGATGGTGCAGCTTTTTCCAACTTGCAGCTATAACCTGCCATGTGACTATGGTAACCACAACGTCCACAGAGAGAAAAACAACACAGGAGCTAATTTTGATGATACATGAATTATCACCAGCAGAGAACAAACTGATTATGTTGTAATGTGCCACGGATTAACAAGGATTGAACCTGAAATGCAGACCCAGAAGGCAGAGCTGGAGCAATTTTCTAAATGTATTAACATCAGTGACAAATACGATCAAGACTAACAGGATGGTGAGGTAGGTGAGGGTCAAAGGCAAAGTCAAAAGTCCAAATAAATCCAACAGCATAAGTCCAAAAAATGAGAAATCAAGCAAAGTGCAGTGGAAAAGAAAGCAAAAGTCCAAAATCACAGGGTGCACAGGGACAGACTGACAGAGGCAAGCACGTCTGACATAAAAGGTACAAAGATGATCTGGCATAGACTGAAGGACAAACTTGACTTAAATACACTATGAGGGAAGACTAACAAGGTACAGGTGAAAACACATGATGGACAGGTGACACAAACCAATCACAAGGGCGGGAAAACACAGGAGGTGAAACAAACGATAGCACATGAAGTAAGCTATCAGAATAAAACAGGAAATAATAAGACCAAACAAACCAGATCATGGCAGATTAATGTAAACAAATGAGTCCACACTGGTAAAGCTTTTCATCAACGGCGAGAACTGAGGGAGCTGAGGGCCTGAAAGGTGATGCCATGGTGGCTGTATTTCTGTTGGACAGGTAATTACCTGGTTGATCAGGGGGGATGTTTGTTGTTTATGTTCATTATGATAATGTTAGGTGTGTTCTTCCATGCGAATGAGATATGAGCTGGTTAGATAGCGATGATAATGCTGCGCTGAGCTCTTCTTCCCTCTGTGGCTGACTCGTCCTCCAGCAGCAGTCAGGCCATGAGCGTTCATGTTTTGGGGTAGTGGCTTTGAAGGGAAGCCTGAAGGGAGCCGATAGGAGTTTTTCAGTTGGATACTTTCAAAATCTGTCTTACTCTTGCTGGTTTCCCAATGCTACCCACCCCTGCTTTAAGCTACATCCTGCTCAGTTTAGCTCTGTGTTGAGACCTTAGGCTACCACGTGGATAGCAGCAGCCTGTGTTATGGTAGGCTGGTAGGATTCAGGGTTGCTGGTAGCTGCTGCAGTGATGTTGGGACCCAATGCGGGCACGACGGCTGCTACCCGCTGTCTGAAACCACTTTTAAAAATAATGCTTTAATAGACCTGCTGAACGCAGCAGCTTTAGCCAGTGACAGACTGAACATTACCATTGAACCGAAGACAGCCAAAATCAGTGCTGAAGTGATGCATTCACTTGCTGTCATACGTACTAAAATACATTTGGTAATGCGATCACTTTGCATTGTGTCAGTGGTTAAGAATTTTTGTATTGAAATTAACAAGATGACTGAAGATAGTGATTTCCGCCTCTAAGGAAAGCTTAATGAGCTTCAATGGGCATGTTCAATCAATGTAAGATGCACTCAACATTTCTTCTGTCACGCTGACATACATTACAGTCATATTTCCTTTCATGTTACACACTCTCAGCAGGAAGGGTCTGTTCTTCATTTGCCTCAAAGTCCTCCCAGCTTTGTTAACTTAGAAGTGTAAATTAAGAGGGAGTGATGTGAATACTTACCACCATCAAGGTTAGCACTGTTTCATTATTATCAAAGGAAACAACCACGACAAGATTTAACATGTGTTAAAAGACGCACATCAAGTCCCCGTCATGTATGATTTCTTGAAATGATAAGAAAGAAGCGTCTGTGTAGTCAGATTTATTATATCAGGATAAACCTCCTGAGATGGATCGTCTTGTTTTCAAATTACACTCACGAGAACAAACAGAATACAAGAAACAATATGAAACACAAAACACATGAACCTACAGAAAGAAAACTCAATAACAAAAACAAAAGAGACTTAGTAATTACAACCTCAGGACAGACACGTCAGAGGAGAAATGATCAAACTGTAGGGAAACAGTCAGCGGTTGCATTACTGAAAACACATCATTTGTTTTAGGGTAAGAGAGTTCAACACTTCAGAAGTCAGAAACACAAGTGGCCCTCAAGAAGAGCCTTGAGAGAAACCTTTTTGCTGAGTAAACAAATCTCATTTACGCCATTGTAAACCAACACATTGCCTCCTGCCTCTGAAGCATTAACACCCTAACATGCTGATCACTCCTCTTTAGAAACTTAATTTGATGAGTTTAATGGGCTCTTAGCTGTACATTCATTCAAATCATCATTTTAAATCACAAGACTTCAGCTTCGAGGATTTCCTGATGTTTTACAGTGTGCTCTGGTGGCACGTCTGCAGAGGTCTGGACGTCTGGTTTTGAGAGCGTTTAACTAGAAACCAGTAACCAGGTGTGGAAACAACGCTGTCATGGTGGTCACTGTTTTTCTCTGCCTTCAGCGGGTTGGAGACCCCTCTCGCCAAGATGAATGTGGAGACCTGTTAATACAGTTTGAGCTGGGGGCTTTCAGAACCATAACTCTTGCTACTGTCCTATCCCACCACTAACGTTGTTTTTTCATGTCCGCGACCCGATAATGACGTTCCCAGAGTTTATTTTGGACCTGCTACAATTTACGCTGCAGCCTTTTACAGATGCCCAGGTAATTTTCCCCCTTCCCTACCGAGAGCTAGTATACATAAATGAAATATGGATGCAGCTTGAAATCAACTCCAGCGGCATCCAATCTCTTGAATCAACTTTGGGGATGTTTCCCTGCCAACTCCTGCTTGGATACCAACACTTCCTTAGCAACTGCATGGCCAGCGGCTATATATGTGCATTTAATGCTGGCAGGAGCTGCAGGGCTCAGCTGTTGATGGAACACAGTTATCCTTTTTCTCATTACTGTCTGCTCTATGTGAGATCCACCAGGCCTGGGGACAACCATCAGGGACTTACGTGTGTGTGTGCATAGCGCGGCCAATAAGGAGAACAGGCCTGCTCCTTGGAAACACCTGTCCAATACCATGAACAGATATCTGAGCGTACAAACAAAGGATTTTTTTTCCTCATCACATTCCAGATGTCGTCAGATTTGGATGTAAACAAAACTCCCTGGGAAAAATGAAAATTGCTCAAACATGTTCATAGTGCCAGAACTCGCACGCATAATTTCATTTGAGACCATAAAACACAAATCAGGTGCTCTTCCCGTGACAGCAGTGTTTGCTAACCTGTTTCTACATGCACGAGAGCTGCAGCCCTGCTTCCAGGGACAAACACACAAGATAGGGAATTCCCAAAAATCAGTGTCCAAAACAAAACCCACCGTGCTGAATGTTTGTTGTGACACCTCAGGCTGGAGAAAAGGTGATGCCATATTTGGATATTTTTGTTCACCAGACAGCAGTCGTTAAAACTAGCTGTAAAATTAAAAATGTCAGAGGATTCTCATAAGGTCACTGGTGATCTCGGAGGAAAAAGCAATATAAACTCTGTATTTTTGCTTTATTGATCCCCCTCCGCTGCACGGTGGCGCAGCAGGTAGTGCGGGTGCCTCACAGCAAGAAGGTTGCCGGTTCGATCCCCGGGTCAGGCGGGGCCTTTCTGTGTGAAGTTTGCATGTTCTTCCCGTGCATGCGTGGGTTCTCTCCGGGTACTCCGGCTTCCTCCCACAGACCAAAAACATGCTCATTAGGTTAATTGATGACTCTAAATTGTCCGTAGGTGTGAGTGTGAGTGTGAATGTTTGTCTGTCTTTGCATGTGGCCCTGCAATCGGCTGGCGACCGGTTCAGGGTGTACCCCGCCTCTCGCCCATTGTAGCTGGGATAGGCTCCAGCCCCCCGCAACCCCGAAAGGGATAGGCGGTATAGATAATGGATGGATGGATGGATCCCCCTCCCCATACTGAACTTACTGTAAAGTGGGCTCCACACTCAGCCCCTTACTATCACATTAGCACTGGCTTTCATCTCTTCGACATCCCTGCAGCAAAAAACATTCAACATTCAAAAGCAGCGTTGAGTATTTTAAAAAACACAGCCGACAGGCCTTTAAATTTCAACTAAAATCTGGAAACATATAAATTTAATCAACAGAAAATGCAAAAATTGATTATTTTCTTGTTTGTTTAAAGTTCCTCTGATTAACATTTTATAATAAAAGTGGATCGAATGACAACATAAATGTGAAAATGGTCCCTCCTCGTGATAAATCCACAGATAGTTGGCACACTCTGCACCCCTTAGAGCGCTTTAACCTCGTTTTGCTCACTGTTCAGGTTTATGGCCCAAAACGTTGATTCACTCTCGCTGCTCTTATAGCTCAGCTAAAGCAGGCAGCAAAAAACTCTTAAAACCAGCAGTGCACGACCCACTGAGCACCAAACAGCAAGACACAGTTAGCAACTAGCTGGTGACCATCGTGGAGCATTCAGCAGCTAAATAGATTATTTACCTCAGGAGATGGTGGAGACTAAAGAGTTAGAAGAGAGTGAATATGGGACTAACATTAATCATGTAGACACAAACAGGACTTAAATTAAATGCTAATGTTGTTTAATATCTGCTGGATGTGGAAATAGGCAACTGTTTGCTAACAAGTTTGCCTCATCAGCTTTAAAGGTGATAGAGGTGATCTCTGTTGCAGCCAGTAAACTGATATCTCACAGGTTTAAATTTTGTATGCACAACTTAAAGCGAATTGAGTTGAATTGTTTGTTGTCTTCACTGGGGGATCAGGACACTTCAGCCCCAAGATGTTTGCCTTCATGGGGATTAAATACAGTATTCTGCTCACAACAACACCCAGCTGCTGCATCAGATACAGGAACCATTCTTTATGACCAATAAATAATACGTTAAAGAGAATTATGTACAACAAATTTTAAGATTACTGTAATGAATTCAACTCAAATGAAGATGGCAATAATGGTTCGGTCACCTATACTTTGACTGCAAAGGTCATATCTGTCAAAGACAGTGAAGTGATGGATAAGAAATGGACAGTTCTTTGTGCGTCGGGGCAAAGATGAGAGTCATCACGTCTGAGCGATGTGACACTTTATTTTACAGATGGATCTCAGTTTCATTATTTGAAGATGTGATCAGCGTCCTGAGATAATCCAGGTGATTGATTGGGACAGTCTATCATGAGAAAGTGAGGCAGAGTGGTGTAATTATTTCTATACAAGCACAAGACAAGGTGAAGGTGGAGAGTCTGATTTAACATTTAACCTTGGATCGGTGGTGATTCAAAGCTCAGCCAATGAGCTGACAGCATCAGTAGTGAAATATTGTCAGATCAAAGTCCTACCTCAAGATCAAGCATCACAGAATGAACGTCACACATATGAGATGGAGGACGTAATGAAAAGAGGAAGCAGCGAGAGGGGAAAAAAAGCAAATTGGAAAAGCAGCTCAGGTTGGCTCTTGTTTTCTTCGTCATTCAGAAAGTCAGCAGGCAGTTTCAGGGGAAACACCTGACTGCCGGGTTTCATATAAAAGCTCATTTTTAAATCATAAATCCAAGAGTCCTGGTCCATCAGGGGGGAATTGATGCCTCTTTCAGTTGGCAGCGTACACATTCTTAATAAAAAAGGATCTGATTCTTCAATGAGATATTTATATTCCCTCAGGGTGAATGTTCAATTTGCTCTGACTCTGTGATACTCACGCTCAGACAGTGACGGATACATGAAATTTTCTCGTGTGATGTGGATTCAGCCAATACTGCTCATATAAAAACATGTGCCGCTTCCATCAGTTTGAGATTTACAGAAAGTAAATCTGCTCTGACCACTCACGTTATGTCAAGAGCTTTCAACTCAGCTGCTTTCCCTTTCTTTATCAAACTGTTTATCCTGAAGGAAAGTGCATTAAGAAGCAGTAACAATACAGATGTTCGTTGCCGGAGGGCCTTGTTTAATAATTGAAGCGTTTTCCTCTCGTTGGCCAGGGATGTACACTACTAGTAAACTGGAACAAATTACTGCTTGTTTTCATTTAGGCCAACAGTGGTCAAAAGATACCACCCATGAGTCAAACTCGGGAATGAAAAGAGATATTATGACTACAGAGCATTTTTATTCCTGACTTTTATCTGTCATTATCTAGCACCACCAGAACAGCTGTAGAATAGGAAACAGAAAAACTGCATCAACAGACTTCCTCTCGTGGGCTAATGGTTTCATAGACAGGTAGACAAAGGCTTGACTGTAATTAGCCAGCAGCTTGACAGAGGTGAGTTCATGTCTTTCTCTAAAGTGGTGTACATTGTCTTATAGTGTCCAAATAAGGCCCTGTGGTACAAGCCAGGAAGCACTGGAACAGTATTTGATTAAATGAATAGAGTAGACATTTGCTTATCTTAGCTTAGCTTAGCTTAGCACAAAGACTGGAAACAGAAGGAAACAGCTAGCCTGGCTGTGTTAGTTAGCTTCATATTTACTGCACAGATGTAATCAGGTATCAGTGGTCTCATCTAACTCTAAGCAACAAAGTGAATAAAATAGACTACTTACCAAAAAGAAGTAAGCTTTTTATATACTAGGACACTAAGTTAATATATATTTTTCATATTCAGAAATGTTATTAGCTGATGTAGTAGAAGATACTTTCCATGTAAAAGGAAAGGTGGAACTATAATTGAATGTAATTTTTGAGGACAAGATGTGGGACGATTTATCTGCAGGTCGCCTCCAAGATATTAACAGTTCTTGGTGAAAAGAATTTCACTGGAAGTTGAAAATTAGTATTAAAAAAATGTAATAAAGACTTCAGCAGTAGTTTTAGTGTTGGAGGAAACTTGGACAAAGGAGCAAACATATATTTTCTACATCCTCTTATTAGCTGCTAAAGAATAGACAAATACATGATCATAAAGTGACTGAAACTAGTCCTAAAGACCCTCTTACATACAGAGTGACAGTCCATATGAGGAAGGCGATGAAATCTGTTCTACAAAGACTCCAGTCATATCGTGCCTGAGGCTACAGTATGCCCATCTGAAAAGAAGGACATGGTTTGTGGTGTTATTGTGTTTGAAAAGCCTTGACTGACTGTTTAAAATAGCGATATATATTAACTCTGTCTTCAAAGAGTAAATAGAGTCCAGCTTTGAATGACAGGAAAATATTGGAGCCTTTTGGCAGAGCTCCTTTTGTTTTTAACTAATGCTTTAAATCGGTGAAAAGTGCTTTTCTTCGGCGTGAGAGGCGAGGAGAGGAGAGGCCACATCCTCCATTCACCTCATTCCCTGTGAAGTCCTCTTCTAATGGCTATTTAATTCATAGTACTAACGGATTATCAAAGCCATTTAAATTAGTCATCATGGAGAGGATAGATTGCGAGACAGCCATGGGAGGTGGGTCACATTAACCAAGAGGCCTGGAGGAAAGATGAGGAAAGCATGCAAATGAAATAGAAAAAAAGATGATTATTCTTCTCTCCGTCTGTAGATTCCACAGGCTCTACTTATGATTTAATCTGCTATAAAGCTGAGCCCACTGTGCGAGGCCCTCGGGGAGGAGCTTCTATCCCACACTTTTACCAGAAATAATGTTATAGATTCAAGAGAACCTGAAGAGAAAGAGGAGAGACAAAAGAGGACGTGTGTGTTAGAGAACAAAGCTGGGGAGAGAAATGGAGGAGCGGCGCGACGAGCGTGAAACACAGGCGGCGCAGAAGCCAATAAAATATAGATCTCCCACATCACAGTGAAGCGACAGGGTGACCTTGTATTCAGTGAGTGCCACTTATGAAAAGCTAAGAAAAGTAAAAACAGGTTGGACTATTTATTTAATGTAAGTCTGATTTGCTCTTCCTGCTCTCTCTCTCTCCCACTGGACTGAATCCAGACACAGTAAAATCCCCATCACAATGAGACCAAAACCACTTCCCTGTCTGGTATTGAGGGCTGTATCAGTGTGAGAAAGATGTTGCCATCTTGGGTTATGGTAAAGGGATAGTTCGACATTTTGGTATATAGATTTACTCACTTTGAGCAGACTGGAACTACTCTGTTCAGTAGATATACAGCTAGAGTCAGCAGGCAGTTAGCTTAGCTTAGCATAAAGAGTGGAAACAGAGGGAAACAGATAGCCTGGCTATGTCCAAAGGTCATGACGTCCACCTATGAGCACCTCTAAAACTCAGTGAGTCTGTATGTCCTTTTCCCTGTGCAAGTACATTGAGTGCAGTGTTTATACTGGAGTGAAACTCCTTGTATGTGCAGACAATACACAACTACAGATTTCATCCTTTATCAGTTAATTTATCAGCTATTTTTGGATCAATCAATTCCTTGTTTTCATGTCAAACAACAGTGAACTCAATGGTGGCATCTTTCCATGCTTAATATGTCTGATTTAAGCTCTAAAATGGCAAAATATTCCAATTTATGATATTAAAGAGGAAAAAAACAATTAATTTTCACATTTAAGAAGCTCAAATCAGTCAGTTTAGTATTTTAGCTTGACAATTGAGTTACCTAATTAACAAATTACACAAACCATTGCCCATACATTTCTTTCTTGGTTGATTTATCATTGCAATCAACAAATTGTTGCAGCACTCTAGCGTCAAAGCATACAGTGCTGTAAACATACTGCAGCATCAGACTCTGCAGATTAATGAGTCCAATTTAGAAAATTGCTAGAGATGAGTGAGATTTACATGTATGTGAAACACAAAGCAGTTTTTGTGGTTGTTAAAATCCTACATTATTGTTCTAACTGTATAACCAGGTGAGATCAAAGGCTGCTGAGAGATGCACTTGTGCAGTCACAAATGTCTGACAGACCACTTCATTGGCTCATGTCTCTGCCCGCCACAGGCCGCCGCCTCTCCTCCACCGTGAAAATATCCTCTGAACCATATAAATATTTATGTCCATTAATAGTAAAGAGGCAGCACGAGTAGATGCATAATGCTCTGTGCTGGTCTTCTTTTTGTAGGAGATGCACTCCGACTGCCACGACGTCTCTGTCGCCATGACAACCGAGTTCAGCAAGCGAGCCAAAGCAGGACTCGGCCCCGTCGGTCTGCTCAGACAAAAGTAGCTTGATTCTCTCAGAGAGATACGTTGTGCACGTTAAGTGTGCTCCAGCAGCAGTGTGCATGCTAATGATAACTTGTAGTTAGTTAAAGATCACAAAGACATGAGTTTTAGCGAGAGAGAGTGCACAACACGCTTCAGGGCTACCTCTGTGAACAGGCTACACCGCAGATGTCAAAATGTGGACATGATTAGATGATCTCAGGCCATTTCTAGACATTGTTACCAAATAGCAGGAGCCACAGAATACTTTGACCATATAAAGATGTGGACGCTTATGAGGAAAGCAGATGTGAGGAATTACAAGCTATCACATTCACATTCCACAGACCAGTGTGTGCCTGAGTCCAAGTCCAAAATATTGTCTTAACAAGGAGCCGCAGATTTATTGTCCTCCTGCCGTCAGACTGTAGTCAATGTAAGAATTTTGAAAGAATCATTAAAGTACATATGAACACATTCGCTCATATAAACAGACAAATAATTTCATCCTCTGCTTCACTTCTTTCTCTCTCACGCACACACATGCCGCTCCTGGTGCTCTGGGCCGAGTCTGTCAGAGCGCTGAAGTTTTGTGATCACGGACACGATTCCTCTTTGTACTGACATCTCTTCTGGGAGCAGCGACGGCTCTGGGGTGGAAGATGGATGTAGGATGAAGAGGGGGATCTGTCCAGCTACAGCTGGTGGATGGGAACGAATGAAAGACAGGAAGCACAGATAAAGCTGCGGCGTGTGTCAGAAAACAGAAGCGGAGCGTTATTGGACTGTGTGTTGAACACAGCGGCTCCATGAGGGATTAGGAGGCCGAGCAGCAGGAGCGATTTGCTCCAGAGAGAACAGCTTACTGACTTTCTGCTTTCAAGGTAGCACAGCTTTCACTTCCAGACTCTGCATGCGTGCACGCTCGGGCTCAAAGTGCATACTGCAAGATTAACGAGGAAGTTTGCTCATTGTGTGAAGAAAATATCTTCCACCACAAGACGAGGATGGAAAAGTTGAAGCTTTTCCTGATGAAAAAAGTTTGTGAGGTAAGGGTTTACATTTAGTCATTTTCCCCGTGATGAGAGAGTTCCTCTGCAGTGACAAGCGTCTTTCCCTCAAGTTGTCCTCAAAGACATCCACTTTCCAGCAGAGAGATGACCCGTGAGAGAGTCGGGGCAAGTTTATTTATACTTTCAAACACAGAGGCAACTGAAAGAGCTTTACATAGGACAAAGACATGCTTTAAAAACAGTGACGTGGAAGAGTGAATCAATTAGAGTGAAAATTAAACAAAATAAAAATAGAAGCTTTTTGTCAAAAGATGTGGGAAACAAAAGATGTCTTAATGTAAATTGTAAAGTGGTTGAGTGTGTGGTGCAGGAACTAAATGCAGCTTCATTGTGCTTTGTTTGGGTGAAGCTCTTCTGGTTGACTTCTTCCTAAAGATATACTTGGTTTATATTCTCCAATGCATTCTGGCCCTGAGCCAGTGAAGTAATCTGTAAACTACCAGCAGCTCTTTAAAATCTGGTCTATGAGCTTCATGGAAGCCAGTGTACAGATTTAAAAGACAGGTCCTTTAATTAGTGCTTCTCCAAAATGTTCTTTCAACAATGACCATCAGACAACTGCAGCACAGTCTGCAGCCAAAG